>NC_139217.1:242420879-242423379 GCF_055691185.1 Crinia signifera
GAAAAACATAGATGAGAGGTATCCACGGGTACTCCTGTGTAAGGAACTCCGCAATTCCCTCCTCTATCCATCCATTTGACAGACCCAAACCAATAATGGAGTCAATCTCCATCTTATAATTGGCTGTTGGGTCAAACCTTAATTTTTTGTAACATGCACCGTCCATGAGTTGATGCAAGACTTCTTTAATATATTCATCATAATCCAATACCACTATCCCCCCGCTTTTATCGTGGGGTGGATAATAATTTATTTATTCTCACGTAATGATTGTAAAGCCAATGAATCCTCTTTCATTAAGTTGGATCGGTGAATATATGTTCTTTTAAAATCAGGTAATATGTCATTGCGGACAAGTTTCAAGAACGTCTCAATGGACGCATTATTGCTGGGGGGGGGGGGTCAAATGAGGACCGCGCTATAAAGGGACTAACATCTCTCCTATGGACATTAGATCCATGTTTCGAGAAATGGTCCTTCAATCTCAAATGTCTATGAAATTTACACAACTCAATTTCACAGTCAAATGTATTTAGTTTGAATGTAGGGATGGAAGTCAGTCCCTTACTAAGTACACTTTCTTCAGCCTGTGTGAGTTGGTAATTAGAGAGATTGAGTACCATTAACTCCTGTTCCCCTTTCAACTTTTTTGTTTTTCTCTTCTTTGTCCCACCCCTCCTGCAAGGTTTTTCCTTTTGGCCTGTTGCGAGTAGAAGCACCCTCTCCTAAAAAAAGAGGCTGTAGCACCCCTAGATGGTTGGTCAGTCTCAGCTCTTTCTATTGCCAAGACCACCCCTCCAAGGTCGCCGAGTTGGTTGACCAGTCATCCACGGGTAAAGCCTGGCTTCTTGTAGTCATCTTTAACTTTCCTGTGTTTAGTTTTTTTTAAAAACAAGCAGTTCTGTTTTAAATGTAAACACTACATCCTCCAGTTTGACAGCATCAGAAATCAAACATGCAACACCATCCTTTTCACATAGGTTAATCTCATGCTGTATACTCACAATATCTTTATTAACCTGCTGAATGACAAGGACCATAAGGTCTCTACTGCATTGATTAAGAATCTGACACCATTGGGTGAAGAATTCTTTATTTGATCGACCTAATATACAAGAATCTGTGTATATAATATTTCATACATAGTTTTGCTGCTCTGTAAATCATAAAAGTGGAGATGCTGCCCATAGCAACCATTCAGAATCTAGAAGTTTCTAGAAAATAATCTTATTGGCTGCTATGGGCAATATCTCCACTTCTTTACACCTGCACTTTAGTAAATATACCTTTATATTTTGAATAAAGTACTACCGAAAATGTTATAATGTTACATTATTATGGTTTATACAGGAAAAGGTGGTGGAGCGCTAGAATAATAAAATTTTGACAGAATTTGACCAATTGGGTAATATAAATTATTTTATTTTACTAATATAAGGTATAAATAAAATATATGGTTAAAATAGCAATTGCACATTAATAACAACAAATTGGTGTACAGCCTGAGTGGGGCTCATAGAGTGGGGACAGATATAAATCTCAATTTCTCACTTGTTCCTATGGATACTCCCACGGATGGATAAGTCACAAACTTCCCAGATGGAAATGGGGAACACTGGAATGGTGGGTGTCCATATACCTGACCTGAGGAAGCTTTTTTTGCGAAAGCGTACGCTTGACTTAACCACACACCTAGTGTGTCTAAAACCCCACTTTCCCCTCCCCACTTATAAACTGTATTTTGATCTGTTGGCTGTATTGGGGTTTTCCGTTGGACACGGTCCCCAGCAAAACACATTGACACGGTCTCTGGCGCCAGAGCCGTGTGTGTCCCTGTTTGTTCTCAATCCACATGAGCGAGGGAGTGCACGCAGGCACACCTCAGATATAGCTCTGTGGAAGAATGCAGGTCGTGGTACTACTGGCTCCAGCAAGCCTGCAGCAGCGCTGAAACGGTACTACACCCGTGTTCAAGCGCTTGCTAGCGGCTGCGAGAGAGAGCCCTAGGGTTACATTGAAATATTGTATATAAAATAGTAACAATCCTGTCTGATCCACGTTACATGAATCGGTAACATAACCATTCTTTTGCGCCATACAGCAAGTCATTTAAACTGGGATAGTGGGCAGTGGGGTCCCACTAGGTGAAGGATTCTTATCCTTTTTTAAATCACTATATGTTGTCTCATGTCTTGTCTATTTTTTATTTATATTCGCAACTATTTTAAATGAATTTAATAAAAGTGACGTTTTACTAATACTACTCTCCAGGTGCACAAAAAAAAAGACACTCTTTTCTGTCCAATAAAACATATCACCCTGATGGTCAGCAACATGGAGTCGCGACCCCATGCTGAGAAGGCCGGGACCCACAGTCTGAGAAGTGCTGCACTGTAGCATTTGTCCAGTGGCAGTGGGAATGGAAATTATGGACAATATAATATAATGTGTACCCATGTTAAGGGTATGGTAGAAGATCATAGCACAGCTCTGAAACAGA
>NC_139217.1:246236646-246559146 GCF_055691185.1 Crinia signifera
ACATTATCAAAGCACTGACACATTGAAATAACATAAGAATAAAAAAAGAAAAAACATAATTCTCTCTACACAGGATCGTCAGTTAAATCAAGAGACTGAACCTTAAATTTTAGCCTTCTGAACTTTTGCTGAGTGATCTTCAGCCTCCGTTTCACATTGTGAAGGCTGCTTAAAGCTTCATCAAGCTTCTTTTTTAGAGCCTTTGGACTGTCTGTGATACAATAGTCATGTTCCACGGTGACACGTTTTTCAGCTGGCTCTGGCATTGTTGCCTGTTCTGGTAACGATGGTGGTGTAAAGGAAAAATCCTCATCAAGATCTTCAAACACTTGGGCAGAGGTTTGGGACTTTCTATCCTGCAAGCAAGACACAATAAATGATGAATTAGTGCTGATCAGTAGCATTGCCACACATGGATTATTACTGTATTATTAAAAGAACCTTTGACCTCAGTTATGCCTTAAGGGGGTGTTATGTTATGTTGACATATATAGACCATATTAAACAGATTTTAGAGCTAGACTGCAATTGCAAACAGGGTACATTTAAAACCCTTTGTCATCATTCTATAGGATTACATTAACTAACTTCCTCCTGCAAGTCCTGGTAAGTAAGCACCGCTATATGTCCGACAGGACTATGTACAAAAATCATTGAGCCAAGGTCGGGATCCTGTTGAAAGATCAGCTGCTGTTGGCATTGTTTCTATGCCATTAGAACAGCAATTCACCTCCTTGCATATAATTTAACTTAGGGCTGGGCAACACCAGCCCTCCAGATGTTAGTGAACTACACATCCCAGCATGCCTTGCATCAGTTTCAGCATGGCCACATAGCAAAACTAATGCAAAGCATCCTGGGATGTGTAGTTCACTAACATCTGGAGGGCCGGTGTTGCCCAGCCCTGATTTAACTGAACCCTTTAATGTAAGTGTTGACATTCTACATATTGACATTATTTGAAGGCAGAAGACTGCTGGATTACAGAAGCACAGTCTCAAAATGGCTCTCTGTATGAAGGGCATCATATATGGTGATGTTACATTTTATATTAGAGACAAATACAGCTCTTATAATGAAGCAACATATTCCTACACATCTTTTACATGTTTGCAAACACATTTTTTAAAAATTATTATAAGAACATAGGTCTAGCCCACACAAAGGCAACACACGTAAAATGTTGTGGAAATGACTTATAATATTGCTCTTGTCACTTTTCTAAAAGGTGCCCGTACACGATACAATATTTTCATGCGTTTTGAACTATATTACGTGCGATTTTGTGCGATGCGATCCAAAGCTAGTTAGAAAAGCATGGGCTGCACAAACTTTATGTGGTGTGCGATGGGATGCCCGCATGGCACCCTCGCACTGTGTATAGGCACCAGTGGCGCAACTTTAAATTTTGCTCCCCCCTGCCAAAAAATTTCTGGGCCCCCTCCCCGACTCCTCTCCAGCGTGTGACGTTATGACATCACACGCATAACGGAGAAGCTGAAGCAGGATAGAGGAAGAGAGACCAGCAGACACTGCTGCTTCCCTTGGCTCCGATGCATCCCAGGCCGCCCTAGCATGCCATCCACCTGCCCATCCTTTACACAATAGCCGGCTCTGTGTACAGTCAATTGAATCAGTGGAGGGATTTGTCATCTCTGCCATGGCCGCACCCGTGCTGTGGCTGACTAGCCTCCGGTGCTAAGCCAGTGGGCAGCAACAGGCAGCAGCATATCAGTGCGTCGAGCGGGTGCCGGTGCCCACACAGACCCCACTGTGGCTTGCTCCCCAAAGCAGCAGCTGGAGCTGCCTTACAGTAGTTACGCCACTGATAGGCACCTTAAGACTCCTACGACCTACAACTATCGTTCTTTGCAGCTCATAAGACTTTAGTAAAAAACAAAAAAGAAGAAAGATGGCATCATTTAAAAAGTTACTGACTACATATATGCAGCCAGCATATACAAATTTGAAATGAGTAAATAAAGTATAAACATAAGAAGAAAGACAATGTTTAAGCACAAAGAGATGCTGCAGGTTCAATATAAAAAGCAAACCCACCGCTGCTTTGTTGGAGCCACAATTTGTACAACTGCATTCAGGTAGTATCAAAGGCCCTTATTCTGGTTCACTCACAAAGGCAAATGCTTTCTCAAATGTACAAAACCATGTGCACTGCAGGTGGGGCAGATGTAGCATGTGCAGAGAGAATTAGATTTGGGTGGGGTTTTACTTCAAAGTGAGATCTATATTGCAGTGTACAAATAAAGCAGTCAGTATTTTTCCTGCACAGAAACAAAATAACTTACCCAAATCTAATTCTCTCTGCATAAGTTACATCTACCCCACCTGCAGTGCACATGGTTTTGTCCATTTGAGAAGGAATTTGTCTTTGTAAGGGAACTAGAATAAGGGCCAAAGTGTATGGGTTTATAAATGACTAGATTGGCGGAAATATCAGCCGTTTGACAAGAATAAGTCAATCTATGAAATGCTAGATCCATGGATCAGTGAAAATTGCTGCCGATAGTCAAAACCGTCTGCGAATTCAACAATCCAACGGCCGTTTTCGACAATACAGATTAGACTTTTAAAAAAAAGTTGAATCTGCATAAACGAGATTTCCGCCTGTTGGAAATATTGTCTGGGATTGAATACCTCCCATAGCATGCAAAAACATATTCAAACTGCATAATATTAATAACATACTGTACACAATTTAGCAAAACAAAAAGCCATCATTGCTAAATAAAGCTTACGGAAAATGTAAGAATACAAAATCAATAAAATGTACCATTCTAAATGTATTTATGCAAATCACTACAGACCTTTCTCAATTTCCCAGGAAAAGCAAAAACGGTTGGCACAGCATCTACTCTCAGTCGGATGGTCTGACCTGTTCTGTCAAAGCAGTACTCCTCAAAATGGTCAGAGCACAGAACTGCCTTGGAGGATGGCTTAAATGTATCACGTTGCATGTTCATAACCCATTTTTTCAGGATTTCTGGTCTCCCATGTGGAAACCTAGAGAGATATTTATCAAGTGACATTGATGTTTTCATCCAAAATAGTTTGAGATTATTTTCCGTGATCATTTTAATGGTCATAAATTATAAAGCCCAATTGACAAGCAGGATATAAAAGCGTGTGGCCATAGAAACTTTATATCTGTGTTTCTCAATCTGTATCACAATAGGTTTAGTGTAGATTTCTTTATTTACAGAACGCAGCATATTCCATTGCACTGTGTAGATGTTCTCAAACAAAGTCCTCAAGGTGCACCAACGGTCCAGGTTTTAAGTATATCTATGGCTCAGCAGATAGTTAATTCAAATTGCCTGTGGTAATAATTAAGTCACCTTTGGTGTGGATATACATAAAGCCGGGACCGTTGAGGTGCCTTGAGGACTGAGTTTGGGAACCTCTGGCTAACCCGCACAATGACAGTGGGTTACATCTTCCATGGAGAGGACCGAGCAGTAGTAGATTCAAGTAGGACAGGAGATGAAGAGAAAAGTAGTAATAAGGTTAGTAAACTGCAATGGTTAAATATAATTATGTGTTTGGTATGTAAAGCAGTGCTGTGAATTTGTGCTCTGATTACATGAAAACCAATTGATTTTTTTTTTTTTTTTACTTTGGGTGATTAATGTGTAGGTTGATCTTCAGTGTGGAATGGCAGAATAAAGTCTGAAAACTACTACTGTATAGTCCATTCTTTTACTGTATCTATACCATGCTTACCGATGAAATGACTTTCCGCATCCACGCGTCTGCCTACTTGTGCAGTTGATGGCAGCACATGCGGGCATTGTTAGATGCCATATAAAGCAACCTGCAGTGGATAGTAAAAAGAGAACGTAAGCCATACAAAGAAAATAATATACAAGAATTTTCCCAGTGCAAACATTCCAAAAAACACACACACACACACCCACCCACCCACCCACACACCTCTCTCAGCGGTTGTACACCCCCTGCAGTATCCTGCACTATATTGAAAGTAGTATATATAATTTTCTTCAGTTTGGTCTAGAGCTGTGTAGGTTCTGAGTTGCTCTGATCTCAAAATGAGATCTTATTGGCTATTGGAGCCAAAACACCAATAGCCAATAAGATCCCGCTTTGAGAAAATCCAAACCTGCACATCTCTAGTTTGATTACAGTTGTCACAGATTTGTTTTTAAGAAAGGTTGGCCCTTATTCTAGTTGACTCGCTCCGGCGCAAATTTGCACTGGGACAAATGTTTTGCTTATGCGCAGCAGCATTTCTGCGCATGTGTATATGCTGGATGCGTGCAAACTCAGGGAAAAATCTGTTAGCGGAGTGCATTTTCTTAAAGCCATCATCAATAGGAGTACATCATCCAGGGCCTGATTCAGAGTAGTCCACAAACTCGGATGATTTAAGTACTAATCTGATAGCGGATGGACTGCACGTGTGTGAAGGGCAAAAGCTTCACTTTAGCAGAATGGGTACCGCGGTGTAGCTTGCAGTGCCCCCTAGGCCGCAGCATTGTCAGGCTGTGGATGTCTGGAGTGGTGGGTGGAAATGAAGACCGTTTTGCAAAACCTTAGAAAACACCAGCCATCTTATGTAACCAGCCAATCAACTCCCAACTGTCTTTTTCAAACACAGCTGATTGGCTGGTGCTTTATCTCCTTTTACCTTTTCTCCGCTTTATCTCCAGTTTATCTCTTCTCCAAGCTTAATAAATCTGCCCCTGAAACCTTACTTGATGCACATTTGAGTTAAAAAGACGCTTCGCGAGGGCAAGCCAAGCTTCACAGGACTTGTGACACAGAGAAGCAAAAACAAACCAGCAAGGAAATAGGACTAACCTGTAATATTCTTATAGCTGCCTCTATATCTAAAATCATTCAGAGCTCTCTTTCTCTAGATGTTTTTGTTGGATGAGCAAGGTTATACATGGCAGGTCAGAGATTCAGACCTTGCAAAATGTGTTGTCTGTCCATCTATTCAACAGCCATTAAGTAGGAAAGATAAACCATGTGACAGCACCTGTCAAAACAAGGGGGAGACATATAGCTGTGTAGTAGAAAAGCACACCACATTCAGATTTATGTTTTTCTGGACATTGGTAAAATAAATTCATAGAGAGATTTCGATTTTCATAAAATAGGGACGAACAAAGTAAAAAAAAATGCATGTTTGTTTAGCAATACTGGGATAAATGTGGAACGCGATGTGAGATGTTGTTTGACAGTTATGTTTTATAGGACCACAAGCACAGACAATAACACTTTCATTTGTATGACGATTAGTTTGCATCAGGCACATACAGCTCCTTCTGCTTAACCTGGGTACAGCCTAGACCAGGCATGTCCAAACTATGGCCCTCCAGCTGTAGCGAGACTACAAGTCCCATCATGCCTTGCCACTGTTTTGCTAATAAGGAATGCTAAAACTGTGGCAAGGCATGCTGGGATGTGTAGTTTCACAAAATCTGGAGGGCCAGTTTGGACATGCCTGGCCTAGATGATATATCGTTCACACATGTGCATATTGGGAAATGTGCAACTCACGGTTTTTAGTGATAGCTTCTGATTGGGTTCTGCATGGACGACTAGGCATCTCTAGCAATGCCACCATGCTGTGCATCCCACATCACCTAATCGCCCTCTGCATTGGCAAGTGTGCATAAGCTATACAATACAGGGTCCCATTGGATGGGTGTGTACCCAGCATTAGAGGCAGAGTGGGGGGGGGGGGGGATGCACAAACATCCGCTGTGTACAGTGATATCGTGTTCAAATGCAACTGGCAGACCGATACAAAGATGCAACTATATCTGCCAGGAGAGACTATCTAGTAAGGTACAGGTCATAGGGTCGACAGGACTAAGGTCAACATGCATTGGGTCAACCACTGAAGGTTGACATGGGCCAAGGATGACACATGAAAAGGTCGAAATTGGCTTAGGTCGACATGGGGTTTTTCTAATTTTTTTGACCCAACATGAACACATCCGCTCGGCATGCTTTGGGCACGGTGTCTAGCTATGCTCGGCACACTATTTTATTCTTCAACCGCACCCTAGTGGATGGTAGAGCAACTACTAAGCCCAATGTTGACCTTTTCATGTGTCAACCTTGGCCCATGTCAAGCTTCAGGGGTCAACCCAATGCATGTCTACCTAACAACCGTATACCATCCTGTGAGTGCTTAAACCCCGGTACAAAACACAGACCAATGATACCGGCAACATCTTCTAAATTCCTGAGTACATCTCTAACCCTCCCCCTAATACTGCTACTATTATTATATTTACTATTAGTGGGCTGTGGTCTATTCGAGGGGAAATTAGAGATGGAGGTAGAGAGATATACTCCCTGGAATGCATCCGCACCAACAGACACTGCCGCTGGCACCTGTAGGGAGAAGGTTAGAAGCCACTAGACCCCACAATTCATCATGTCCACAAATGATCCGGGCATGCATGATAAATGTCAACTAAATCACTGTAAACACGCTGAGGATGCCAAGAGTTCATCTGTTGGCAATCTCCTGTAGACTTAATGAGTGTTGACCAATCATACCACACCAACGCTGGAAAATTACCCTCATTTGCACCTTGATTTAGTAAAGGCTCTAATTTGGGTTGGTGAATAATAGTATACTTTCATTTTGGGTAATATTTTTTTTTCTTAATGTAATAATTATAGGATTACAAAGAATAAATGTAAAATTGTAAGTTATACAATAAAGATGTTTCATAAGTACACCACTAAATCTTGAGTACAGTGTTTCCAATTCTCAGTTAATCAAGTATATCGTGTGAGTTAATGGTATAAAATTTTGTTTTGGTGAATTAGAAGTCTCTCAAGGACTTCTTTAATAATAATAATAATAATAATAATAATAATAATATTGATCATATAGAGAACTCAATAGAGAAACCAAGAGAAAAGAAGAAAAAAAAATAGGGGGGTGGGGAGATAACAAAGAGGAAGAAAGAAAAAAACATGCATGTCCGAGACATCCGTTCAGTAAATAAATATTTAAGATCAACCAAGATTCTGTAGAACAGTGGTTCCTAACCCTGGTCCTCAAGTACCCCCAACAGTGCACATTTTCCATGTCTCCACCCAGAATCACAGGCAAAATAATTAGCTCCACCTGTGGATCTTTTAAAATGTGTCTGAATAATGAGTGCATCTCCCAGGTGACTTGGAAAACGTGCACTGTTGGGGGTACTTGAGGACCAGGGTTGGAAACCACTACTGTAGAATATAAAGAATAAATCAAAAGATTTTTAAATAGTACTGCGATATCCTACACTCCATAACTTTGCCTTTTTTACTTTAGGTTTAATTTGTAATTTTGGTCATATTTTGAGATTTAATTTGTGTATGTTTTATATTTGTATGGTACTTATGTAGTATCTGGACGCCCGATTATCGCATCGCATCCGACCAAATCGCATGCGATGCGATGGACCCGATTTTCCATAGGATTCTATGGGAAAAAGGGTCCTTTTCATTTCCCCACTATCCAACTACGCATGGAGTTGGATATAAACCTGTGGCGAGCGGACGCGGATTCGTTAAAAAGTATTCCGCATCCGCTTGCCACGCTTCGGGGCTCGGTGGCTCGCTACGCTCGCCACAGGTTTATATCCAACTCCATGCGTAGTTGGATAGTGGGGAAATGAAAAGGACCCTTTTTCCCATATAATCCTATGTTAAAATGGACTCAGTCCATTTTAACATTGAATCCTATGGAAAAATCGGGTCCATCGCATCGCATTAAATTTGGTCGCATGCGATGGACCCGATTTTTTAATCGGGCGTCCAGATACTACATAAGTACCATTTGTATTCCTAGGTGCTGCTAGAGATATTTTTGATTCAGAAGCACTTTCTACATTTCAATATATCCTTTGCTTTGCTATTACATCTTTGCACTAATAGTATGCATTTGCGTCGGCTCTTTGAGTGATTAAGAAAGCACTCACCAGACAATGCATTATACCAAGGCCCTTATGCTGTATACTCGCAAAGGCAAATTCCTTCTCAAATGGACAGATGTTGGGCAGATGTAACGTGCAGAGAGAGAATAAGTTTTGGGTGGGGTTTTACTTCAAAGTGAGATCTATATTGCAATGTAAAAAATAATCAGTCAGGATTTACCCTGCATAGAAACAAAATAACTCACCCAAATCTAAATCTCTCTGCACATGTTACGGTACTTGTTTCCTAGCAGGGCGCCCAGTTTTCCTATGTACGCTACCGTAGTGAAATCTCATCACATGAGCCATTTTCGATGCAATATTTTTATGTAATTTATTCACTGCTCTGTTGGCCCCAGGGAATCGCATCGCACCTCCCGCAAAACGGGTGCGATGCCATTAGCTATACACTTGTATGACATACAATGTTTGTCAAACCCCCCCCCCCGCCCCACTATCCACGCCACCCCGAAGCGTGGTGTGGATAGTGGTGGGGGCGTGGAGTTGATAAAATCAACTCCACGTCGGCGCAGAGTTGATTTTATATAGTGGATATCCACTATCCACGCCACCCCGAAGCGTGGTGTGACTAGTGGTGAGGGGGGCGTGGAGTTGATAAAATCAACTCCACGTCGGCGTGGAGTTTATTTTATATAGTGTGGCGAGCGCAGCGAGCCACCGAGCCCGAAGCGTGGCGAGCCCCGCGGAATACATGTAAAGTAATCTGTGTGCGCTCGACACACTATCTAAAATCAACTCCACACTAACGTGGATAGTGGGGGTATGAAAAGGTCGGGAGGACGCATTCCGCCGCTGCTCGCCACACTTTTTTTTTTTGCGAAGCCCCCACCCAGCTTCTTCTTGTTGCCACCCAGCTGGAAAAAAAATTCTGGGGAGAACACTGCGCAGGACCCTCCCATCGCCGACAGCAATACAGACTGAGCGATCTGTGCTTAATTTCTAAGTGATCTAGACAAGTCGCTAAGAAATGGGGCTGTAATCGCCCCATGTGTATGGCTCATAAGTCTTATTTTCGGTACACTGGGACCTATACTATTGCTTACAACAGGCATCTCACGCTGCATGGCGTATTGAGGGCTAGATGTTGGAAGACATATCTGTATGTTTTAGGTTCCCATCACAGTTTTATATGCTGCTACAGAAACCACAGTTTGAACCAGAATATGTGCTATAGGTTGAAGCATCCCTGCTGCATATGCGGTTCTGCCAGTTTTCTTGTCACAATTAAATCTAAATATTTTCCAATGAATCATGTTACTAAAGTGTAATTTGATAGGCATGCCTAACAAGGTATAGCTTTAAATTACAGGATTCTACCAGTTATTCCCTGATAATGCATAGTGCTATGTACATTGGTTTGAGAGACACTGGGAAGTAACATGCTGCAAAAACAAATAACACCACACTGGCACCATAACCATCATCCATACAGACACATAGCTAGATTTACTTTACTATGACCAACATTATACATAAGAATCAAACCCAGCTCATTTTACACTGGATAGATTCTGTGCACATCCTCTCATACTTAAGCATAATCACCCAGTTACTCTACCTGTGACCTAATAGTATCCCACGCTTGGTCCAGTCACCGGTCCTTTCTTCCTTTAGTGATAATTATCATTAATTAGGAGACCCTGCAACAGAGGGACAGGGTGTACCAAAATGGCGTCGCAGATCAACTAAAACGATCCGAATGATATGGCAATAGCGTTATCAAGTCATATGACTTGAACAGCCAATCGGATGCTCCATGTATACATGACGACACTGCAACTAATTCAACAGGAGACTTTTTTTCGCAAAACTTTATTCACATAAGACAGATCGGGCGACATTTTTTTTCGGTAATTACGTCACGCCATCCAAAGTGAAAACGAGGCTGCAATAAGCAGTGACCAGAGGTAAGTAGTGTGTGTGACCCTGCTGCGGTGTATGTACGGGGGGTGCGGGGACACGGCCATATTTGTGCATGTACTCCATTATTATACCTATGTGGACAGGTGTACGCAGCTACTGAGCAACATTATTTGAGGGACTTGAAATTAATTTTTACTGAAGGGATAATTTTATACAGATTTTATCCTATTTTCTAATGCTATAGACGGATATTATTTAATCACATTTTCAAAATGTTTTTGTTCTGTCCTAAATGGAACACACATGATCTAGAATAGTTTGTATGTGCTGATGCACTTTCTGGGGTGTATTATTTTGAGTGAGTCAGTGGTTAAGCTATTTAAGCTGCGGTTTCCTTTGAGCCTAAATACGACTACATAACTTATTGAATGTCATAACTAGAGACAGGACTTTATGCAATATAAAAAGCTTGAAATATGCATGAAAAATACTTAAAATATGCATGAAAAGTGTTAAAATATGCTACAAATAAATAATAATAAAAAGTCATTTTCAACATATTTATTTAAAAATCAGCATCCTATTAGTTGCAAATAATCCTCACAAATAGGCCCACAGCACCTGCAGATGTTTAGTGCTATACACAGGATTTTCTTCCAGGCTGCTACATCAGACTGCAGCGTCCTAGGCTCTTCTCTTATCAACTACACAGACCCTCATCTCCAGCGCAGATGGATCAAATGTCAGCATAGCATGTGAAAGCGGCGCAGTGGAAGGCTTTCTCCCTGCGCCGCATACTCACTGTGACCTGGAGTTTCCTCCACGCCGCGTGATATCACAATCCTTCCGCCCACCTCCTGTGCTGCAGAAGTCTCTCTTGGCGCAAAGTCCCAGGCCAGGGGCAGGCAAAGGTTCAGGAGCTTTGTAGCATAACCCGCCCCGACTGACTTTTATTAAAATAGATTGGCAGCCTAGAGCAATGTCCCCCACACTGCGCACATATTGGCCCGGCCTGCACACTCTACCACTACCTGGCCAGCAGGAGGGCAAATCAGTGCTGTGATTCGTGGGTGGAAAGGTGGTGGGTCCTAAAATATGCACCATCACTAGATTTTAGGTAAAATATGCAATAACAAGTGAGAATGGGTAAAATATGCAAATGCATATAATCCTGTCTCTAGTCATAACAATATATTGTTCTGTCCTTTGTTAGGATACACCAGGTTGCATGCCATGTCTGAAGGTGCCCATATATGGAGCGATCCTGCTTTGCGAGGCGATGCGTGGGACAAAAAGTACGTGCTGCACGTGATCTATTTCAAACTGCACGCTGCTTTAGCACAACGTATGTGTTTTGATGTGATATTTATTTATTTATTAACAGTTTCTTATATAGCGCATACATATTCCGTTGCGCTTTACAGATAATAGTTGAACATTCACATCAGTCCCTGCCCCAGTGGAGCTGACAATCTATATTCCCTACCATATGTACATGCACACACAGACATAATAGGGTTAATATTTGTTGGGAGCCAATTGACCTACCACTATATTTTTGGATTTTGGGAGGAAACCGAAGTACCCGGAGTAAACCCACGCAAGTACAGGGAGAATATACAAACTCCACACAGTTAGAGCCATGGTGGGAATTTAACCCATGACCTCAGTGCTGTGAGGCAGTAATGCTAACCCTTACACCATCCAAACTTCTAGTTCAAAACGCACAGAGATTATTGCTCCAAGTATGGGCACCTTAAGGGTTTGCCCGGTATGGTATAGGGGTCCGACAGTTGGGATCCCGACAGTCATTATCCCGACTGGCCGGACCCAGACAGCATGGCGAGCGCAACAAAGCCTCTTGCGGGCTCGCTACGCGAGCCACCTATTCTACTCTCCTTCTATGGGAGTCGTGGACCCCCACGAGGGAAAATAGCTGACGGCCGTCGGAAACACGGCTCTCAGTGTTTTGACAGTCAGGATCCCGACGTCGGGTGAATGCTTGTCGGGACACCGTCCGGCACCCGGTTTGCCGTGCAGCACAGCCAACCAGGTGACCTCACATGCAGCTGTGGGAGTGAGCAAAACACTCGTACAAATGGGCAGCAATTGAATTGTTTCTTTGGGCACCATCTAGTGGTGTCTCTATGAGGAGAAACGGATGGCGCCCCATGGAGCAATTCCATTGCTGACATTTCTGCTTGCCGTTACACGGCTAAACCCAACACTTATGGGTGCGATCAGCACCCCCCCAAACTCGTCAATGTTTGATGATACGGCCCATGGTGTGTTTTTGTGTTCATAGCAGTAGATTAGCTTCATGGCTGGTGAGTGTTTCAGTAAGAAGACCATTGCCAAAAAAGTGAGTAGCGAAGAAAAAGACTGAAAACCGCCCATAATTAAACATGCTGCATCGAAAAAGACTAGTTTTTTTTTGCACTTAATTGAATACCCCCTTGGAGGCATGCACAGTGGCAAAGAGAAAATCACCCATAATAAGAGCGATCACTCATTACCAACCACTGCAGATTCAGGCCCATTATGAATGACCCTTTGTTTTATCCATATAACTAGTCACACTCCTGCAGCGCTGGCCACACCCTACGTCAAGGCACACAATAGGCATCTAATTTTTGCTCCAGGTCAATGGGGACCTTAATCTGGCACTGCCCAGCAGCATCCGCGGCACTGAGTGATGTGCATTTAAGTTGTAATAGCAGCAGGGGCGCAGACAGGAATGCCGGGCTCGGGGATCTGCAGCAGCTGCTCTATCCCCAGCTACGCACACATCACTGAGAAGCATTTGCAGCAGCAGCAGCCTGTCCATTCTCACTGACTCATTTTGCCCAGCATGTATGGACAACAATAATGGGGAAAATCGATCAGTGCATACACACTGAGCAAATTTTCCCGGGGGTGGACGACTTTCCATAGCAGGATGCTATGGAAAGCCATCCACCCCATCGCTCATCTACTGGTAATACCAGCAGATAAGCAGCATCCACTGGGAATGACGTGGGAGCACGCATCAGTGCTCATCGCAGCTTTTGAGCTGAAAGCAGGTGGAACAACAAAACTGAGCTGCTTTCAGCTCAAAATCGCTCAGTGTGTATGGACCTTAAGCCTGGTTGTTATGGTGTTATTGGTGATGATAGTACATAAAAACAAGAGGTGAAAATGATTTTTGGTGTTAAAATGCACAGGTGATATGAGTCTTTCATTAAAATAACCTTAGTTTAATAACAAACTGTTAAAAAAAACTCCATCGATTTTGTTAAAAATTAAAAAAAAAAAAAAAAAAAAGTTGCTACATGGCCCCTCCAGGATTAGGATTACGCTTTATGAGGTTCTTAGTAGATCCACCCTTGGCTTTCAGTGTCTTTCCTAATACTAGCGCTGGTTATACAACTATGTTGCTTAACAAATATTTACTGGATCAGTTGATTGACGCATACTGCTGTTATTCCTGTATTTACTGGAGTAAAGACTTAGTGTTCACAATAAGGTTGCAAGAACAGCCTGTCCATCCGTCGCTGAGACTGTGTGATATGTCGGGCCCAACCTCTGACGTCAGCGGACCAGGTAGGCTGTTCTAGCAGGCCTAGAGTGGGGTAGAGTAGCTAGCTATTATGGGACAAGCAGAGAGTACCGTAGTTGGATTGGGATCAAGAATCATCTGGGGGAAGGAGAAGGGGGGAGGTTAGAGGCACAGGCATTGTCATGGGGATTAATAAGGGTAATATCTGGGGTAATTCCCGGGGTGCTTCAGGAATATCATGTACTAACAGTTGAGTAATACTATTACTGATTTCATGTGCAGATGAGATGCAGATCTCATAGTTGATTTTACGCCCAATGAAATAATCATGAGGCTCAGCAAACTCAAACAAATAAATCACCGGGCCAGATGGGATTCACCCCAGGGTACTAATGGAATTAAGGGAGGAACTAGCTACCCCACTCCAGTACATCTTTAGCAGTTCATTATCGACAGGCAGAGTACCGAAAGACTGGAGAATAGCAGAGGTAGTGTCAATATTCAAGAAAGGAAAAAAGGAGGATCCCGCAAATTACAGACCTGTAAATTTAACATCAATAGGGGGTAAACTATTTGAAGGATTCCTAAGGGATGGTATCCAGGAATATCTAGATGATCACCATTTACTCAATATGAACCTAATGGATTTGTGAAAAAATTGTTCATGCTAAACTAATCTATTAGGATTCTATGAGGAGGTTAGCAAAAATCTTGACAGCGGAAGCGCTGTGGATGTGATTTTCTTAGATTTCGCTAAAGCCTTTGATACGGTACCACACAATAGGTTGATAAATAAAATTGAAGACATGGGATTGGGAGAAAATATCTGCAGATGGGTAGGGAACTGGCTGTGTAATAGTGAACAAAGAGTGGTTGTGAATGGTGCCATATCAGACACAATACCGGTACTAAGTGGAGTGCCCCATTGTTCGGTTTTCGGACCGATTTTATTTAATATTTTCATCAACGATATTGGGATGGGGTTGCTCAGCAATGTATCCATCTTTGCTGATGACACAAAACTAAGCAAAGTTATTGAATCAGCGGAAGATGTCACCTCGCTTCAAAAGGATCTTGCAAATCTAGAGGAATGGGCTTAAAAGTGAAAGATGAGGTTCAATTTGGATAAAGGCCATGCACCTTGGGTGACACAACCAGTGTGCAAACTATAATCTGAGCAGGAGGGAACTGGGTAAGTCAGTACTCGAAAAGGATCTGGGAGTCCTAATAGATATCAATTTGGGATGTAGTGCCCAATGTAATGTAGCAGTCAAAAAGGCCAACAAAATTCTAGCATGCATAAAAAGGGGCATCGAAACTAGGGACTCAAAAGTAATTATGCCCCTCTATAAATCACTGGTCAGACCACACCTCGAATATGGAGTACAGTTCTGGGCCCCACACTTTAAAAAGGACATAGCAGAATTATAAAAAATCCAAAGAAGAGCAACAAAGCTTATTAGAGGAATGGAGAATTTAAGCTATGAGGAAAGATTATCCAATTTGGGATTATTTACATTAGAAAAGAGACGTCTAAGGGGAGACATGCTCAATATGTACAAGTATATCAGGGGCCTAAGGAACTGTCAAACACCCTGTTTTCTACTAGAAAGGAAGCAATGGGGCATGAGTATAGATTAGAAGAAAAAAGATTTCCTATAGTTAGAAGAATACATTTCTTTACAGTCAGAGCACTCAAACTCTGGAACTCTCTTCCGGGAGAGGTTGTGTCGGCTCCCACAATAAATACGTTCAAAACAAAGTTGGATAAACACTTAACTTAATATAAGCATACTAGGTTGGACTCGATGGACGCAAGTCTTTATTCAGCCTTACCTACTATGTAACTAAGGGGGTTATTCTGGTTGATTTACTCAGAATGCGAATTGGCACCCTTGCGAGTCAACCAGAACCTGACCTGCGAATGGTTGTATGCCTGCACCACCACGCAGCGTGTGTTGGCATGCAGGGCCTGCGAATGGATGTTTTGACATAAACATCCATTCGCAGCCTGTGGGTGAACACCCACATCATTCAATGGTCGCCGTCCATCGAATAATGTGGAAAGTGCACGCATATCTAAGTGACTCTTAGATATGCGTGCACTCTCTGTCACTTAGATATGCGCGCACCCTCGGCACTGACGTCACAGCCTGATTACCATGGGAACGCCTATGAAATGCCGGGCGTTCCCATGGGTGTGACTATCCACCGCCTCCCCATGCTCCCTGGCCGCAGCCTTGCACGCCCCTGGTGTATGCACATGTGCAGAAATGCGGCTACGCATATGCCAAACATCGATCTCTGTGCAAACGAACGCCGGCTGCGTATGGACCAGAATAAGGTCCTAAGTCTGTACCCCAGTAAATACAGGAATAATGGGGGCGTCTGCTTCAGTCAACTGCCCCCCAACAGTGAAGTCAGTGGGCATGGCCTGCCCTCCTCATGCTGCCCCCATAACCCAGCACCCTGCCCTACCCTGATCCTAGAAGCATCAGTACAGACTACTCATAAGAAGTGGAGAATAAGTGGCAGACACGCAAAGGAGTGTCTGTCGCTTTAAGAAGCGCGAATCTGCTCAGTAATTAAATGACCAAATATTTGTGGTAAAGAATAACAAAATTTTTTATTATTAAAAAGGAAACATAAAAAACAATTAAACATCCCCCCCTTAACAATACATGTGCACAATACAATCAGACAGACAAGACAAACAACAGAAAACATATAGTAAAAGCTAAATTAGCTGAGGGTGCCGTTTATTACAGTCACTTGGATTGTAGCAATAGGTAGGCAAGTGAATGAGGCTTTTGTGCAAATTAGCAAGAGGCTTATATGGTGCTTGATATAATTACCAGTCCTGTACACTTGGTATGCGCTGTTTTGAAGAAAAAGTGGAACTCAGGTCAGTCTCTCCAATTACCAGAGATATACTCCGGAGATAGCTGCGATGGGGACCTCTCCTGCTGGACCAGCCAGCTGGGTGAGTAATTGTAATCCAAATGAATGCGCTTCTGCGGAATACGTGCAGGACCAGTACTGATGTGGGCTCAAAAACGCGTTTCTCCGCCTGTCCCTGGAATCGGCGGCTTCCTCAGTCTGACTACTCATAGTTGTATTCTTTAGCCTAGGAATCAGTGGTTTACTGTATAGATTTTTTAAGTTGATGTTTAAATAACAGAAAATAAAAATAAAATAAAACTTCTTGGCTGCTTGGTACATGTGATGATGTTTTTTTATTTTGATCCATTTAAAATGTACTGCAGTTATATCATAGATTAGCAGTTGTTTGGATACCTTTGTTAATATAATCTTGGTACTGTAGTTCTCTGTAGACACATGGAAAGTCAATATAATATATATATATGTTTTCTTTTTTCATTAGGGCTGGCACGTTGTAGCTGCTTGATGTTTCAATAAATCCTTCCTTTGTCACTACATGATGGATCAAATGTCACCAGAAGCCCATGGTTGGTCTATTCTTCAGAAACTGAATGAACAGAAGTCGATGGGTCTTTTCTGTGATGTTTCATTGATGGTGGAGGGTAAAATATTCCTTGCCCACAAAAATGTCCTATCAGCTTGCAGTGAATACTTCTATGCAGCCCTAAGCCGAAATGAGCAGCAGCAGTTCTTGGTTCTTGATAATGTCAGCTTGGAGGGTTTTAGTCATCTTCTGGATTTCATATACACCTACAAAATCCCCACTTGTCATGTGCAGGACTTTATGCAGGCTGCTCAACTGTTACAAGTCAGCCTCCCACTCACTGAGCAAGTAGTCAATGTGTCCAGCAGCCCACCAAACAGTACTACAAAGGAAGAAATCTCTATCCCCGATGATGACTATCATGTTCCCGATCAAGATCCAGAACTGCGAGAGGCTGAGAGTCGTTCTTTAAGAAGAAACCGAGAGGATAATATTTCCAATATAAACAACAACCTCTATAGTGAGGATAGAAGAAAGTTTGAAACTGTGTCCCAACTAAAAGACAAAGCCAAGTTTCATAAAAGGCCGTCATTTTATAAAGACACGTTTGTTGTCCGAAACCCTGGATTTTTCATGAGTAAACAAGTTGCTAAAAATGGAAGGATGGGTAGAGAGAGTCCTATAAATGAACCTAGAGAGACCACCTTTATTAGCAATGGATTTTCAAGGCCGTTGCCTATTACGATTCACAATGATGGTTCTTCAGAGGAAGCAGATGATGAGGCTGCAGATATCTGCATCAATTTATGTGACGAGCCAGACACCCCTGATAGTTTGGAACCGATTGCACTTAATGACTTGAGATTACATGGAGAGGCAATTAAACCTAAGATTTACTCTACAATAGTTGGACTGCAGGGTGGCGGCGTGGTGGAAAGAGTGGATGGGGATGGAAACCTTGCGGAGGTTGTACACAAATGTGACAAGTGTGAACTTCTGTTGACCTATTCTGAGTTTCTCAATCACCAAGATGATCCAGGTGTAAACCTCCTCCAATGTAGTTTTTGTGATAAACAGTTCAACTACAGGTGAGAGCTATGAGAGTGAGAGTTATGGACATCCATGTAGATATAATCCATGTGGCGTTTAATACTCCAGCTAATGAACTTTCAATATGTGTATGACATTGCGGAAATTGGCAGGTATGGCTTGCAGAACAGCTTTGCCCCACCAGTCCTGATTTACACATGTAAAATATTGTTAGTATAAACAAAATCGTTGAATCTAATTTAATTGTTTTACTTTTGGCAATACAAATACAGGGATATAGTTAGATTATAAACCATTCAGAATGTCGACAAGTTTACAGGGGACAGTGGTATGTTGAATACCTCATACTGACATGTACAGCATCATCGCTATGTCGGCTTTATTACTTTAAACATTATATTTTACCATGTTCAAAGCTCTAAAGCTGACATTACTAGCATGTTAGGTGTGACATACCACTGTACCCCAGGTGCTTATCGGTATCCTGAGTAAGCTATACCTATCCCTAAATACAAACCACATTACACAATTTTAATCCGTCAGCAAAGCAAGTAATAGAAGAAAATGAACGAGGGACTTAATGTCCAAATACTATAAATAATGCTGGCTACATGTCAAACAGTCATGTTGAGAAATCTGTTTGCTTTCAATAATTCACCTTGGCATGGCTTTGTGACAGGGCATAAAAGTGATTGCCTTATCCCAATAAGATTTCATCGGGATTGATCAACTATTTCAGGATTTAAGATATATGCTTTCTGGCACATACGTGTGGTCATATTGGGCACAGATTTGGCTTTGTGAAATCTTCACATGTGTGGTCAGTGTAGGAACAGTATGTCCGGTCCAGAAGTATATATTCTAAGGCCATACATAAATCCCACATTTTATGGTTGTATATAAATAGTAAGTGTTGCCATGCCAGGGGATTTCCCCTTAGATGTTAATGGAACATCTATCTGTAAGTAAAAGGGACATGTGACATGTACAGCACTTTTTTATTACAGGCTCTACAAAGCCTCTAGAAACAAAGGAGGTGATTCAATTGTGGCACGTGCACCCTCCTAGCCATTTAAATGACTAGGCGTCTTATCAGAGCTATTTAATTATTGCTCCGATCAGGGTGTGGTATAGGTGACAGCCAATGTCTACATCGACAGCAGAAGGTCAATATGCACATTGACATTGAGAAAAGGTGGAAAGGTCAATGTGAGTTTTTCAAAAAATGTTTGGTGTCCATGTCAACACCTCAGCACGGTTTGCTTCGCTCACCATTCTGGGTACCAGGTGCTGCGCTCTGCTACCGTGGCGCTCTGCACACTTTACTGTTCCCAATCGGGGTCCTTTGACCTTTTGTCAATGTTGACCTTGCTCATGTCAACCTTTTGATGTAGACCTATTGACTGTCGACATAGACATTGAGGCCGATGGATAACTTCCGATCAGAGGCCCATTAGCAGCAACACACACATTCTTTCTAACAGCCTACAGAGGTGCGAGAAAAAATGTTGGAAAAGTCCGTAGTAACCCAAACCTGGACTTTAAGATGACACTTATGGCCACTTCCATCCTCTGCTCTCCATTAGCATTCAGGCAAGGGGCTGGAGGTGTAAGTACAGAGCCCTGTTACACGTATGACTACGCTGGTGCATTTAGGAGGATAATTTGAATTAAAAAAATTCCCAACTGTAAAAATGCTAACCACTCTGTCATGACTACTATAGTAATTATCTTCTAGCTTCTATTATAATATGTTGTGCACATTTGTAAGTGTTGTTTTCCCCTCTTCTTTATTGCTCACATTTAAGTTGTCAGTTGTCTTTGCACCAATCAAGCCACCATGACAAGAAGTTTTACCAGTGTGACCAGTGTGGTAAGGAACTGAGTACGCTGAAGAAGTTACACGATCATGCTGCTTACCACTCAGATGCCAGGCCTCATAAATGTCATCTGTGTGACAAGGCATATAAAGTGAAAAGTATGTATACACAAGAGGGTTTTTTTTCTAATTATTTGTCATTTCATTTGAGCATGCGAAAGTCAGATAATTACACGGGTTGAGTGAGATGTTTGCAGCTGATTATATTTTTAGGCTTATTTGAAGACATGCTTGAAAAAGTAAACATCCTTCATAACTATAAGGCTTTCTTATACATTAGAAGATGGCATAGTGGATAGCATTGCTACCCTGTAATGTTGTCGCCCTGAATTTAGTTCTGACCCATGCTACAGTCTATGGCAGTGATTCCCAATACTGAATCACAGCATCCTACAGTATAAGAATATCTTTCAAGGCACCCCTAGTCCAAGAGTTTGTTACAGAGAATTTCAGAAAAAAATAGTAAATTAAATAAGTTGTGAATAAATGTTATCCTTAGGTCCTGTAATGTGGTGAGGAACATGACTTGCTTCTGCTTACCCACATATTTTATATATGGAAGCCGCAAGCACTGATTTTGTCTATTTCATTCGGCAGTATTCAATGACAATATTCTCCGTGCATGTGAGCGCTTTTTTTCGCTCGCCATGCACTCGCCGTGTTTTTGAGGAGATTCTCCATGTTTGGAGACTCTCCGTCATGGCACTTTATACACTATTCAATGTGACTGAGACTCGCCGCCCCTCGCGGCGAGTCTCAGACAATCTAGCGTATGAGGTGACGCTGTATGAGGACGACGGCAGGCAGGGAGATGGAAGTCTCCCTGCCTGCCCCAGAACGTATGTGGGGGGGAGGTGGGCTCCCGGGGAGCCAGGCAGCACAGGCTGCCCCCCGGGGGGTGCCAGCAGGGGACCGTGTATTCACTGCTCCCGATCATGCATATGTAATGATCGGGTGCAGTGAATATATGAATATCTAATGAGCGTCTCGGCTCCCGGCCCCCTGCTGGCTGCTCTGTGTAAAAAAAATATATATATATTATTTTTTAAAATTAAATATATATTCATGTGCTATAAGCACATGAATAAAAATAGCATGCCCCTTCACAGAATAAAATTCCTGATCTTTTGACACCAAAATGAAAACAAAAAAACTTTTATTGTAAAAGTTCACATTCCACTTCTCCATGAAAAGATGGAGAATTGCTACACGGAGAGACACGGCGAAAATCACTCAGAAAGACGGCGAGAAGTGCACATTGAATAGGGTTGTTCACTTTTTGAGAGTAAAAGTCTCCGTCCAACGCGAGAAAAGCACAAACTCGCCATAAAACACTGATAATTTTTCTCATTGAATACTGCCCAATGACTATAAATACATTGGTTCTAGACTACCAACCTGGGGCACACCTGCAAGTGCTCCGAGGCGCAGTTAGGGAACCACTTCTCTATGGGGATTATTTACTAAAATGGGAATTCTATTGAAGTTTGGATGTTGCTATGGGAATCCAATCAGATTCTACTTATTAATTTAGACCTTCTAGAAGATAATAGATAAAATGTGATTGGTTACACATAGCAACATCCCATCTTCAATAGAACTTCGTAATAAATACCTATGTGTGTCTTGTATGTTATCCCTTCGTTGATTGGAATGATGGGGTTTCTAGCTGTTTTGGTTGCCCAAAGGTAGACTGGTAGGTTAATGATCTGTCAAACGTTGGCCCTGATGTGCATGTGTAGGGAAATATTTGTGTAGACTCACTGGCACATGTATATAAATAAAGCACTTACAAGTATGTAGAAGTGCAAACCCACTGTACTTTTATGCAAGTGCGCAATTGTATTTAAATTCTATTGGATATACCAGTCAAAATGCCATTGTTGAAAGCAGTTAGATAATTTGAGACTTTTTTTTTGACCACTGCTGTAGAGTGGGTCATTTTCCAATAATGAAAGACTATATCAGGCAGTAAAATGAATATGGACATAGGATAGAACATCTTTGTATTAGAGAAAATCAGGAGGTGGTGGGGAAAGCTTCACAGTCATTATGATTAGTGATGTACAGATATAGCTTGGTATACTGTCAGGGTTTCCTGTTCGGTCCTCCATGCACGGGGGAACGATGTTTTGCGTTTGTGTATGTGCAGACGCATTTCTGCGCAGGGTGTGGTGTTCCATGGGTTCACGCACCCACGATTGCATGCGTGGGGCAGGGGATTTTCCAATGGGAACGGCCATCATTTCATGGGCGTTCCCATGGAAATCGCCCCTTGACACAGGGGGGCAGGCAGCTGACATCACCGGATCTCAGCTGCCCACCCGCCCATTTCCTGTTGAGTGTGCACCCAAATCTAAGTGACCTGAGAGTCACTTAGATATGCGTTCACCCTCCACATCTTTCGATAGTCGGTGACCATCAATGATGTGGGTGTTCCCCCATAGGCTGTGAATGGATGTTTATGTTAAACATACAGTACATTCACAGCCGTGCGAGGGGGGGTGTGCGTACCGGCGGGCGGCATCTGGGGGACTCAGGGCCTGTATTGCTGACTGAGCTCCTATAACATGATTCTTGTAATTGGATATATTAGTGATTATCAATGGAATGGTAATTCCTTCCCCCATATACTGCACATAGTACACCTGAAGGTTGGGAATCCTTTAACTTGAAGTAGCACCCCACCCACCTGTTTCGTCTCTAGTAATCGCAGACTGCATATTGAAACTGAGGTCTTTATCGTGGTTGACTCGCAAGGCTGCGAATTTTGCAGCCTTGCAAGTACCCCAGACGCCGCCCGCTAATTCCACTGCAGCTGCAATTTAGTACAGTATTCAGTGACTTTTTGTAGAAATTGGGATCTGCAACTGGAGAGGTCACAGATTGGTCACTTGGGCGAAGATGCAGACGTACATTAGTGGATAATCAAACTTCTCATTGACCTGTTGATCGTGCAGTATGGGTGCGGGTAGTACAATGCCAGAGCCATTGTAACGGTATACGCCTGTGTATGAATCACTACTCCCCTGATACATCCCACAATTGCTCCCTGCTTGTCACTCATTTCCGGTTTCTGGATGTCCTGGGTTGAGCTTCGTGTCTTAAAACTCCTCCAGCTACTGTGCAGGGCCTGGTCCATAGTGAGAGACCAATGGGAACCAACTGACACCAATCAGGAGGTGTGGTCGTAGCTTGTCTGTGCATACACAGCCGGAGCTGTTCCAGGAGCCTGGTGGTGGCAGCAGCAAGTGGCATCTCAAGTGTTGTACAGCAGATGGACCCCAAAAGGTCAACGTGCACGATGTCGACATAGGAAAAAGTTGACATGAGTTTCTCCTTTCCTCTTTTTTTGTGTCAATGTTAATAATTGAGCAAATGGACCCCCAATTAGTTTACCAGGTTCCTTTGCATTGGTGAAGTAAGAAAATGTCCCCAAAAAATTAGAAATAAATTATGAAAAATTTGTGTTGGCCATTACCATGTTGATCCATTTCTTGTGTCGACATTTTGACCATGTTATTAACCGAGACATTTTCTGTCAGCCATCTTGATACTCAATTCCACTTGGTGTTAGTGCACTTTGCCAGGCAAGAGGGGCCTACGTGATATTTGGCACCTATCCTGTGACTTTTGGCACTTCAATGTATATATTTGTATTTGAAACTTAAATGTGTCTATATGTATACACACACACACACACACACACACACAATAACGCACATATATTATAGAATGAATGTGTGCATATAGTAATATATATCTGGAAATTATGTCTGCCAAGCATTTCAATTCTTGGATATGATTTGACAGAGAATGAATAAACATTTGTGATAATGTACTAAGACTTCCTCTAGAACTCACTACAATTTGATTTAATGTCTCTGCACTTGTTCTCTGTTCATGGATTCCCAGGATGCTGCATTGTAATAGAATCTCGCACACATACAAAAAAAAAGTATTTTCCGTTGCTCTGGAAAAGCATCCCAGTTTTACATGGCAAAGGGCAATTAGACACAGTCAAATATTGTCCAGGTTAAAGACTATTTATTTTCCCACATCTGTCACAGTGTAATCTATTTTTTCCTTGCCTATTTAAACAATAATTCATTGTTATACGCATCCTGCTTTTTGATATTTAAGAATTAAATTTGCTTTGGTAATGAACTGAGAAGTTAATAATCATTTTGCATTGCAAAAAAAGGCAATTACAGGCTGTCAAGATGTTTAGTGTCGGAGTTCATCTGAGTACTGCAGATGTCTTAGAAGAACATTTGGTAGGTGAAAGGGTGAATTCTGATTAGGAATAAAAAAGGGGTTTTGTTACAGACATTATTTAGTCGTGAATACAAAGGAAGCACCCTTCCCCGATCCATTTGTCAATTGCATGGTATATTCTCTTGTCATGAATGCATTTTTTTTTTCACCCACAGTCTTGTTTGGCATAGTAAAGACTCTTCTCCCTCTGTGAAATTCAGTGTAAATTGTAAAAAAAAGAGTGAAAGTTCACATGAATTCCCCTGTTTCCTTCCATTGTCCTCCCAAGGGACTTATGTGACAGCCTCTTCCCATATTAGAAATAAAGGCTATTGTTTATTGTCTCCCAGATTAAACACAATCTCTAACCTGCAACCAAAAGAAACGGCAAGTGTTTACTTTTTCTCAATGGAATCACTAAAATCTGATAAACCCCTAAAGATAGAAGGGTGCCATCCAGTCATGCTGTTCTCTTGCTGTTTTAGGTCATTTAATAAAGTATTTTCAAAAATAGGGGATAAATTTAGGGCAAAATAAGTTTACAAACTCCTTTCCTCTAGAATAAAAAGCACCAACAAAACAGTTCAGGTGACATCTACATTTAAATAATGTAAATTCAATTATACCCAAAGTTTTCCATGAGAAACAAGCTTTTACCACAATAATGTGCATGCTTTTTTCAAGGGGCAATTCAATTGCAGCCTGACTTTTTTCCTGAAACAATTTGGTGGAAAGAACATAGGTCAGAGAACTTATCCTGGATCCTTCAGTATGTGTTTTCACAGGTGCCAAATCAGTTCACTTATCAAGGTTTTTTTGGGACCTTGACGGATCCCCCAAAAAACTTAGGTAAGTGCTGGTTTTGGCCAGCTTTCGGGGCTAATTGGATAGACCTGGGGAATCAATTAGCCCACAGTAAATTACTGCAGACTATTGAATCCCCCCCATAGCCTTCATCCTACATCCTGTCAGTGTAATAATCTGTTTTCCAGAGACCATTCAAATAAAGTAAAATGTTTTATTTTTCACATGCTTTTAAGAAAATACACAGTATGATCATAGACCTACTTAAAACATGGAATGTTTTTTGTTGTTGTTTACTGGATTATTTTAGCTACTTTGCTTCATGTGTATTTATGTTGGGCCATTTGTATGCGGTAGTACTCCAGGTTGACATAGAAAAACATAAAGATGTAATTGCAGCCCTATACCCCCAATGATATCAATATAACTGGGCTGTCAGAGGTAAATTAAAGGTTCAGTTTTCCCCCTTTATGGCGATTTATGTGAAGAATTAACTCAAACACTGTATGGATCAGTTGCTAGGATACATGGTGAATCTGCTGAAGATGTATTACGCAAAACATTATTATTACTGTTCTTTTGCATGTATACATGACTTCTGCCATCTTAAATTATTATTGCTACTTTAAGCTTGGGTATGCCCAGACAGATAATTGTCAAAAATACTTTTTGTCCCCTACATATGTATTTTTATGACAATTTTGTGGTTTGGGCCCTGTATGGAATTGATGTGTACATCACTATGCTACCCAATTTTATGCTGGCTTCAGGCCCTGTATGGAATTTATGTGTACACCATTTTGCTAACTTTAATGGTCTAAGACTTCTGGGTCCCAAAGTCGTTCATGTACAAAGACTTAGTTTATTAACTCCAAACTTAGGGCATATTGTCAAACCTCCAGCTTACAATAATATGCGATACATCAACTGAAAATTAACCTACGACTTATTCTGTGTTGGAAAGTCTATGGATCGGTGAATACGGGTGCAGATTCTAAAATCCAGCGGCTGTTTTCAGCAATGCAGATTCGACTTTACACAAAGTCGAATCTGCACAGGCAAGTGGCCAGGATTGAATGCTAATGGCCGATCTTTCCATGTGTTGGAAATATTAGCCACAATTGAATATCCCCCTATTAAGGTATTTTTATCTTGATAAATGTAAAATTACATTTTAGTTACTGCTTTTTTCATACTTTGAGGGAAATTTACTAAGATGTGTATTCTACTTCACAAGTGATGTTGCTATGGGCAACCAATCAGAATCTACTACTTATTTATTTAGCACCCTCTAGAAGATAGTAGACAGGATCTGATTGGTTGCCCATAGAAACATCACATGTGAAGTAGAATACACATCTTAGAAAATTTCCCCCTTTGTGTTATTTTCTTTTTAACCTTAATTTAATGGGAAAATAAGAAGATTTATTTATTTTTGCAGATGACCTCACCCAACACGTTCGAGTGAAACACATAGAAGCCACAACTGGGAAACCTCCATTGCTTCAACTCTGTGAATTTTGTGGCCAAGCTGTGAAGCATTACAAAAGCCACAAAATATTCTGCAGGTATAAGCTAATGTCAGAACCATGATAACCAGGATTGGACAACCTCTGTCTCTCCAGGTGGTATAGAACCGAGCCTGTAGTGAGGCCTGATCTGTGTGATTGTGCTAGAAATCCTCTTAGGCTGTAGTGGTAGGTGACGCACTGTGAATGCAGCTTCCCTCTATAGTTTTCATAGCAACCTTGGGGGTTATTGAGACCTGATCACACGGCTGCAAATTCGCAGACCAGACGATTATCGATAGACTGTACATGCAAATGGATCGAGGCCATCCTGCAATAAAATCTAGTGTCTCTTTATATCGCTGGCCGTTGATTGACAAGAAGTTGCCACCCGGCCATTTAATGGGAGTGTTGGGAAAACTCAAGTGTGCCCAAGCATTTTCAGGGAGGCTGTATGACGTCCGCTCTGGCCTGATCAGCCTGTTTCTATCAGAATGGCCGAGTAAGTCCTGGGCTACGTGCAGGCTGCACACACTATAAAAATATTTTCTCAAGCTTTCCGCAGGCTTGCAGAGGGCAGAATTTCACTTTGGAAGGCAGAGATTACCAGATCTCTAAAATTAGTAGCCCAACGACAAGGTCTGAATAACCCTAATTTTTTAAAATTGCAAAATTACATATTTTTATCTAATATGGACATGTGATATGAACTTCTTGGCTTTGCTATACATATGTTTTATTTTTTATATACACCAAGTCCCCAATTATTATGACCGCTTGACACTTATACGCAGATTGGCCATAACTTCACGTTGTTGCCGCTAGAGGGCAAGATGGCTATAAAAAGGGAATGCAGGACAAGTGAAGCATCAATTGCACTGTGTTGCTTGCGAAGAAATGGGCAAAAAAACTTCATTAAACGCAGGATGATTGAAGGCATTCGAACCGTCCGAACCAGTATCGGCAAAATGGCTGCACTTGTGAAGTGTTTGAGAGCAGCAGTTATTAATGTATACAGAGAGTGGACTACCAAGCAGAAAACTGGGTCTCAACGTCAGGCTTGTGGTCATCACAGGCTAATAATTGCTCAATCTGAAAGGAGATTTGCCAGAGCTGTCCAGTCCAACAGAATAGCAACAGTACCTCAAATTGCAGAGAACCTTAATCAAGGAGCAACTGTGAAGGTCTCTGAACAAACTGTTCGCTGCACATTACACCGTATATGCTATGGAAACCGACGACCTGTTCGAAAGCCTCTGCTGTCCGCCTTGAACAAGAGCAGACGTCTCCAGTTCGCAATTGAGCACAAGGATTGGACAGTAGATGACTGGAAAAGGGTCATGTGGTCCGATGAATTGCATTTTTAATTACACCATGCAGATGGCAGGATGCGAATATGGAGAAAACAGCTTAAAAGCATGGACCCCAACTGCATTCCCACAACACTTCCAACTGGTGGAGGCAATATTATGGTTTGGGGGATGTTTTCTTGGCATTGTATGGGTCCTTTGATTCCTGTGGAACGTCTGAATGGCCAAGGGTATTTGAGTGTTATTGCAGATCAAGTACATCCTGTTATGTTAATGGTGTACCTTGCTGGGGATGGATACTTCCAGCAGGACAATGCACCCTGTCATAAAGCTGGCATTGTCCGCAGATGGTTCGAAGAGCACGACAGAGACTTCACTTTGCTTAGTTGGCCTGCACAATCACCAGATCTCAATTCAATTTAGAATCTGTGGGATAAGATCGAACGGGCCATCAGGCAGCTGGATCCAGTACCATCAAATCTCAAGGAATTGGAAAGTGCAGTTCATCGGATATGGTCTCAAATTCCTCATACCACCTACCAACATCTCATAGAGTCCATGCCAAGTGGAATCCATGCAGTATTAATGGCAAAAGGTGGTCCAACATTCTATTGAGGGGGGGGTCAACCAGTTTAATGTTCTTATCCGAGCCTGCCGACGTTTCGGTCCAGGAGGACCTTTCTCAAGGCAGTGTGGCTTGCCAAATCAATCACCAAAAAGTAATCCAATGGGTAAAGGTGGGGGGAACTGGGGCCTATATATATTTCTTATCTTTTTGCATTTAGTATTATCCATTAGAAAATAAATCCTGCTTTCTGCACATTTAGACACATCTATATATATCTATCTACTAGAAAGCCTTCTCAAAGCAAATGCTTCGAAAGCTAGTCTGCTACCATGTGATTTCCTATGTGTTTGTGCATGCATGAGAGAGAAAGAGAGATGTAGTTATACACATGTATAGATGATAATTGACCCGGCAATTACCCGGCAGTTTGAGTGCCGGGTCATTTTGCCGGGTGCAGTCTGACCCCCTTTCACGCTTAAAGGGATATTCAATCCTGGGTCACGACTGTCTGGTTAGCTCGACAGCCGTGACCCTGTCCCATTCTCGCCATCTCAACAAAGAATCAACAGGCAAGATTCAATGTCCCGCCTGGCGAATACCGAAAATGGGGCGTGGCTGCGAGATACAGCTGTGGATCATCGAGCTGCGGCTGGGAGCTCGACAATCCATGGCTGTCGGCCCGTTACGCGAAGATCCCTGTTTCATGCTGTCAGGAAAGACAGCATTGAATAGGGCCCCGCTCATATTTCTCCCATCGGAACTAGCGGTGGGAAATTGAATACCCCCCAATAGCAGCAATTTACTGGGTTAAAAACGGTCAACCCGGCAATTTGCTGAAAACACAAGTAATTTGTGTAGTGTGAAAGGGTCTACTCGGGTCACATATACCTGGTCGACCACCCTGGTAAAAGTAGGGTCAGTGACCCTTTCACACTACACAAATTACCGGGTAGAACTGATTTACCCGGTAATTTGCTGTTATGTTGGAAAGGGGTATGATTTTTAATTGCTAATTACATTTTAGAACACATTTGAAAAAAAGTTTTTTTTTGCTATAACACTTTAAGATAATATTGCTGTTTTTCTCTCATCCTGCTTTATCCAGCGGAGTAAAGAAATTTAAATGTGACTTTTGTGTTCAGTCATTCCACCGTATCTCAGAACTAAAGCGACACACATGGACACACACTGGGGAACTTCCATATCGCTGCAAAGTAAGGACTATGTCTTGTAACACTGTAGCTGCGGTAAATGACTGAAACTTGACCACAACCAGTGCATTGCATTAAGACATAGGATCTCAAAGTTGGTCCTCAGGACCCCACACAGTGCATGTTTTGCAGGTCTCCTCACAGAATCAAGTGAAATAATTAACTCCACCTGCGGATCTTTTAAAATGTGTCAGTCAGTAATGAGTGCACCTGTCTTGTAACATGGAAACCATGAACTGTGTGGGGTCCTGAGGACTGAGTTTGAGAACCACTGCATTAAGATATTAAGGGATGGATTCAATTAGCCCTGATTAATTAATAGGGGTGAAAAACGGGGTAACCTCAAACTTTTTCACACTTTTAATTACAACCTGTTTTTTTTGTGCCCGTTAAATCATCATCCAGTTTAAGACACATACAGTACTGTAGGTCATTCTCATTTGAAAACAGTTAATGTGATAATTTGCTATATCCAGTGTGTCATATTTAGACAAAATCTGTGCATTTCACAATATGTGGTACTAGCTGCAGATACAGATGGAGCGGGTCCCATCTTTGGCCGGCGCTCGCCAGATCCCTTGCACTGGCGAACCCCGGCGATAGAGATGGACGCGCGTGCATCCCAGTTTTCTGTCGTCGGGGCGATGGGAACCCTGTCCGTCTCCCGTTCAGGGAGACGGACAGGGTTAGGGGGGGGGGGTGCGGCAAGGCGGCGGGGATCCGGGGGGGATCCCCGTTGTAAGGGGATGCGCGCGCGTCTCCTCCGGCTGCTGGTGGGGGATGGCAGCTGGTGAATCTTCCGCCATCCCCTGCAAAGCTCGGACCCGCTCCATCTGTAGTTAATGTGTTGATTTAGTGACTCAAAATATAATTAATACATAAATAATAATACATTTAAACGTACATTTGCTATAGTCCATTATTCTTAACCCTTTGATGCCAAGTGAATTTGTCAAAAGAGGTGTAAAAATTGTCAAGAACACATTTTTATTCATCATAATAAACAGCAATGTTCAGCTTATATAGGAAATTTATTTATTTATTTATTTTTTGACACATTTTTTTTTATTTGAACTTCTATAACAAATGTGAGTGCTGGCAATTTTAGCAGATATTTTGAACATCTCTCACAGATGTTGGCACTCAAAGGGTTAATAAGGATCAGGAACAATGTGTTTATTGTGCAAATTTTCAAATCAGTGTGATTCTTATTCCATCCCAACCAAGTGATTTTGCAGGCACTGAGGACCTTATTCTGGTTGACTCGCGAGGCTATTACATTCACAGACTTGCGTGTCCCCCAGATGCCGCTCACAGGTCCGCCTGCCCCCTCTCACGGCGGGTTGGCCCTCGTGGCTGCGAATGGATGTTTAGCGTAAAACATCAATTCACACCCTATGGGGAAACACCCACATCATTCGATAGTCGCCGACCACCGACTGATGTGGAAGATGCACGCATATCTAAGTGACTTTCAGGTCACTTGGTGTACCCATGGGCAAATCCCCCCGCCACCCACCCGCAGTCTTGGGTCCGTGCGCGCGGTGATCACTGTTTGCTGTGGCCGCACGCACCCGGGGCATACACATGAGCAGAATTGCACATGCGCATTTAAAAAACATTGCACTCGTGAGGACCAGAATAACCCTCTGAGTATGTTCAACCAGCCAAGGTGTCACCACACACACTAGAGTGGTATATCTTAGAAAATGGTCACTAGTTACATGCAAGATAATGTAGGGTGAAACAGATACAGAGTAGGTGTAAAAAATTGTCCTGTGAGTAATGACATTTTTTTTTTTTTTTGTCAGAAATGTGTATCAGTGATGCAGGGATGGGTTACGGTTAGTCAGACAGAAAGACAAACAAACAAACAGACTTTAATTTATGAGAGATATAGATTGATTTTCAATGTGTCATGTTCAACATTCTGCTCTTGTTTTTTCCCTGACAGATTTGTGGGAAGGGCTGCCGGCATCCAAGTAACATGAAGAAGCACATTCGAACTGTGCATAAAGCAGACATGCGGGTGCAGATCAATAGAGAACATGCTTCCCCCAGGTTCTGCAAAAACAGGAGGCCAGCTGCTAAATTTTCAGCACAGATGCTGCCGCAGACTTTACCTGCTAACCACCCTTTGCCGGTGTCGGGCTCTGCTGCAGAACATGTTCACCAAACAGACTCCTCTGTGTCTCCCGTATCTCTTTCCTATATCTCCATCTTTACAGGTGACGAACACTCGGCTACGGAGTTTGTACCATATGACTCTCACAATGCATCCCCTGAGGCTAGCAGGTCACTATAACAGAGGACTCCTGTTTATGTTTCCAACACTTGTTTAAGGAAAATTGAGGGATTTTGAACAGCGAAAATGTGACTTAATAAGTACATCCATGGGAAAATCATAACTTAGCTTCAGAAGGTTCCTGGTTTAGGTGGAAGACTGCCAAAGTCTGAGAATATACCAGTCAACTTTTACTTGCGTTCCCAACAAACACTTTTGTGGCAAGTTGATCAATCCAGCTATACTGTATAGCCTTAGTACCTGTCAATGTACGGACCCTTGTATTGTAGGTGATTTGCTACTGTACATATTGCATCATTTTGTAAATTCTATGGCTGTTCAGGACAGCAAATGTTAAAACGACATTATTGATGTCTAAAAAGAACCAAAGTGTGATTTTTAATTAAATCTGAATATAAATACAATAATATAATTTAACAATGCATTATCTGAGCAGGCACAGATCACATATCTGATCTTTACATTAAATTTATTTCCAACACTCACAAATCTACAGGACTTGTAAGTGACCCCTGCTGCAGCATGGCTTCATGGAGAAAGAGTATGTCTGCCTTCACAGTGTCATCTTACAAGACCATTTGCATTACTATATGTAGTATAACCAGAAACATAGTGAAAGTGCTTTCAGTCCCACAGAATCAGTCATTTTCTGTTTACATTCTTGATATCTTTACAATGCAATGAGTCAAGCAGCAGCATTCCTTTTTTTTTGGTTCAAGTACCGATTCTATATCTTTAAAAGCTTTATTATATGTGGATAAAAAGAAGATTGAGTTCTTAGGTATATTTTTATTACATTAGATTTAAATGTAAGGCATAAATGCTTGAAACATTATTTTACTACTATATTTGTATATTATATAATGTTTTTAAAATGTGTTAGATAATAGAAGAGATTGCTCTTGATAGTCCTTCAAAAAAACAATGATCTTTCAAGGTAATAATATATTGAGATATTAGTATTACTAATATTCTGAAGATAAATACTTTGTAGATATCAGGTGAAAAAGCTATATATCACCATCTCAGAGGAGGTTATGAAGGCTATTCTAATCTGTGGTGATGCTACCCCTATACAGATACAGGGTCAGATACACTAAACTCCAAAATGATAAAATGGAGAGTGATAAACAGCCAGCCAATCAGCTCCTACCTGACATTTTTCAAATACAGTCTGTGACACAACAGGTAGGAGCTGATTGGCTGGTTGTTTATCACTCTCCATTTTATCACTTTTGAAGCTTAGTGCATCCGACAAACAATAAGTTACTATAGCAACACGATCAAAAGGGTAGATGTATTATATAAAACTTCCTGCTTCGCCTCATTAATGACAGCCTGACAGCCAGTCATACATCACCTGGGCCGTTAACAGGAGAGGGATTGAAGGGGACAGCAGCACGAGTGTTAATGTGTGGGCTGTCCCTAGTGCACTTTTAATACATTGAAAAATCCATTAACCCCCCCAGATAACTAGCATTAAGTGCAGCATATGCACTTTACACTGGTTAATACATCTACCCCAGTGTGAGAAACTACATCAAAGTCATGCATAAGGATAAAAGCAATGCTTTAACTAATACATTTCACCTGGGAACTGTCTATAGTGCATTTACAGTCTTGGAGAATATGTGTATATAAAATGATTGCATATTAATTCACATAGCACCTGATGCATAAACAACTCAAATGTTACATTGAAAATAAACAAAGCAACTGAGAAACTATTGATCGTAAAAGCAAAAACAACTTAATGACAGCTGCTACGTCCACCTTCACTATTCTTTTTGCACTATCAAGTTGTACACAAAGTTCTGATTTCTTCTCCTGAAAACTGACCAATCTAGCGCAGAAAGGGTGTTTTTACCAACTCTTTTTGCACAATGGCCCTTATTCAGATCAGATTGCAGTACACATTTGTTTGGAAAATGGGAAAAACCATGTGCACTGCAAGTGGGGCAGATGTAACATGTGCAGAGAGAGTTAAATTTGGATGGGGTGTATTGAAACTGAAATCTAAATTGCAGTGTAAAAATAATGCAGCCAGTTTCTACCCTGCACAGAAACAAAAGAACTCGCACAAATCTAACTCTCTCTGCATGTTACATCTGCTCCACCTGCAGTGCACATGGTTTTGCCCATTTTCCAAACAAATTTGTACTGCGATTAGATCAGAATAAAGGCCAATGTAAGGACTTATTGGGCATTTTCAACCCAGCATTTTGATTAACCTGCAGTGTGGAGACGGTGGTGCAGTGTTTTAACAATTTGGATTGCTACTGTGGCAAGTACACTCGGGCAGAAAACAGATGTATACTGTCGTTTTAATAATATAGCATAGCTATGAACTCATTTTCACAAACTGATCTAACAAAACAGTATAATGTAGACCTCTTTGATGGTGATTATCTGGCAATAGAAGAATTCAGTAAAACAAGCCCTCCACATTGTATTCCTCAAGGAAATCTTTCTTAGAACTTGATTTTATGGAGTTGTGCGAGACTCAAATATTATAACTGTTTTATAAACACTTAAAACTAAATACCTTTGATTTCAAACGATTTGATTTGAGACTTGAATGTTGAAATTGAGTGATAAACACTTCTTCACTCTTAACCTATGCACCTCTAGATTCCAAGGTTTCAATGATATCTATAGAAATACAAACATCCCAAAGCACACTAATGATTAGAGCCTTCAAGCACATATAGGGAGGTCACTGTGGAGGAGTCTCGTGTGAATGGCAGTGCAGTCACCTGCTGCTGAGGTACCTATCCGATGAGAACAGTCACGTACTGTGTCTGCAGAGTCTCTGTGTGTGGAAAAAAATATTCTCGCTAGTGACTCTTGCTCACGAGTATCCTATGTTGAACATAAACGGATGTGGGCTTCATGTGTGGTTCGTTGAGCTACAGTATGTAAGAACTGCAATATTTGCAATTACCATATATATATATATATTGTGGCTCCTGTTAGGCTTTGACAACATGGACATGGTAAGAAAAAAAATCCATGTAACCACTGGGGCTGTAAGTATTTTGCCACACAATCTGCCAGCAATGTCACGATAAAGTCTTTTTTGTTTCTATCAAATAATGATTTTAACTATCTTTACCAGTTCACCATTTTCCAACAATTTTCTGCAGTAACTTTAGCCATGTTGTTTGGAACTCATTTTGGTGTGGGATTTATAGTGCTTTCTGTGTTTTTTGAAAGCTGCTGTGATTCTATGTCTTTTTGTGAAAGCTGCTCTCAATTTGTTATTGGAACTTCCCTTTCCACATTGCTTTATGATCTTAGACACTTATTTATTATTTTATTGTGTACTGTATCTGACTATTCTTCATTTGTTCTAATTAGATTGGGTGTAGATCATTTATATGTGTTTGCAAATGTGGCCACTGGTGTTTTTAATACAAAATGTTCTTGTAACCTATGCTGCTGTGTAATATGGAGAAGCTTGTTAAACACATAACATTACATTTTACCTAAATGTGCTCTTTTATTAAAAGATTGAATTTTGTGGGGGGTTTTTTCCTTGTTTTCCTAGTGTTTTTTTTTTCCTGTTGAGAACAAATGTTTGTGTCTAGAATTAACGTGCCAGGCCAGATTAGCAGTGTACACTGTTAGCCACACAGGTTGCAATATCATATCTGCAACCAGTGTATTATTTGTCATGTTAGAAAATGCAAGATGGTAACAAATTAATTTTGGCAGGAGTAATATGGATAGTGGCAGTATCTAAAAGGCAGTCATTGCACAGTATTGTCATGAAAGTACAGTTAGGTAATGGGCTAAATACAGTAAATCCCAAACCTCCAAAAATTGGTGTAATCTATAGTGTTCATTCTAGCACTCGCCATCTTTGAAATCCCATGCATTTCCTGTTCCCGGCCTGGGGTGTCGCTGTCTGCTGGGGTGTTTCTAGCACAGGTCTGGTTTGCAGATCAGTGCTGATATACAGACCACACTGTGCTAGAAGCACTACAGCAGACATCGACACCCCAGGCAGGGAAGAGGAACTTCATGGGTATTTAAAGATGGCGGGTGCTAAAATGAACACTAAATCCATATTACGCATCTCCTGTTAATATCTGAGAAAAGTATTATATAGATATTTTTGCATTACCTTTTCCATTTATTAATGTAAATTCAAGTAACAAAAGAATCCAGCTGTGATTGGGACATTTATACACTAGTTTATGAACCGTGAGGTTTGCCTCCTTTAGGGGGTATTCAGTCTGTGTCTGAATACTCCCCCTGTGTTTCTTTTCAGAAAATGTATTTCTGATGGCCAGACCAGCACCGGGTAGGCAAGTTGGCAAACACCGCCGCTCTCTGAGCTGGTAAAATATATGTATTACTTTGCTGTTCACTGTTTCTTTGCATGTTTTTTTTTTTTACCGTCTACTTCCTTCACCACTGTATGCTATACTAATATTCTGTACCTCCGCTGGTTGTATACTCTGCCAGCAGCAACCACAGTTATTTACTTTGGGTGGTTCCTCCATGGGCAGATGTACTACATGTGGATTTATTCATACACGGTACACCATACTATTACACACATCAGTTTTCCCATATATGCCTTTGGTTTGTGTATGGCAGGACACTGTTACCACCCATTTTGCATCAATTCTTCTAGGAGTGACCTATTCTACCCAGGGTAAGACAGTGATTTTTTTAGTCCTGAGAGACAGTCCTCACTAGTTCAGCTCCAGACTGTGTACATAGTCTAGAGCTGAACTAGTGAGGACCATCTCTCAGGACTAAAAAAATCATTATCTTCTACCAACTAATTCTGGGCCCATATCTTGACAAATTATATAGGATGAACCCTACAATACAAGACCCTATATGGTGGTCACCGTCACGAGGAGCGTTCCGATGTGAGCCAATTAAACAAAGAATGTTTCTTTACCACATCTAAATATTGATCCTGTCATATTAGGATCTGAGGGGGAATCTATCTTTATACTATCATTTTTGCCCCTAAAGGACGAAACGCATAGGTTAGTTCTATTCTTTAAGTATGTTCAACCAATTAAGGCAGAAACATGATGCCATTATGGAATGCACTGTGAAAGATTACTATTAGATATTGTATTTTAACACACTCTTAACAGTGGTGATTCCACATGGAAAATTTAAAAAAACTGAACACATTGTATGTTTTATAATGTTAATCTAGAGATTTTTATCTACAAATAATTATTGCTGAATTTGTATCAATATTCCTCTAAATTGAGCGCACTTCTTTAACCCTATACTCTAGCTTTATACTTCGCTTCAACTAACATAGATGATATAAAGTAGTGCCCATCTCCCTTAGTGCATTATAGAGTCACTCCACATTATTTACATAAATATATATAGAGGATATGAAAACTCACGGCACTCGAAGGAATTTTTTCAATGAGATATATTCAAAAAGTGTAACACACCAACATTTCGGAGCAACAGCGCTCCTTTTTAACACTACTTCACCTTGAAAAAGGAGCGTTGTTGCTCCGAAACGTTGGTGTGTTACACTTTTTGAATATATCTCGTTGAAAAAATTCCTTCAAGTGCCGTGAGTTTTCATATACTCTACAAATTCATGATCAAGGGCACCGGGGTTCAGTGAAACCACAGGGAGAGTGCCAGGCCGCCAACTACTATATATATATATATATACACACACACACATATAGATGGAGACATTTTTATTTATCCCGACAACGCAGCGCCTATTCCCTTCTCGGCGAGCATCTCACTCGCTCCATTAGACTCTCCCCGACCTTGCAAAGCTTCAAACGGGCACTGAAAACTCACCTATTCATCAAAGCATACCCTTCCACTGCATGAACCAGCTGGTTCTCAGACCCCTTGCCTGTTTACATCCTGCTATCTAACCACCACCCACTCGCTTGCACCTCTTGTAATCTGTCTGTCTCCCCTTCCTACTAGATTGTAAGCTCCTCCCAGTAGGGCCCTCTTCCCTCCTGTTGTCAAAGCCCACTTCTCTTCACATTTCACTCACAGCTCTCCTATACTCCAACACTCAGTGACCATCTTTGTCTGCATACTCATCTCCATCATTGGCATCAAGCCTCTAGTTGTATGTAGATTGAGTCCTCACTACTTACATTTAAGCTGTAATGTGTATTGAACTGTGGCGCTCTTTATTTGTACTGTATTTTTGTTATTTATTCAATGTTATGAAAAGCTTTGTCTTCCTGTATTGTTCCTTTGTACGGCGCTGCAAAACACTTATGGCGCCTTATAAATAAAATTATAATAATCTCACATATTCGCATATCCCTTTGCCACAAAATAAGCGCCTCACACGCACATGCATCCCATTCTTGGGGAACGCCGTGGCATGTTATTGGGATGAATGAAAATGGCTGCATCTGAATATTAGTTAGGAAAGGAGGCTCTCAAAAAGAACTTTACAATAAAACTTATTTTGTAAGAAGTATATTTTGGCACAGTACAGGTTCCAGAACCTGGTTCCTGTAGTTGTCATATTTAATAAGAGGTTCAGTAAATGAGTTTCTGCTGTTAAATAGCACTGGTCATATGCCTGGTGTATAAACAAATGTTCGTATTTATACTATTCTTGTGTACAGTGTGAGGGTCATGTAATCCTGCAACAAAAAGCAGCATACTGTCAGATTTTTTGCATTTACCGGATCACTGCCAGGTGGAAAAGCCACCAATATATAAGTTGTAACACTGTAGGGGAATTTGGATGCCTTTTCCTGGGGTAGAAGGCAGCCAACAGCAGCTGAGTAATCACACCAGTCCAGTCTTTGTGGTACAACTGTCCGCAACCAGTTTTATTTCAGCAGAAAACAAAATAAACATAAAAGAAAATACCTTGCCTGTCCGGCACTAACTATACACAGGGTGCTCCTAACTGTCACTAAAGAAAAATACAAAGTTTCCCAGTCAACACTGGGTGGCTCACTTGTAAAAGGCAGGTTTGCTTCTCACACAGAGACTCTGCAATCTCCCAGGCAATCCTCTCACACTGTTCACTCTGGCAGCCTTTTTACAGCTTGCTTGCTGATTAGCCCTCTGTGAGGCAAAACACCTGTTTCTAAAAGGTGTAGGACAAGAACCTGGGACAAATATACCTGCCCTCAAACACTACTCCAGTGTTCTTGTCACTATATATATATATATATATATATATAAGATTCTGTGTCGGCCCGGCACTCTCCTCTCAGTAGTCAGCTGCCCACGGTGCCCTCAGCAAAATTCAAGATAACGTGTAACAGGAAATAGCGGCACTCAGACGGGTCTTTTTCAAAGAATATATTTCAGTGAACAAAAAACTGCCGTTTCGGAGCTCTTGGCCCCGTTTTCAAAGTGAGACTGGTGAGACAATGCATACAGGTATTTCTTACCTTAAATAGGGTGTCCTTCTTCCCGCGCCGCACTCCGGTCCTCGCCCGCCGTGCACGCTGTGTGACGGAAGTCAACCTGACTTACCCGGAAATGACGCATGTGGAGCGTTCCGTCGGGCCTGCTTGAAACGCAAGCTCCTGGTCACCATGGTGATCTCTCACATGTAACTGACGGCGTCTCGGCTGGCTGGGGACCTGCAAGTGACAACGCAGGATTAAGGCACACTGAACATTGTGCAGAATAGTGAACATATAATAAACGTGAAATAGCGATGCTGAGTAAAGTTAATATTCAATAAATATTGACATTTTAAAATAAGTATTAAATCAAGTGCATCTCTGATAGAGCGTATCAGCGTATTTAGTAAACAAGTGATAAAAACTGGTGAAAAAAACACAATAAAGCAGTGTGAATAAACTGTGTTGAATTGTTGCTGAAAAACACTGTGAGGTAATGTACTGTAAAAAATTATATAAAAGATGTTAAGAAACAGAAAAAACGAGGGTTTGCGCTAGGCTAATTACTAATCATAAACCTTTGTTTGGCTACTATGGAGAAGAATCTCTTTGGCACGTTTACAATAGTAAAGTGTCACTGGCAGAGTTGCTATCTAGCATCTAAGTCAATCTATGGAAAATGACTTTTATCATTAGCAGGAGGTGATCTCAGATCCACTGGAAATACACTTGTGTGTCGACTTATTGTAGCAGTCTATAACAAAGTTCCCAATGGTAGTCTTTCATTCAGACCATTCGGACTGGTAGCATTCAATCTGAAGATCCACCTTGTTTCCAATTTCAAGAGAGTCCCCCCTCTATCCCCCCCTCGAATGGACTCCGGAACATGGTCTATGGCCATGTGTTTCAGGTCACTCAGCTTGTGGTGGCAGGTAGCGAAGTGTTTAGCTACGGGTTGTTCTTGATCTTTGCCCTCCAATGCTGCCTTTATTGCGGACCTGTGCAAGGCCATCCTATCCCTCATGGACCTCACTGTTTTGCCCACGTATATCTTCCGGCAGGGACACTGAATGACATACACTATATGTGTCGACCTGCAGGATAGTACATGGTTGATGTGGTAGACTTTGTTATTAACAGGATGTGTGTAAGACCTTCCCGTCAGCATGTTTTCACATGTAGTGCACTTCGGGCATTTATAACACCCGGGTGCCTTGGACAAGAAGTGTGTTTTAGGTCTACTGTCGGCAAAACCCGTGATGTCGCTGTGAACAATGTGGTCCTTAATGCTTCTCCCTCTCTTGTAACAAAGCATGGGTCTTTTATTGGTAAGTCCAGGCAAACTCTTGTCTGTCTTTATGATAGGCCACAAGGCTCTAGATGCTCTGGGCAAGACCGCACTGCTGACGTTGAGTTTGGTGACCAAGGGGATCATCTCTCCTCTCTGCTTTTTGTTCTTGAAGGAGAGTAAAGAAGTTCTATCCAACTGTAGGACTTCTTCTTTTTGTTGTTTGAGCAAAGTCCTATCGTAACCCCTTTCTGCAAACTTTGTAATGAATGTGTCGAGTACCTCTGGAAGTTCCTCCGATTTGCTCACTATTCTTGCTGCCCTGAGCATTTGAGATTTTGGTAGGGCTTTTTTTAGTGGGATGGGATGGAAGCTGTTCGCCTTCAGAAGGGTATTTTTGTCAGTCGGCTTGACAAATAGAGATGTTTTCAGCATTCCTTCTTCCAGGGTAATAAGTACATCTAAGTAGTTTACAGAATGGTAGGAACATTGCATGGTAAGCTTGATTGGAGAGGGTTTGCTATTGATGTCGTCAATAAGGATTTTTAATTCATGCTCATCACCCCCCCATAGCATAAACAAGTCGTCTATATATCTTGTTAGTAAGACGATTTTTTGGGAGGCCAGCGGGTTTTTGTAGAAGAGGTCACTCTCTGCCGCGAACATGAAAATATTGGCGAATGAGGGGGAGACACAACTCCCCATTGCGCACCCAGACACTTGGCGAAAAAAGCTACCATTGAAAAGAAAATAGTTCTTGGTCAAAGTCAACCTAAGAAGTTGCATAAAGAGGGAAAGGTCTAGCGAGGTCATGTTGTTGTTAATTAGGAAGTCCCTCATTGCATCTAACCCCTGTTCCTGGGGGATGCAGGTGTAAAGGCTGGTGACATCCATTGTCACCAGCAGGGTGTCGTTGGGGATCTCTTGAAACTTGGATAGGATATTGAGGAATCTGGTAGTGTCCTGCATATAATTTTCTTGTTTAAGTATCAGCGGCTGTAATATGCTGTCCAAAAATCTGGAAATCGGTTCGTAGATGGACTTGCGTGCGCTGATAATAGGGCGGCCAGGGGGCCGAGTCAAATTCTTGTGGATCTTAGGTACCGTGAAAAACACCGGTACCACAGGGTGTTCTTGGGTGAGGGCTTGCTTGAGTTTCTTCGAAATCAGTCCATTGACGAAAGCTTCTTCCAGTATTCCATCCAGTTCTTTCTTATAGCTGCTAGTTGGGTCAGCTGTCAGATGTTCATAAACTGAACGATCTGCTAGTTGTCGGTTGATCTCAGCCGTATAATCGGTTAGGTTCTGGACAACCACTCCGCCCCCTTTGTCCGCTGTTCTAAATATTACGTCCTTGTACTTGCTCAGCTGCTTTAGGGCCCGCTGTTCGTTGGCTGAAAGATTCTTATGAGTGGGATGTGGTGCCCGTACATAACGATTTACTGAATCGTCCATAAGCCGTAGATATGACGCAATAGACGGGTTCTGTGATTGGGGGTCGAAGGTGGAGCTACTGTGTTTGCTAATGAACTCGTGGTGTGGTTCAACCGCGGTCACCTTGGGCTGGTTTTGAAAAAATTCATTACGTCTCAAGGCCCTCCCAAACCTGTGAAGGTCGGTTTTCCAAGTGAGTTCGTCATAATCAGTGGTACACACAAAGGACAGTCCATGTTCCATGACTTGTATCTCTTCTCTGCTAAAATTCCTAGAGGATAAGTTGTAGACTATTGATTCTGCGCGGGTTTTGCTTTTATTGATCCGCGCGTGTTGGCCGGACCTACGGGTGGTCGACCTCCTCCCCTTCTGCCACCCTTCTTGGTGGTTTCTGTGGTTGGTCCTAAAGGGACAGCCTCCATGGGGGTTTCAGGTTCCACCTGGAAATCGCTGTCACTGTTGGATGACTCGCGTGGTTTCCTGGGGGTGGCGTTGCGTGGTCTTCTAAAGGATCTCTGGCGTTGTGGTCGCCCCTGATTGTAACCTTGGTCGTTGCTCCCGGCTAGCCAACGATAGACTACATTATTTTCATAATCCTCTTTCACCGCAAAGAATTTGTTTTTCTTAAACTTTAGTAACTCTTGCTGATAAGAGTCTACTTGCTTTTGTAGTTTGGTGATCCAGTCCTGGCTGGTATCCTGGACAAAGAGTTCTCTGTGTTCATGCTCGAATTTGGCTAAGTTCTCCTTGGTAGCTCTCAATTCCTGTCCCGATTCCTCCACGACTAAAAGCATGAGGTCGTGGCTGCATTTATTGAGGACCCCCAGCCACTTGCGGCAGAACTCGGGATTGTGGCGGCCTATAGTGGGCACGTTGCGAACTCTGAACCCCCGAGGTATCATCCTATCCCGATGGTAGTCGGATAGTGACACCCCGTGGAGCAGAAAATCCACCTCTCTCTTCCGAAGTCTGTACCACTGCCTGTATAGGGCTTCCAGGCTGGGTTTGTCCTCCATGCTGGACAGGCTCTGCTTAAACAGGACTCTGCCTGAATCCTCATCAGAGGACAAGGACGTAATATTTAGAACAGCGGACAAAGGGGGCGGAGTGGTTGTCCAGAACCTAACCGATTATACGGCTGAGATCAACCGACAACTAGCAGATCGTTCAGTTTATGAACATCTGACAGCTGACCCAACTAGCAGCTATAAGAAAGAACTGGATGGAATACTGGAAGAAGCTTTCGTCAATGGACTGATTTCGAAGAAACTCAAGCAAGCCCTCACCCAAGAACACCCTGTGGTACCGGTGTTTTTCACGGTACCTAAGATCCACAAGAATTTGACTCGGCCCCCGGGCCGCCCTATTATCAGCGCACGCAAGTCCATCTACGAACCGATTTCCAGATTTTTGGACAGCATATTACAGCCGCTGATACTTAAACAAGAAAATTATATGCAGGACACTACCAGATTCCTCAATATCCTATCCAAGTTTCAAGAGATCCCCAACGACACCCTGCTGGTGACAATGGATGTCACCAGCCTTTACACCTGCATCCCCCAGGAACAGGGGTTAGATGCAATGAGGGACTTCCTAATTAACAACAACATGACCTCGCTAGACCTTTCCCTCTTTATGCAACTTCTTAGGTTGACTTTGACCAAGAACTATTTTCTTTTCAATGGTAGCTTTTTTCGCCAAGTGTCTGGGTGCGCAATGGGGAGTTGTGTCTCCCCCTCATTCGCCAATATTTTCATGTTCGCGGCAGAGAGTGACCTCTTCTACAAAAACCCGCTGGCCTCCCAAAAAATCGTCTTACTAACAAGATATATAGACGACTTGTTTATGCTATGGGGGGGTGATGAGCATGAATTAAAAATCCTTATTGACGACATCAATAGCAAACCCTCTCCAATCAAGCTTACCATGCAATGTTCCTACCATTCTGTAAACTACTTAGATGTACTTATTACCCTGGAAGAAGGAATGCTGAAAACATCTCTATTTGTCAAGCCGACTGACAAAAATACCCTTCTGAAGGCGAACAGCTTCCATCCCATCCCACTAAAAAAAGCCCTACCAAAATCTCAAATGCTCAGGGCAGCAAGAATAGTGAGCAAATCGGAGGAACTTCCAGAGGTACTCGACACATTCATTACAAAGTTTGCAGAAAGGGGTTACGATAGGACTTTGCTCAACAGCTGTAGGTTTTGTCCTGAAGAAGGGGTTTAATTCCCCGAAAGCTTGACACAATACACTTGCTTTTTTGCATAGTTGTTTGCCTCTTGAGTGCCAGTTTTTCCATTGGAGTTTGTATATATATATATATATATATATAAAGTGTGATAATAGACTATATTTCAGGTGACTGTTGTTGCCCCAATGCTAGGTTAAGAAAAACTGCAATTAGTTAATAGAGGATATCTATGTCCCACTTAAATCTATTTGTAAATAAGCATGCCAATTATACATGATTTAATGTCCCTTTACCATTGCTTTGTTTAATTCAGTGGCACACAGCCAAACTGCAATGTGCTAAATCATTTGGCTTGTTTCATATATAGCCATGAAAATGTTTTGACAGGTCAACCCACTAATTTGCTGTTTGTATCACTTTACTTGTACATGGTCAGTTTATTTGATGGGTTATTTAATTGTCTGCAGTATTTGCAGTACAGTAGCTGAAGAAGTGTAATTAAAATACTTTTTATGACATATTGAGAGCGCATCTATACACTGTGTATGTATATATAATAAAACTATCAATGATCACAATACACTACAGTGAAACTGCAAATGGCTCATTAACTCAGTTATGGTTCCAGTTTTATGTATCTATATAGTTTATATTTATTAGAGATTTGTTTTTGCTACACTGCCTTTTATATATTCAGTTATTATTTATAAACAGTTATTTATATAGTACACACATATTACATGGCGCTTTGCAGAGAGTGTCCCAGTCATTCACATCCCTGTCCCAGTCATTCACATCCCAGTCCCAGTCATTCACATCTGTCCCTGCTCCAGCGGAGCTTATACAGCGATCTGTATTGCACATGGACAAACACACTAGGGTTAATTTATTTGACAGAATTCAATTAACCTACCAGCACGTGTTTGGGTTATGGGATTAACTGAAGTGCAAAGTACAAACGCAGAGAACATACATATTCCACATATTTATTGCATTGACCATTAATGTCCTCAGGGCTGCTGGTCAGCAATGCTGACCGCTACACCAACCATACAGCAAAAATGTATTGAAAAACGGAATAGCAGCTATTTTACATAGTATTGTAGGTTGCCAAATTTGGACTATTTAAACAATTTTAGGTTTCCAAAGGTCCTATAGATGGTGTTTTGTTGTACGCTACACACAACAGATTTCCTCTCCCTTCTTTTTCTCCTATAATCAGCCAGCTTTGGGAGCCACTATTACTAGGCATTACTAGGACCCCAGGACCACAGAGAAGCCCTTTATTTATGCACACTATGTATGCACTCTCCGATTCCTCCTGCAGCATACATCAGTTGTGACCCTGAGACATTGCTCCTCTCTGGAGACCAGCGTGCTGCTCAGTCCTAGGCATCTCTGGAGTGAAGACTGACAGATCTTTAAAGACAAAAAATATATACCAAACACGGTGGAATAATATTTCTTGAATTTTTTAATAAGGTTAGATGGAAACTGTCAGATTTCATGTTGTACTTTGGATTAAATGAAAGAGCAAAAACAAGTCTTCCCTGTACATTTGTAACTGCTATTTTGATATATGTTTCTAGCATTGACTTTAACAGCATTTGTTTTTTAATTTCCTCAGTTATTCTATTTTATTTGTATATGTGTAATATTGTGTGAGGGATTATTATTTTTGTAGAGAAAATGATTGCCAACATACTCTATAACACCTTCTGCTGCTCATATCACACACATATACACTCACCCCCCCCCTCTCTCTCTCTCTCACACACACACACACACACACACACACACACACACACACACATCTTACCCACTCTATATGTGGCAGGATGTTTAGTAGTAGAATCCAGTCAGTGAAAATGTAGTGTAGGGTGTTAAGCATAGTTGCCTACCCTATGGAGACTCCCTGAAATCTCCCTCTCTCCCTCATTAGTCTAGCAATCTCCCTCATTTCACTTAGCCCACATTACACTGCTACATTTTTTTGTGAAAAAGGAATGAGAGATATATACATTTACATTGAATCATCACCACAATTTCCTAGCACTTTACCAAGTATAGTAGCTCTTACTAACTGCTTTGGGCTCATCTACATTTGTATATAAGCCATTTTAAAAGATTCCTCTCAGATGTAGCACTACACACCCACAATTCTAGGTGCCACGTTCACAATCTCTCCATATATGGAACTAGATACTCCCGACACGACTCCTCAAAGTGGCACTTTGCAAAATTCTTTTACCAAATATAATCTCCCTAAAACTAGTTTTCAAAAGTAGGCAAGTATGGTGTTAAGGGGACTTCCTGGTAATTTGAATGTGTTATTGCAGCTTGTGCGCAGTATATTAAGGAGCTAAGGTGTTTATGAGCCAGTGTTGTGTAGCGAGTTACGAGGGTTGTCCCGTTTAGCAGTGGTTCTGAAATTGTGTGTTTATGCACCCTAGGATATGGCAAGGCTCCTGCAGGTGTGCCTTTAGTTCAGGAGCGTATCCAGAAGAAAAGTATACCCCCCCCCCCCCCCTTATACTTTTTTTCTGGATACGCCCCTGAACCAAAGGCACACCTGCAAGGACATACATCAACAAAAAAAGGTGGTGGTTAGTGGAGTTAGGTACATTTGTGTGCACCTTCTGTACACGTGCTTCCAGAAAAGTGATGTGGCTTTGCTACAAGGGGTGTGGCCTCACCTACTCTGCCATCCTTGTGAGCCATACCCCTAGCAGTAAAGCTCTTACATATTACACTACACTGAAGTAGTAGTGCCCTTTACAAGTTATGCCACAAAGCAGTGGTAACGCTCCTTGCACATTAAGCCACACAGTTGCAGTCCTTACACATAATACCACAGTGCAGAAGTTGTGTCACAAAATGTATAAAAAGTAGTAGTAGTGCACATACTCCCAGTTCTGTCTATCATTGTTCTCATAGGGAGGAACTTTCCTCCTTACAAGTCAAAGAACCTAAAATTAAAATGTATATATTATTAATAATATTTCATTATTTTACACTGCTCAAAAAAATAAAGGGAACACTAACATAAAACATCCTAGATCTGAATGAATGAAATATTCTTATTAAATACTTTGTTCTTTACATAGTTGAATGTGCTGACAACAAAATTACACAAAAAATATCAATGGAAATCAAATGTATTAACCCATGGTGGTCTGGATTTGGAGTCACATTTAAAATGAAATTGGAAAAACACTACAGGCTGATCCAACTTTGATGTAATGTCCTTAAAACAAGTCAAAATGAGGCTCAGTAGTGTGTGTGGCCTCCACATGCCTTTATGACCTGCCTACAATGCCTGGGCATGCTCCTGATGAGGTGGCAGATGGTCTCCTGAGGGATCTCCACCAGACCTGGACTAAAGCATCCACCAACTCCTGGACAGTCTGTGGTGCAACGTGGCGTTGGTGGATGGAGCGAGACATGATGTCCCAGATTTGCTCAATTGGATTCAGGTCTGGGGAACGGGCGGGCCAGTCCATAGCATCAATGCCTTCGTCTTGAAGGAACTGCTGACACACTCCAGCCACATGAGGTCTAGCATTGTCTTGCATTAGGAGGAACCCAAGGCAAACCGCACCAGCATATGGTCTCACAAGGGGTCTGAGGATCTCATCTCGGTACCTAATGGCAGTCAGGCTACCTCTGGCGAGCACATGGAGGGCTGTTCGGCCCCGCAAAGAAATGCCACCCCACACCATTACTGACCCACTGCCAAACCGGTCAAGCTGGAGGATGTTGCAGGCAGCAGAATGTTCTCCTTGGCATCTCCAGACTCTGTCACATCTGTCACATGCTCAGTGTGAACCTGCTTTCATCTGTGAAGAGCTTAGGGCGCCAGTAGCAAATTTGCCAATCTTGGTGTGTTCACCTGCACGGTGTCGGGCCCTCATACCACCCTCATGGAGTCTGTTTCTGACAGTTTGAGTAGATACATGCACATTTGTGGCCTGCTGGAGGCCATTTTGCAGGACTCTGGCAGTGCTCCTCCTGTTCCTCCTTGCAGAAAGGTGGAGGTAGCGGTCCTGCTGCTGGATTGTTGCCCTACTACGGCCTCTTGCACGTCTTCTGATGTACTGGCGGTGGCGAAGTACTGGTATCGCCTCCATTCTCTGGACACTACGCTAACAGACACAGCAAACCTTCTTGCCACAGCTCGCATTGATGTGCCATCCTGGATGAGTTGCACTACCTGAGCCACTTGTCATGCTACCACTAGTGAAAGCACCGCCAGCTTTCAAAAGTGACCAAAACATCAGCGAGAAAGCATAGGATCTGAGAAGTGGTCTGTGGTCACCACCTGCAGAACAACTCCTTTATTGGGGGGTGTCTTGCTAATTGCCTATAATTTCCACCTGTTGTCCATTCCACTTGCACAACAGCATGCAAAATTGATTGTCAGTCAGTGTTGCTTCCTAAGTGGACAGTTTGATTTCACAGACGTGTGATTGACTTGGAATTACATTGTGTTGTTTTAAGTCTTCCCTTTATTTTTTTGAGCAGTGTATATACGCTATCACACAAAAAAATTTGTTAAAAATGTTGCAACTCCAACACAACTTAAGATATATTTATTTATTATTTTTTTATGCACCATATACTTATATATATATATACAGCGTGGAATAGGCGGCACTCGGAGACTGTCTTAAATGCGTGAAAAATTTTAATGGGTGGCATCTACGTTTCGGGGCTTGTCCCCTTCCTCATCTTGACGAAGGGGACTAGAGCCCCGAAACGTAGATGCCACCCATTAAAGTTTTTTCACGCATTTAAGACAGTCTCCGAGTGCTGCCTATGCCACGCTGTATATCCAGGACACTTGCATATCCCATTGGAGGGCACCCGAGTCAGCCAGTTCGCGGGGACACCAGAGTGCTGGGACCAAACGCACGCTATATATGTATGTATATATATATATATATATATATATAAATATATATTATCGAATGGCACTGTAATCGAATACCTGGGTGTCTTTGAATTTTGGTATTCAGATTGCAGGTGGAAATTTACTAGATGTATGCATGACACGGCACTACGGGATTTTGCAAATGAAGAAGTTTAATGTGCATTAAACTTCTTCATTTGCAAAATCCCGGAGTGCCGTGTATACATCTAATAAGTTCCTCGCCCTGTCGACCCCTCCCGTGTCACCCCTGTCTTTCTGCCCCTCCTCTTTAGAATGTAAGCTCTCACGAGCAGGGACCTCTTACCACATGTGCTTATCCTTTCTTACTTCAGCATTCTTCGACTGCACCAAAGCATTCTGTTTGCTTCCATCTGGATACTTGTGTTGCAGTAATTGGTTGATATACCTATAATAATTTACCCTGTATTTGTCCTGTATTGTCTTCAACTGTAAATTAAGTTTTTTTCCTGTTTGATTATGTGTACTCTGTAACTGGGTGCTGCGGAACCCTTGTGGCGCCATATAAATAAGGGATAAAAATAAGGCTCCACCTGCAATCTGCATACCAAAATGCAAAGGCACCTGGGTATTAAATTACAGTGCACGAGTGCCAGCTCGCAGCATCTATATAAACCACCCACACCCCTTTTATGCTTTATGCCTATCACTTCGTCCCTATACATAGATGTCTTATCATCCCCCACCCCACACACACACACACACACCTTTTATATATTATATGCCTATCACACACCCCCAACACTAGTTATATACAAAAAATGGCTATCATAACACCCACCCCTTATATACTTTTTATGTATCAGCCCCCATGTAAGGATGACACTTGTAAAAGAAAAGTTACTGACCATCACTTATTAAAAACATTTGGTCAAGGGGTGCTGTGAAAAAATGATGATACTCTAGGGCAGTGGTAGCCAACCCTAGCCCTCGAGAGCTACCAACAGTGCACATTTTCCAGACAACCTAGCTGCTGCACAGCTGCACTCATTAATCACTGACACATTTTAGAAGATCCAGAGGTGGAGCTAATTAGCTCACTTGTGATTCTGTGAGGAGACCTGCAAAACATGCACTGTTGGTAGCTCTCGAGGACTAGGGTTGGCTACCCCAGCTCTAGGGTGTCATAACATGAATATAATAAGTCAGACTCGGCAGGGCTAACATTAACTGCTACACAAGGTGCAGGACCCGATGATCTTTGGATGTTAGTATTTTGTCTTATCCACCACTGCTACTCAAAGCGAGTAGGATGCTTAATTATTGGGGGCCATCCAGCATTGATAATATATATATAGGACCCAAAATAACATACAGTATACATTTTTATTGAAATGTTTCATTTTTCATATTTTGTTATTGTGTTGCATAGGCAGACACACATATTTTAACTCGAGTTTTAACTGAGGCACAAAATGGATAAAATAGCTTATTCTGGTTTAGAGGGTTGTGTTACCCATCAATTGAGCTGCAAGTTGCACACGACTGCTTTGACTTCACAATAAAATCTAACAAGCATTCTAACCATACTTGCCTACACTCCCTGAGCAACCAGAGTCTCAGATGGCTCTTCTGGACTCTGGGAAGAGCAGACAAGTCTTTCAGAATCTTCTGCAGCCTGCTGAGAGCACACCGCACAAGTGAAATGTGTGGTATAAGTAGCTTGAAGCCCTGATTCACTCAAACACATATACCTGTATTATTGTGGATCCACCCCCTGCTTTAAAAAAATGGAATCATAGCTGTGTATAGCAGAGGGGTCACGATAAGGCGTTCATAGAATAACTTCCATACCAACTATCTGGATGATAGATGCCTGTTTGAGATCCTACCAGAGACCCCTGACAGAAGTCTGCAAGTGTGATTCTAGATGTTTAGAGATACATAAGGTAATCATTAGTAACCAACATGGGTTTGTAAGGAACTGTTTATGCCAAAATAACCTACAGTAATTAGATTTTATGATAAAGTTAGTGTGAACCTAGACATTGGCAATGCAGTAGATGTGGTCTAAATGGACTTTGCAAAAACCTTTGACACGGTGCCACATAAGAGACTGATCCAAAAAATGGAGGAATTAGGACTAAGAGGAAAAATTTGTAGTTGGATAGGAAATTGGTTGCAGGATAGAGAACAGAGGGTGGTTGTAAATGAGGCATGTTCAAATTGGATACCAGTATTAAGTGGGGTACCACAGGGTGCGCAGTGCAAACGCCTCTTCTATTTAACATATGGTACTTGTGTAGTTTCACGGCGCCACCGCGCGCACAGTCTGTGTTTGAAACTTGCCAGCTTGCCAGACTCTGTGTTTAACTGTGCGCATGCCACTCTAGCTGTTCTCAGCGCAGCGCGTGGCTGCTTTCCATATGTAATTTATGCGATCAGCGTAGCGCTGGCAGCAGCAGCGCGCGCTGCCCAGCGCTGACAGGTCATTGTGGTACTTGTAGTTCCACAGTGAAATAGACAGTCCTGCACACCGCTGACAACGGGGGCATGTAAACTGGACACCCCGGCACACGCTAAAATTTAGACGCTTTAGCGTCTAAATCCAGACTCCCTGCACCCCGGCACACGCTAAAATTTAGATGGTAAAGCGTCTAAATCCAGACTCCCTGGAAACCGCTAAGAAGGGGGCATCTAAATTTAGACACTAAAGCGTCTGAATTTAGTTGGGTATAGGGGTACATAGGGGTGCACTGTGCAAAACACTCTTAAACCTGTTCGCAATGACACTAGTTGACGTAACAGCTGTCGACCTTGTTAATTCCACTATCCACGCCACCCGGAAGCATGGCGAGGGCAGCTAGCCCCGCAAGGGGACGCGGTATGCGTCCGACCGACCTTTTCATACCCCCACTATCCACGTCGGCGTGGAGTTGACTTTATAAAGTGTGACGAGCCACCGAGCCCCACAAGGGGACGCGTATACCTGTGAAGTAATCCGGCTGCGCTCGCCATGCTTCGGGCTCGGTGGCTTGCTGCACTCGCCACACTTTATAAAATCAACTCCACGCTGACGTGGATAGTGGGGGCATGAAAAGGTTGGTCGGATGCGTACCGCGTCCGCTCGCCACGCTTCGGGGTGCCGTGGATAGTGGAATTAACAAGGTCGACAGCTGTTACGTCGACTAGTGTCATTGTGAACAGTTTTAAGAGTGTTTTGCACAGTGCACCCCTATACCCAGGGCTATTTTTCTGCAGGCTCCAGCAGGAACTGTGGCCCTTATTCTAGTTCACTCTTTCTGACAAAATATTTCTTAGATGGACAAAACCATGTGCACTGCAGGTGAGGCAGGTGTAAAACCCCACCCAAATCTAATTATCTCTGCACAAGTAACACCTGCCTCACCTGCAGTGCACATGGTTTTTGTCCATCTAAGAAATATTTTGTCAGAAAGAGTGAACTAGAATAAGGGCCACAGTTCCTGCTGGAGCCTGCAGAAAAATAGCTCTGCCTATAAGACCCAACTAAATTCAGACGCTTTAGCGTCTAAATTTAGATGCCCCCTTCTTAGCGGTTTCCAGGGAGTCTGGATTTAGACGCTTTAGCATCTAAATTTTAGCGTGTGCCGGGGTGCAGGGAGTCTGGATTTAGATGCTAAAGCGTCTAAATTTTAGCGTGTGCCGGGGTGTCTAGTTTAGAAGCCCCATACGTTAGCGGTGTGCCGGGGTGTCCAGTTTAACTGCCCCCGTTGTCAGCGGTGTGCAGGACTGTCTATTTCACTATGGGACTACAAGTACCACAATGACCTGTCAGCGCTGGGCAGCTGCTGCTGCCAGCGCTACGCCGATAACATAGATTACATAAGTAAAGCAGGCACACGCTGCGCTGAGAACATCTAGAGCGGCACGCGCACAGGTTAACACCTGGCAAGTTTCAGGCACAGACTGTGCATGCAGTGGTGCCGTGAAACTACGCAAGTACCTAACATATTTATTAATGATATATAAGACGAAATACTAAGCTATCTGTCCATCTTTGCGAATGACACAAAACTATGTAGGGTGATCAGAACTGGCCAAGATGTTTCCACACTTCAAGAGGATCTAAATAAACTAGACAAATGGGCAAACAAATTTAAAATTAGGATAAATATAAGGTCATGCACCTTGGGAGACATAACCAGGGTGCTACTTATAATCTAAATGGGGTAGACTAGGGCAAATCAGAATCAGAAAAGGACCTTGAAATGAAAATTGATCCACTAAGGCCAATAAGATACTAGCATGTATAAAAGGAGTATGGCAGCTAAGGATGTCAATGTAATTATGCCACTCTACAAGGCACTAGTTAGACCTCACCTTGATTCAGGGTAAAATTCTGGACATCTCACTTCAAAAAGGACATTATAGGATTGGAAATATAGGAGAGGATTGGAAATAGTTCGGCGAAGGGCAACTAAACTGAAAACAAGGATGGATTCCTTAAGAAATGAGGACAGATTAGGAACACTAATGGTGTGTACACACGTGGGCGATATGGCTTCCGATGTTGCCGATATAGTGCACATCGGAAGCCATATCGCATACTGATTGTGTACTTTTCAGGGCTTGCGAGCCCAATGCACGCTCCCGAGTGAGCGCAAATCATCAGCGACATAGTGAGGGCAGGCAAGACTATATAGTACAGATCTGCACTATATAGTCTTTGTGCCTAATACTCACTATAGCTCCAGCGGCCAGAGGGGCTTCTCCTGGGGCTGCAGGGCTGATGACCCGGAAGTCTGCACTAAAGAGGAGGGCGGGGGTGTGGCCTCTGATGTATGCACGGCGGGGGGAAGCTGTTGCTGTGGGGTGTCGCAGCACGCTGCCATCTGTGCCCCTGCCCGGCACTTGGTGACCGGTACTGTCCTCTCCTCTTCACGCTGCTCTCTGTGCCCCTGCCCGGCACTTGGTGACAGGTACTGCCCTCTCCTCTCTCTCCTTCATGCCGTGCGATGCGAGTCCCGATGCGATCAGATTGCATCGGGACTCGCATCGCATGGCATCATGTCGACCATGTGTACACACTATAAGTATGTTCACTCTGGAAAAAATATGCTTAAGAGGAAACATGCTCAACATGTACAAATATATCAGGGGACAATATAATGACCTATCTGGCAACCTCAATACTCTAAAGGCAGATAGAGGAGGACCAAGCGGAGATTAAGAACCAACAAAAAGAAAGGATTTTTTTTTTTTTTACATTAAGGACATTAAATGGAACTCTCTGCCAGAGGAGGTGGCGTTGGCAGACACATTGAATACATCTAAAATAAGATTGGACAAGTATGTACTGAAAAAACCCACATTCATGGGTATAACCCATAACTTTTTTAATAAAAAGAAATGTAAATAAACCAAGTTGGGGTTACCACACCTAGACAAAAAGGTTGAACTTGATGGATGAAAGTCTTTTTTTCAACCTCAACTACTACAGTATGTACTGTATGTTGTGGCACCATTACACATACATGGGCCCTTATTCTGTTTCGAGCGGTACGGCCCGCGTGCGGCCGTACCGCCGATGTTTTCCGTCTGCACATGCGCAGAGGTCAATCTGCGCATGTGCAGGCGAATTCGCCGCACATAACGTTACTACGCCGCAAAGGGGGCGTATAGGGGAGTGAGGGGCTTCATGCCCTCATTTCCCTATGTATACGCCCCGCGTTTCATGGGCGTTCCCATGCAAACGCGGGGCGTACGCATGGTAATGAGGGCATGACGCAACTCATGGGGGCGGAAAGCTGACGTCGCCGGATGTCAGCTTTCAGCCCCCATACAAGCTACCACACGGACGATTGTCCGTGTGGTCTCAGCTTGCGGGAGCTGCCGGGGCGTGCGGACCTGCCTTCGATGGTCGACGACCATCGAATGCAGGGGGCAGCTCCCACCATGGTGGAGGCGTACGCCTCCACCATTTTTATGCGGATCGCCAGCCGTCCGTGTACGGACGGCCGTGGCGATCCGTAGGGTGGGCGGGGATTGGTTTGTGCGGCCGGAGCCCCGTGTGCGGCTCTGGCCGCACCAACCAGAATAAGGGCCATGGTGTGATTCAGTCATTTAGCGAAGGATATAAACAAGTGATGGATTTTACAGCAAGGTCTTCTGGGCCACCTGCTTTCATTTAAATTGTTGGGTGTTTATTGGCTGGGTTAAATGTAGGACAACATGAAAGTTTTGGCTAATGTGAAATAATTCCTTGTGCATCTCTGATACACTTGGCAATAAATAAATGTTCTGATCATTAGTATTTTATCAAGATCCAATTCAATCATTGTATAGAACACATTTGCACTGAGATTAACTTTATCTTGGCAGATAAATATTTTGATCTAGTGTTAATGTTCTTTGTCTGATAATTTTATGCGGCCTGGTGTGTGTTATGTTTATTTTACAGATATAGACAACAGGTTGACTACTACTGCTGCATCACAGCACTGGAGTTATGGATTGCAACCAGTTCTGTATCTGTTTGCAGTTTGTATTTCCTCAGGGTGCACAGGTTTCCTCCCATACTTCACATTAATAGGTTAATTGGGTTTGGATGAAATTAAACCTAGAGTGTACGTTTCCATGTGGTAGGGAATATAAATTGTTAAATCCACTGGGGTACCGATGTGATTAATTAAATACTCTCCGTAAAGTGCAGGAGAATCTGGAAAGATAAATAAATGGGTAGACTTATGTCACAGACACGTTAGAACTGCATTATAAGTACAAGACTATAAAAATGATTGACCAATCATTATAAAGTAAAGAAAGATTGTGAATTAAGAGTATATTAAAGAATTCCTGCATTTCATTTAGTGTCACATGAGGATACCAGCTGCTAATCCTACCACTAAACATCTGTTTCTTGATATTAATTGGACTGTACTCACCTCTCTGCACAGATGAAAATGTAAATTGTACACCATGTAAATGCACACAAGCTTGTGAGGAATTACACAGTCTGCTGCTCATTTCGCTTTCTATAGGAGTATTGCATATACTCATACAATCTCTCAGAGCTATGGTGGCTGGAGAGCAGGGGCGGATAAAGGTCTGTGGGGGCCCTGGACAACAAAAATGTGGGGGCCCTACAGACAAATTACTTTAGTCACCCAGTCAAAAAAGTCAAATCTTATTGACTTTTTTGACTGGGTGACTAAAGTAATAGATCAAGGTGGGGCTGTAGATGTAGCTTATCTAGACTTTAGTAAAGCTTTTGACACTGTCCCACATCGCAGACTGTTAAATAAACTTGAAAGCTTGGGATTGGATTCTAAGATAGTTGAATGGATAAGAGCATGGTTGCAGGACAGAAAACAGAGAGTTGTAGTAAACGGAGTACAGTCAAAGGAGGGAAAGGTTACAAGTGGAGTACCCCAGGGATCTGTACTTGGACCGGTGCTTTTTAATATCTTTATTGGTGATATTGCAAATGGAATTGAGGGTAAAATGTGCCTTTTTGCAGATGACACAAAGGTATGCAACAGGGTAGACACACCAGGAGGGGTAAAACAAATGATTGATGATCTAGGTAGATTAGAGGAATGGTCAAGAGCATGGCAACTACAGTTTAATGCCAAAAAATGCAAAATCATGCACTTGGGTTGCAAAAATCCAAAGACTAAATATAGTATAAATGGCACTATAATGGAAACTACTGAGGAAGAGAGGGATCTAGGTGTCACTATTTCAGGGGACTTAAAGGCAGGTAGGCAATGTAACAAAGCAATGAAGAAGGCAAGTCAGATGCTTGGTTGCATAGGGAGAGGTATCAGCAGTAGAAAGAAAGAAGTAATAATGCCACTGTATAGGTCATTGGTACGACCTCATCTAGAGTATTGTGTACAGTTCTGGAGGCCATATCTCCAGAAGGATATAAATACATTAGAGACTGTACAAAGAAGGGCAACTAAAATGGTGCATGGCCTACATCACAAAACGTACCAGGAAAGACTAAAAGATCTTAATATGTATACTTTAGAGCAGAGAAGGGAAAGGGGGGACATGATAGAAACTTTCAAATATATCAAGGGTTTTAACAAGGTACAGGTGGGAGACATTCTTCACAGGAAGAGGAGCAGCAGAACACGAGGACATGCACTGAAACTAGAGGGAGGAAGATTCAGGGGAAATTTGAGGAAGAATTACTTCACAGAAAGAGTAGTAGATAAGTGGAATAGCCTCCCATCAGAGGTGGTAGAGGCAAATACAGTAGTACAATTTAAACATGCTTGTGATAGGCATATTGATATCCTTACAAAAAAATAAGGATCAAATATGGTTTGAGGTAACATGTTTAAAAAAGGGGCAGACTAGATGGGCCAAGTGGTTCTTATCTGCCGTCAAATTCTATGTTTCTATCTGATATTTTCTACATTGGCCTAGAGTTATACTTTTTCTAAGAACAAAAAATGGAACAAAGAACCTAACAAATGATATAAAATGATAAACCGCACAATACCTTACTAATAACTGATAAGTGTGGAGAAGTAAATCTGTGCTTCCCAATCTGATAAGAAAACTATTCCCAGCATGCCAAACTAGCCAATGTCACATTATACCACCATCAATACCAATATCCCATTGCCAAAATGGTTGTGTACTAAAGTGCAATGAAAAATTTTTTTGGCAGGGGGGGAAAAAACTTCTAGCTATGCCACTGAACATGCACCATTATGTAATCTGATTGCACTGCCTGAGTGAAGGATTGCCGATTTGTCCAATTTGGCCACCTACTGTACCTGCACGTTAGTGGACAGCTTTAATCTTCTTTGTTAGAAATCATACAATGTTTTTGCTTATAAGATATTGGCTAATAATAAGTTTTGATCTTTATTATTCTGAAGGTGCCCATACACATTGCGGTAGCAGCGCGCAATGCGAAGCGATGTGCGCTCCTGCGGGCATCGCATAGTATAAAAATAGGTGCTGCACGTATTTTTTGAACTGCTTTCGGATCGCACGCACATTGCATGCAAAACGCATGTCGTGCGATGCGATCTAGCCCATAACGTATGTGATTCTTGCAGCATGTATGGGCACCTTATGTCACATATCTTTGTTATTTGTTTTCTCGTTGGCTGTGTTTTCCAAACTACTAATAAAAATTTACAAGAAAAAAAAACTTATTACATTTCTGTATAAAAAATGCAAACTTACCACAAGTTACTATTTTATTTATCCTCAAGACAGGACCTGGTGGGCAATTGGGCTTTATAGCTGAGAAAACCTAATCTAATCAGTAACATTCTAATCTTAGTTTGCTACATTCCAATGCTTGCATATATTTGTTTTGCAATCAAAATAATTAAAAAAGCAATCCGTTATATGTGACACAATTATGGGCCCCACACACTGGGCGTTATTCAGGCATTTTCTGAGCGATTTTAATAAATCACTAAGAAAATACCTAAAAACGCATGTAAATCGCTGTGTGTATAGCCCACACAGCGATTTAAATGCGTGGCCCTGCCGTTCTGAATCTGCCCAGGATTCACAACGGACCCATCAGTCAATTGAGAGCAGTCGCTCAAAAGCTCCTGCTCATCTCCCATATGTGTGGCCACGGGCAGATGAGCAGGGCCTTCTGAGCGTCTGAAGTCCCACTGGATGCCGCCCCGTTGACACGCTGAACTGAGCTCACCCTGAAGCCCCTCCACCGCCACCCCCAGGGAGCAGGTCAGTTCATGCTGTCCACCATGGTCCCCTGCGATGTGTCTGGATCCGGAGACCAAGCATGGAGTCAGCAGCAGCAGCGCCCACTGTACACAGTGCACCCGGCACATCACACGCTGCAGCTGCCAGAGCCAATCACCTCACTCATCCCTCCCTGGAGCCGCCTGCCTCATCCGCCATCTTCATTCAGCACTGCCTGCAGGAGTGAGGACGTGCGACCACTGAAGACAGGGTAAGTATTTTTTCCACTGTGCCACCAACGTTTATTTATGTTTGGGAGGGATCCCCACTATATCACCAACGATTGTGTATTAAAGGAAATTTATTTTATTTATTTAAGTTTATTTAGGAAATTACTGTATATACCATATAACATTATTTGTGTGATAAAGTTGAGAGTTGTGACAGATTTGAAATCTCTCATGCTGAATCTCCCATTATGAATCTCTGACACAAATCTCTGTATGTGGCTCATTATCTGAGAGTGAAATCTCCCATCCTGAATCTCCCGCTATGAATCTCTGCGTATGTAGGGCCCTTTAGACTTAGGGACAGGATGCAACATTTTATTTTAACCTTTCTTTGACATAAATGCCCATACTTCTGTAATGTATAATAATATTATAAAAATGGCAACTCCATCCACCCCTTTGTTAATCTGGCTCTGGTACAAATAATACACAGTGTTTAGGTTGACAGTCATTAAGCTGACCACTAATGGTCGACAATGATTAAGTCAACACGTGAAAAGGGTAGACATACACTAGGTCGACATTGACATAAGAAAGGACGGATTGGGATAGAAAAGTGGACATGGAAACATTTCCAGAAGGGGCCTCACCAAATCAAACATAGGCAGAACCAACACCAAAATAGATGGGATTACTACACCTGTGTGGAAGCCGTTGGTGTCAATATGCTTGGCAGTCCAGACCTTTAAACTGCTGTGACAAAACAAAAGCCCCCACAATTAAAAATAATACCCTAACTGAATGGCGGAATGGCGTTCCACAGGGCATGGTCTAAGATTGTGCAGGTAAAGTACAGGTGTGTTTGCGTTTGGCGGGCGACTCACTCCCTATTTTAGCCGATGGTGGTGGTCACTTGTGTTATGCCCTTGATGAAGGAAACAGCTGTCGGGCCACATGGGGAATTGACATGTTGGATTGAGCTCCCTAAGATGCGGATAAGTAGATGCCTATTCATGTTTATGGAATTACATCGTTGGCTATGCTTATGATATCTTTTCACTAAACATGTGTTGCATTTAAACTGGTGGTGTGCTGACTCGTGGAGAAACACTCCAGCTCCTGATGAACACGCCGATACGCATTGAGCCACAGCATTCCTGTTCCAGCATACAATTGGAGAGTATTCCATCTCACACCTCCTTAGCCAAAATCCTTGGAATTCCACAAACAGACTTCATCCGGACCAGTTTTACTACCAACATCTTGGATCCCATAATTGAGATACACCCTGCAAGGACTGCATCATTCCACCATTGTGTGACATTTGGGAATCCACCACTGGGAAATCTCCGGGACTTTGTAAAATTCTTCTTCAAAACAAGGATATCCATATTATATGGTAAATATATACAAATTGGTGTTGATTTGGACACAAATTTAATTCTCCATAACATTGAATGCTAGCTGGAAAATCCATATTTCATCAATATCTTTTATTGATTTTTCACAATCTTTTATTACTCAAAGAGAATTCTCATATGAAATGTATAATGTGTGATATTTTTATCTATATATTTATCTATTAAATATATTCAGATATTGTAATAAATTCTTTTCAGAAAAACCCCAGCGCTGTATCATATATATTCTTTCTCATTCTGCATTATTTGGGAGCTTCACACTCTCCCGATACAGCAGCTTTAGCAGCACTTGTGGTTCCCCTTTCTCTTGGTATTAATATCTTTTATTAGGTCTGACCACATGGGTAATTGAAGCCAAGCTATTCTGGATATTTTTGTAACTTTTTTGGCTGTTTCACAAGTTTTATTGCCTAGTGCAGTGGTTCCCAAACTGTGTGCCTAGGCACCCTGGGGTGCCCCAGGACACTTGCAGGGGTGCCTTGGGTTGGTGGACCAAGATCAATTCATATTATTTATGGTCAATGTACCAGGCAAAACCAGTGCTTGTGGCTGCCAATCATAACATATGTGGACAAACAGAAGCAAATCCTGTCCCTCACCAGATAACTGTGACATATAAACACAATGCACTTAATTTAATATTTTTTTTCTGAATTTCTCGATAAGAAGCATTTGGCCTAGGGGTGCCTTGAATATATTTTGATGCTCTAGGGTGCCGTGATTCAAAAAAGTTTGGGAACCACTGGCCTAGTGTGTAAGCATGAGCATTTTGATCAATCATCCAATTATCGGTAGATCATCCCAATAACTGTAAAGCCAGTAATATTCAGAACACCATCAGCACAATGGTCCATTTCTAGGGCCAACTGAGCCATTAGTAAAATATTAGCATTTAGTTAAAGGTCATGGTGGGAAGTAAGAGGTACAGTAGCAACCAACTGCAATGGGGATAAAATATAACCATGGCTAAAGTTTGTAAATCTGGCGCACAGATATTTACAGATAATAATCAGGCAAGAAAGAGGTTGCGGATGCTTCATCATCATCATTATTTTATTTATTATAGGGTGTATAATTCTTAGCCCTGCCTAGTATTCCAATTGATAATCCCCAGAGCCACATATTTGTAATATTTATCCATATTTATACATAGCCAGATTTGTGTTGCTTTTTTTTAGATTTTGCATTTTACTTTTGATTTTTTTTATATATATTTTGTCCCCCTCTGTCACTATCTCTTTGTGAGAGCACTTGCACCTCTATCACCTACAGATTTGTAGATTTATCTTGGTATCACAGTTATAAACATAAAGGGTGAAATGTAATAGGATGAGAGATTCAGAAAGTGAGAGATTTGGAAAGAAATCTCCATTTTTTTTAAAGCGGCAATCATTTACACTGCAAAGCCAGTTTGATATTGAATTGTAAGTGATTGCTGCTTTAAAAAAACTGGAGATTTCTTTCCAAATCTCTCACTTTCTGAATCTCTCATCCTATTACATTTCACCCAGAATTTGACATTTGCACATGTGACCCAAATACACATTTTTAGTTACTTATATTGTTTAGTTATGATTGATTATAACAGTCTAAAAAAAATGATGATCATTTTTGTGCTGTATGTTCCCACTTTCCAGTGTGCCACTTTTATGGAGTTATTTTTCAGTTTCCTTACTTATATAGCCATTACTTCAGGTGCACCTTTGGTTATGTTTTTTTCCCCTCTCTATTGGCAGCTTTATTAATTTATTTCCTTAATGATTTATTACTGCTACCCTGATATTTTGTTCCAGTGGTCATAGTGTTGATGCAATGATAATGTTTATGAGTCTACATTTACACTTTAAAAGTCCATTATATGCATGCGCCCATTTTCAGGGAGTGTGTGGTGCAAATTCAAACAAACTATGCTCAGCACAGAGGTGTACGCATCTGCTGCAACAGCCCTCATGGGTCTTAAGGGGTGTACACACGGAGCGAGCCTTCTAAGCAAATTTGACTACATAGTAAAAATTGCTTAGAAGGTTAGTAAGGGTCGCTGTCAAGGTAAGACAAATCTCCCTATAATATCGCTTAGTAAAAAAGAGTTGCCAGGCAAGAATATTTTGACTAGATCGCTGGCTGTCTAGTCAAAATCGCTGATATTCCCTGCTGAGGGAAATATTCACTGCTGAGGGAGATATTTACTAGGCGATCTGCAATGAATACCAAACAAGTATGTTAGTTCTGGTATAGTCAAAATCGCCCATAGACAAAATCGCTTAGTCATAATCACTGTTGTATCTAGTTAAATTGCTTAGTCAAAGTCGCTTACTACCAGCATCTGAGGTCTCTGAATATGAGTTTTGTGCACGCCATAGTGTGGGAGTGTGGCCTACTAATAAGGGAGCGTGGCCTCACCCCTGAAAGGCCACATCTGTTTCCATTGCTATGGGGGCATGGCCAGTGGCTCTGTGAGAATACAGCGCCTATTCATCATGGCTCTGCTCAGCAAAGCAGCAGGTAGCAGGGGGACTCCCAAAACTGCCCCCCTGGTACACTGCCGTCCCTGGGCCAGATACGGGACCGTCTCAAAACGACGTAATGGTCCTGTGAAAATCGGGACAATTTGGAGGTATGCTGTATGGCTAGCTCACTGGTTGTCTTTCAGGGAACATCTGTGGTTGTGAAAGAAACTCACACAAAAAATAGGTACTATTGAACTTGCTTGTTGCATGGGATACAGGGATGCTACATTTTTTTATAATTTTTTAAGAAATGTAGTCATCTAAAATGTATTTATAAAGATCTATATCATAAATTGAAAAGACTATCTGCCAATAGAAAGAAAATCACAGAACTATGTCTAAATACATGGAAAGTATATACTCTTGCATAACAGCAAATTTGTTCTCTGCTAGGGTTAATTCTGAGAATGTTTCAAATGTATGTAAATTAATTCTACTCATACCCCAGTATGCTTTGTTTTATCTGGTGTGATGTTTGCAATTCACCCAAGCTAACACAAAACTTAATAGTTCATTATCAGAAAATTAACGGTTGCTTTGTCAACCATATATTGTGTTCAAATCACTGGAATAGTTGTGATATTTAATTTACAGTAAACAGGAAAATCCAAATTATCACAAAATAATTAATGGCACATAAAATGTAAGGTTTTTCATAGCAATACTTCTGAATAGGATAAAATTTAAAATGTGCTGCTTAAAAGGTTTTTTTAAATAATTATTGTATTAATTTTAAAGATTGTGGTAAACATAAATCTCTGATTAAACATCAAAGGCATAGCTAGTGTAATCAGTACATAACGAAACATAATGCAAAAGAATAGACTGCATCTGGAAAACTCACAGGAAATCTACCGTAAAAAAAAATAAAAATGAAAGAAGTGGAGGAGGAACTGTCCGTGTGTGAAAGCAGATCTATCAGAAAGTGTTTCTAGAGGTACAGGGCTGTGACCACAGTAGAAGCCAGACTAGAACAACATGGTACACTTTCTCTTGTAATGGTCAACTAAAATATTTTACATCTCAGATCTAATTGGTTTTCCCAGCCAAAGCTTGTATCCTTAACCCCTTCCCGCCGCAGCCTGTTTTTGCCTTCCTGACAGAGCCCTTTTTTTCAAATCTGACAGGTATCACTTAAGTGGGGATAACTTTTTTTTGCTTTTACTTATCCCAGTGATTTTGAGATTGTTTTCTCGTGACACATTGTACTTCAAGTTAGTGGTAAATTTGGGTCGATACAGTCTGTGTTTTTTTGTGAAAAATACCAAAATGTCGTAAAAAAATGGAAAATTTAGCAATTTTCAAAATGTTAAATTTTCTGCTTGTGAGACAAATAATCATACCACTCAAAATAGTTAATAACTAACATAGACCATATGTCTACTTTATGTTTCCATCATTATTTCAACATCCTTTTAATTTTTTTGGACACTAGGAGGCTTAAAATATGAATAGCAAATTCTCAAATTTTCAAGAAAATTTCAAACACTGATTTTTTTAGGGACCAGTTCAGTTCTGATGTGACTTTGAGGGACTTGTATGTGAGACACCCCCATAAATGATGCCATTTCAAAAACTGCACCCCTCACAGTATTCAAAACAGCATTTTGGAAGTTTGTTAACCCTTTAGGTGTTTCACAGGAATTAAAACAAAGTGTAGGTGAAATTTCAAAATTTCATTTTTTTTGCAGATTTGCAATTTTAATACATTTTTCTAAGGAACACAGTAGATTTTACTAGAGAAATGTGACTAAAAATTTATTCCCCCAATTCTTTTGTTTTCATAAATATCCTATATGTGGCCCTAGTGTGCACGTTGACCAAACCACAGGCTTCATAATAGAAGGAGCACCTACTTGATTTTGGAGCCTCCTTTTTATGAGATTATTTTTTAGGCACCATGTAGGTTTCTAGGCACCATAAGATGCTAAAAGTTAGGAACCCCCCCACAAGTGACCCCATTTTGCAAACTACACCCCTCAGGGAATTCATCTAGGGGTATAGTGTACATTTCAAACCCCCAGGGGTTTCACCAATTGTGGTACAACTGGGCAGTGAAAATGAAAAATTAAATTTTTTACACAAAAATGCAGTTCTGGCTCAAAATTTTTCATTTTCACAAGGAATGAAGGAGACAAAGCACCCCAAAATCTGTGCCCCAATTTCTCCCGAGTACGGCAATGCCTCATATGTGACCAAAAAATACCATTTTGGTGCATGGCAGGACTCAGAAGGGAAGGAGTGATATTTGGATTTTGCAGCACAGATTCTGGTGGAATGTTGGTGGGTGCTATGTCGCATTAGCAAGACCCCCGAAGCACCAATACAGTGGAACCCCCCCACAAGTGACCCCATTTTGCAAACTACACCCCTCAGGGAATTCATCTAGGGGTATAGTGTACATTTCAAACCCCCAGGGGTTTCACCAATTGTGGTACAACTGGGCAGTGAAAATGAAAAATTAAATTTTTTACACAAAAATGCAGTTCTGGCTCAAAATTTTTCATTTTCACAAGGAATGAAGGAGACAAAGCACCCCAAAATCTGTGCCCCAATTTCTCCCGAGTACGGCAATGCCTCACATGTGACCAAAAAATACCATTTGGGTGCATGGCAGGACTCAGAAGGGAAAAAGTGATATTTGGATTTTGCAGCACAGATTCTGGTGGAATGTTGGTGGGTGCTATGTCGCATTAGCAAGACCCCCGAAGCACCAATACAGTGGAACACCCCCACAAGTGACCCCATTTTGCAAACTACACCCCTCAGGGAGTTCATCTAGGGGTATAGTGTACATTTCAAACCCCCAGGGGTTTCACCAATTGTGGTACAACTGGGCAGTGAAAATGAAAAATTAAATTTTTTACACAAAAATGCAGTTCTGGCTCAAAATTTTTCATTTTCACAAGGAATGAAGGAGACAAAGCACCCCAAAATATGTGCCCCAATTTCTCCCGAGTACGGCAATGCCTCACATGTGACCAAAAAATACCATTTGGGTGCATGGCAGGACTCAGAAGGGAAGGAGTGATATTTGGATTTTGCAGCACAGATTCTGGTGGAATGTTGGTGGGTGCTATGTCGCATTAGCAAGACCCCCGAAGCACCAATACAGTGGAACCCCCCCACAAGTGACCCCATTTTGCAAACTACACCCCTCAGGGAATTCATCTAGGGGTATAGTGTACATTTCAAACCCCCAGGGGTTTCACCAATTGTGGTACAACTGGGCAGTGAAAATGAAAAATTAAATTTTTTACACAAAAATGCAGTTCTGGCTCAACATTTTTCATTTTCACAAGGAATGAAGGAGACAAAGCACCCCAAAATATGTGCCCCAATTTCTCCCGAGTACGACAATGCCTCACATGTGACCAAAAAATACCATTTGGGTGCATGGCAGGACTCAGAAGGGAAGGAGTGATATTTGGATTTTGCAGCACAGATTCTGGTGGAATGTTGGTGGGTGCTATGTCGCATTAGCAAGACCCCCGAAGCACCAATACAGTGGAACCCCCCCACAAGTGACCCCATTTTGCAAACTACACCCCTCAGGGAATTCATCTAGGGGTATAGTGTACATTTCAAACCCCCAGGGGTTTCACCAATTGTGGTACAACTGGGCAGTGAAAATGAAAAATTAAATTTTTTACACAAAAATGCAGTTCTGGCTCAAAATTTTTCATTTTCACAAGGAATGAAGGAGACAAAGCACCCCAAAATATGTGCCCCAATTTCTCCCGAGTACGGCAATGCCTCACATGTGACCAAAAAATACCATTTGGGTGCATGGCAGGACTCAGAAGGGAAGGAGTGATATTTGGATTTTGCAGCACAGATTCTGGTGGAATGTTGGTGGGTGCTATGTCGCATTAGCAAGACCCCCGAAGCACCAATACAGTGGAACCCCCCCACAAGTGACCCCATTTTGCAAACTACACCCCTCAGGGAATTCATCTAGGGGTATAGTGTACATTTCAAACCCGCAGGGGTTTCACCAATTGTGGTACAACTGAGCAGTGAAAATGAAAAATTAAATTTTTTACACAAAAATGCAGTTCTGGCTCAAAATTTTTCATTTTCACAAGGAATGAAGGAGACGAAGCACCCCAAAATATGTGCCCCAATTTCTCCCGAGTACGGCAATGCCTCATGTGTGACCAAAAAATGGCAGGACTCAGAAGGGAAGGAGTGATATTTGGATTTTGCAGCACAGATTCTGGTGGAATGTTGGTGGGTGCTATGTCGCATTAGCAAGACCCCCAAAGCACCAATACAGTGAAACCCCCCCACAAGTGACCCCATTTTGCAAACTATACCCCTCAGGGAATTCATCTAGGGGTATAGTGTACATTTCAAACCCCCAGGGGTTTCACCAATTTTGGTACAACTGGGCTGTGAAAATGAAAAATTAAATTTTTTTACACAAAAATGCAGTTCTGGCTCAAAATTTTTCATTTTCAGAAGGTATGAAGGAGAAAAAGCACCCCAAAATCTGTGCCCCAATTTCTCCCGAGTATGGCAATGCCTCATATGTGACCAAAAAATACCAGTTGGGTGCATGGCAGGACTCAGAAGGGAAGGAGTGATTTTTGGATTTTGCAGCTCAGATTGTGGTGGAATGAATGGTGGGTGCTATGTGGCATTAGCAAGACCCCCGAAGCACGGTAAAATGATGAACCTAATAATCCATAGATGTGTGGTATATTTTAAAACACTCCTTTATACATAGGCCGGGTTTGTCGGGGCAAGTTTCACAGTGGAAAATAGTATCCTTTCTTGTTCACTTTTTATAGCAAACTTTGCACCTTTTTTGTGTCCTGCCCTTTTTTGCAGTGGAGGGGATTTCGTTAGGAAAATGCTGCCCTGGTACAATACGGGGGCCAGTACTAGAAGTACTGGCGCCCTCTGCCTGCTGGCTCCCAAATATTAGGCCCTTTATGACTTCCTCTTGAAAGTGCATAAATGTCCCCCTCTGGCTGGTAGAACGGAATAGCACGTAAGCGTTATACAGTGCCATCTGGATGATATACACGGCCAGCTTCTTGTACCAGATTTTTGTTTTCCGCAGGGGACTGTACGGCTTCAGTACCTGATCTGAAAGATCCACTCCGCCCATGTACTTATTGTAATCTAGGATACAATTAGGTTTTGAGGTGTGGGTACTGGTACCTCGTACAGGGACGGAGGTGGTACTGTCTCCATGAATTGTTGTCAGTATAAGGACATCCCTCTTGTCCTTATATTTGACCAACAACATATTTTCGGTGGATTGTGCCCTGCTTTCACCCCTTCTCAGTACTTGGGCAATGTGCGTTTTTGGGAGGCCTCTTTGGTTCTTGCGCACAGTACCGCAAGCTGCTGTACCTCTTGAACCAAGGGCCTTAAACAGGGGGATGCTAGTGTAAAAGTTATCCACATAGAGGTGATAACCTTTATCCAGGAAGGGGTGCACTAAATCCCAGACAATTTTTCCACTAACACCTACGAGGGAGGGGGGGCATTCTGGCGGTTCAATTCTTGAATCCTTCCCTTCATATACCCTAAACCTGTGGGTGTACCCTGAGGTGCTTTCACACAGTTTATACATTCTTATGCCATACCTTGCCCTCTTACTGGGAAGGTACTGGCGGAATTTAACCCTTCCTTTAAAATGTATAAGGGACTCGTCGATACAAATAAATTTTTCAGGGATGTACATCTCTGCAAATTTGGCACTGAAATGATCAATGACCGGCCTGACTTTGAATAGCCGGTCAAAGGTGGGATCATCTCTGGGTGGGCACTGTGCATTATCGTTGTAATGCAAAAATTTAAGGATTGTCTCAAAACGAGTCCGAGTCATGGCCTTACGGTAAAGTGGGGTGCTGTACAGAACATCTGTACTCCAATATTGCCTAATTTCTGGCTTTTTTACTATGCCCATATGTAACACCAGACCCCAAAACGTCATCATCTCTACTGCATCTACAGGGGTTCACCTAGCAAATGATGACGTGGGGTTTTGAGCAATAAACTGCTGGGCATATAAATTACTTTGGTCCACCATTAAATTTATAAAATCATCAGAGAAAAATAATTTGAAAAAGTCAATTTCTCTGAGACCTGTTGAATCAAATTGGATTCCTGGGGTGGCCAAAAACTCAGGAACCTGGGGCTCAAAATTGTCTGGTGGTGGGGTCCATACGGGATCAATCATTTGGGGGGGGGGTCTCAGCTGCTCTACGGGGGCGTCTTTGAGGGGGTCCCTCATCACTAGAGGAGGAAGATGAGGTTAAGACGAATCCTTCAAATTCCCCGCTTGCATCACTGGCTGTGTCAGAGTCAGAGGCAAGCATGGCATATGCCTCCTCCGCTGAATACATTCTTCTGGATGACTGGGATGACATTTGGGATGACATTTGGGATGCCATTTTTATTTTTGTGTTTCTGTAAGTGTAATGTTTCAACACGTGTATAGTGTAGGGGGGTACAAACTTTATTTCAACACGGGGGGTATGTAGTGTGTAGTGTGTATGTAGTGCAGAAAAAAAAATACTTTATACAGGAATTTGATCCCAATAAAAAAAAAAAAAATTGAAGGGGTTAAAAAAAAAAAAAAAAAGGTCCTGCGCCAAAAATTGAGCACAGATGTTGGTCAGTAACGTCCGTCACTGAACAGCGCTCAAAGGCAACAGGAATTTGATCCAAAAAAAAAAAAAATTATATCAACCCTGTGCCGAAAATGCTGATCAGTGATGTACGTCACTGATCAGCGCTCAGCGGCCACAGGACACCCACAAAAGCAACGTGGGTGTAAAAACAATTTAAAAAAAATAAACCACAGCACTCTCCAAAAAAAAAAACAATTTAAAAAAACTGCAGAAAAAAAATTATATCAACCCTGTGCCAAAAATGCTGTTCAGTGATGTACGTCACTGATCAGCGCTCAGCGGCCACAGGACACCCACAAAAGCAACGTGGGTGTAAAAACAATTTAAAAAAAATAAACCACAGCACTCTCCAAAAAAAAAACAATTTAAAAAAACTGCAGAAAAAAAATTATATCAACCCTGTGCCAAAAATGCTGTTCAGTGATGTATGTCACTGATCAGCGCTCAGCGGCCACAGGACACCCACAAAAGCAACGTGGGTGTAAAAACAAAACCCCACTGCACTCTCCAAAAAAAAAACTGCAGATCAGTGATGCAGTGATGCAACACTGATTAGCAGTGAGGGGCAGCAGGCACACAACTGTGGGTGCAACCTGACAGGGTATATATAAAAAAAAAAACCCTGGACCCCCAAAAAGTTGCTGATCAGTTAATTTATACTGATCAGCACAAAAGGGGGGGCAGCAGGGGGGGCAGCAGTCAGTTGCACAGGCAGCACAAGCTTTGGTGCAACTGACAGGTATATATATATATATAAAAAAAAAAACCTGCACCCCCAAAAAGTTGCTGATCAGCACAGATATACTGATCAGCACAAAAGGGGGGGCAGCAGACACAAAATATAGCACTCTCTATCACTATCTCTCACTATCTCTGACTATCTCTCACTATCTCTCACTATCTCTCACTATCTCTCACTATCTCTCACTATCTCTCACTATCTGTCACTATCTGTCACTATCTGTCACTCTATGACACTGCAGCAGCAGCACACAGGAAGTGACAAGATCCAGGAAGCATCCAGCTGCTGGCAGCACGCTACCAGCGGTGATCAGGTAAGTATCAGGCAAGGATCAGGTATGTATATCACGACAGATTGGCACGGTGACCGCTCTGCACGCAATTCCAGACCGGAATGGCGTCTGCAGCGCAGTCACCGTTAGTTTAAATCACGCGCCATGGCTGTGATTGGTCCGACGGACCAATCACAGCCTTGGGGGCAGGTGGGGTGAGGTGTGGTCATCACCGGTGACCCCCTCATGCCCCCTCACACCCGGCGGTGATTGACACCTGTGTTACCGAGCGTCATATTCGCCGGTAACACAGGAAAACGCTGCGATTGGCTGTTCACATTGAACAGCCAATCACAGCGATCGCCGACGGGGGGGAGGCATCGCCGCCCCCGCCTGGGCATGCAGGGACATGTCTGCTGTCAGGGACAGCAGACATGTTTAAACTGTCACCGCGTCTATAGACGCGGGGACAGTTTAAAGTCATGACGTATATATACGTCGGGAAGTACATCCCGGCCATGACGTATATATATGTCAAATGTCGGGAAGGGGTTAATAATATAGAAATCCTCCATCAGTGAGGATGTGGCTAGCAAGCGCCCAGTGGCATAACTACAAAAATGCACCTCCTGTCAAAAACCATTCTGGTGCCCCTTAAACAATAGTACTTGGTTGTTGTCAGGGGTTCTGCTTGTTGTCTGGGGCTCCCCCACCCGGCTGCCAAGCGTCTATGGTCCAGTTAGGGGCATCGTTCTCACCTACCCCCTTCATGCTATTGAAAATTTCCCCTATAAAATGGTCACCATTTCCTCTCATTTTATCTGTTTTATAAGGGTTTTATAAATAACAATTCAATTACAGGTATATTTAGAAGTAAGATACAGTACATTGCATACAATAAATAAATATATAAACAACTATTATCCTGAAGAATAGGTAAATCAAACAAACTTTTTTAGGTCGTTAGATAAATTGTCAGCAGAAATAGTAAAAATAAATAAAGTCACCATATCTTTATAATAAAACAACACCTCAAAGAAAATTTCTGTAAGTAAAAAATTCATATGAAGAACTACGAATTTATCCTCAGATATGATGTACTGTTTGCACCATAGGCTAAACAAAAGGACAAACCTATAGAGCACATATATTCTAATCATCTTATTAAATAATCATTAAAAGAAAAGAAACAAAGGAAACTAAATACTGAAAGAAGTCACACTAAGATATGAAGAATGTGTAGGAAATACATTCAGTTAAAGGGCCAGATGCACTAATCTTCAAAAGTGATACAATTCAGATTGATAAACCACCAGCCAATCAGCTCCTGCTTGACATTTTTCGGTACTTGTTACCTAGAACGGCGCCCATCGCGGGCATCGCATGTACATCGCATGCCATTATAATGGCATGCGATGCGACCGATGCGATGCCCGCGATTTCACATAGAAATTAATGGTAAAAGGTAAATCGCGTCGATCGCATCGCATGCGGCCAAAAAAACGCATGCGATGCGACCGACGCGATTACTGCGATTTACATAGGGAACAATGTTAAATGGCCCAATTGACCCGATTTTACATAGGGAACAATGTTAAATGGCCCACAGACCCCAAATAGCCACCCTGAAGTGTGAAATGGCCCCCCCCAATTGTTAACGTCACCCCACAATCAACGTCAACCCGAAGCGTGGCGAGCGCAGCGAGCCCGCGAGGGGCGGCAGCACGCGTCCTCCGACCTTTTCATACCCCCACTATCCACGTCGGTGTGGAGTTGAGAATAGAAAGTGTGGCGAGCGCAGCGAGCCACCGAGCCCGAAGCGTGGCGAGGGGACGCGGATACCTGTGAAGCCCGCGAGGGGACGCGGATACCTGTGAAGGTATCCGTGTCCCCTCGCCACGCTTCGGGCTCGGTGGCTCGCTGCGCTCGCCACACTTTCTATTCTCAACTCCACATAGACGTGGATAGTGGAGTGGGGGTATGAAAAGGTCGGAGGACGCGTACCGCTGCGCTCACCACGCTTCGGGTTGACGTTGATCGTGGGGTGGCGTTAACAATTGGGGGGGCCATTTCACACTTCAGGGTGGGTATTTGGGTTCTGTGGGCCATTTAACATTGTTCCCTATGTGAAATCGGGTCAATTGAGCCTTTTAACATTGTTCCCTATGTAAAATCGCGGTAATCGCGTCGGTCGCATCGCATGCGATTTTTTGGCTGCATGCGATGCGACCGACGCAATTTTTTTCCTTGCGATGCCTAGGATCAAAATCGGCAGTGCCGTTCTAGGTAACAAGTACCCATTTTTCAAACACAGTATGTGACATGGCAGGTAGGAGCTGATTGGCTGGCTGTTTATAACTCTCTATTTTATCAATTTTAAAGCTAAGTACTACTGGCCCAAAATCTTGTATAGTTCTGATTGGAAAATGATCATAACCTCAGTTATTGCAACATCTGAGGAGACCAGACTCCCTTGCTGATTTTTTGAATGGATCAATAGTCCTAAATAGATGAGTACCGTTTAAGATACTCAATAAGTTCCCCAGTTTATTCCTGAATTTGTGAAATTTAAAATGATTCAAAAATAAATAATGATCACCTAATATCATGAGGTCATCAAAAGTTTAGGTCTAGAATCGAACTAGACTTCTGTTGGGAAGAGTAGGGTTGGTTTTATATTTTTGGAAAGCGGATACGGCTGTTTGCCTCTCTTGATATATTGGGCTGTATAATAGACCTGGCTCCCATCCAGATTAAGACAGGGTCCTGTTCTAGAGAATTATTCGTTTTATACTCTTCCCATGCAGCTTTCCAATGATTTCTAAACTTTAGGGAGTTTGAAAGAAATTATGGAAATTTCCATAATCTCACTTTCTTTGGATATTCAGGGAAACCTAATGAAACAGAAATGAGAGCATGGTTGGATAGTTCTGTCGATTCAATTTGTGAATCAACTACTTTAGGAAAATAAAATTAGAACCAACATTTGTTGAGGGGCGGTGTACTAGGAATGGACCAGTATACTCAGTAGCTATAATAGGTGCCAGTGCTATATTGTTATTTTATTGTGCTTTTATGAACCATTATTTTTTATGTCTTATTAAATTCTTTAAATTTACATTGTTTAGCGCTACTATCTTCTTTTTTTGTATTTTTCCTTGCTGAAGGGATTCTCACCCCCTTCTCTAGTAGCAGCTTCACAACACACCCCATCACAAGCGCCTAATTGGTTGTTATTACGACCATTTTTCTTCCATTTGTTGGGGGGTCCCCACTCCCCAAGGGTCCAAGCCCACCAGACTGAATAGTCAGGAAGCTAATGCTTTGGCCACTGGAACTAGTATAAATAGTCCCCCCCCCCAGCTGTGGCATTGCCCTGCTGGCTGTTTAAGCCTGGTGCTGGTTGTAAAAATACAGAGGACCACTATTAATTTTGTTTCCTGTATTTTGCCGTGAGAGGGGCGGGGGGACCCAACACCATTTTTTTTTAATTGTTTATTTATTTTTTCTTTACGCTGAGAAGCCTACACAGATCTGACGGATCCATGCAGGCTTCACTGAAATACGAATGGAGTCTATTTGCCATTCGTATTTACTAGTGATTCACAGTATGAATCATTAGTAAATTTGTCGAAACCTTTGGAATGAATGAGGCCTTAAGGCCATAATCTATTGATGGTGTATTCATCCGTATTTTTAAAAATACGAATCGTATGCATTAGTTTTTTAGTAAATTATTTAATGTGTGAAATACGTACAGATGTAGCAGGCTACATCTTTGCAGGGGCTGCTGATTCCAGCCAGGGGCGCACGTGCATGAGACGCTTGCGCGCCCCATGGCAACAGAGCCTGCCGCCAGACCCCGCAGACTCCCCCGCTGTCGGTCCCCCTCGCCGCGCCGAACTGGGCAGCGTCTCCCTGAAGCGGAGACAGGCAGGGAGACGCTGCCCAGCCGCTGTGCTACTGGCACGCGTGTCCCAGTCCCTATCCCTATCGCCAGCACCCTTTAGTGAAAGGGATCTGGCGGGCACCGGGCAAAGATGTAGCCTGCTACATCTGTATGTAGTTCACATTGCATGGGTATGAATACGACCATTCATATCCATTCGATCTTAGCAAACTTTCCCCTTAGAATCATAGTATAAGGATAAACAGGATATACTAATATACATACAGTATACATATATCAATGTCACGACTGGGGATTTGGGACCCGGGAGTGACCTTGGTGGCTAGCTGACAACCCAATGGAAACAGGACGGAGGCAAGTGGATACAAATGGGTAATGTTTATTGCATATAATGAACTGGTACAGGGGACATTTGAAAGTCTGTAAAAGTCTTTGGAAAGCTGGGAACTGATAAGTTACTTGGAGGCACGTAGTAGAGGCACGGGAGCACAGGAGCTGGAAAGCACAGAGTAGGGCCACTGAAGAGCAGGTGCCGGAAGCACGGAGTTGGACCACTGGAGAGCAGGTGCCAGAAGCACTGTAGGCAGTGGTGAAGGTGGTTGCGGGTGCAGGTACTGAGGCACGCAGAGACAGGTGGACACAGGTGCAGATGCTGGAGCGTGCGGGTGCAAGTGGTCACAGGTGCAGGTAACTCGGAAGCACAGGTGCAGGTAACTCGGAAGCACAGGTGCAGGTAACTCGGAAGCACAGGTGCAGGTAACTCGAAATGCAGGAACGGATGAACACTGGTGCAGATGAACACAGGTGCAGGTAACTCGGAAGCACAGGTGCAGGTAACTCGGAAGCACAGGTGCAGGTAACTCGGAAGCACAGGTGCAGGTAACTCGGAAGCACAGGTGCAGGTAACTCGGAAGCACAGGTGCAGGTAACTCGGAAGCACAGGTGCAGGTAACTCGGAAGCACAGGTGCAGGTAACTCGGAAGCACAGGTAACTCAGAAGCACAGGTGCAGGTAACTCAGAAGCACAGGTAACTCAGAAGCACAGGTGCAGGTAACTCGGAAGCACAGGTACGGATAAACACTGGCACAGATGAACACAGGTGCAGATAACTTGGAAGCACAGGTGCAGGTAACTGGAAGCACAGGTGCAGGTAACTCGGAAGCACAGGTACGGATGAACACTGGCACAGATGAACACAGGTGCAGATAACTTGGAAGCACAGGTGCAGGTAACTGGAAGCACAGGTGCAGGCGACTCGGGAACACAGGTGCAGGCGACTCGGGAACACAGGTGCTGGGACAGGAAGCAGGTACTGGATATAGGTACAGGGTAACACTGGTGCAGGTACTTGTAATGCAGGAACAGGTGAACACTGGTGCAGGGTCTTGAAGGCACACAGGTGTAGGAACACTGGTGCAGGGTCTTGGAAGCACACAGGTGTAGGAATGCTGGAGCAGGGTCTTGGAAGCACACAGGTGTAGGAATGCTGGTGCAGGGTCTTGGAAGCTCACAGGTGTAGGAATGCTTGAGCAGGGTCTTGGAAGCACACAGGTGTAGGAATGCTGGTGCAGGGTCTTGGAAGCTCACAGGTGTAGGAATGCTTGGAAGCAGGATACAAATGCTGGGTAACTGGAATACCACAGAGCTTAAGCAGGAACACAAGCTGAAGCTTCCTTCCAAGTTATTGACAACAATGCAAAAGCAAAGTGTCTATGCAGGGCTGGGAGGATAACCCCTCAGAGCAGCACTGATTGGCCATCCGGGTGATTGGGAATGGCCACACCTGGAACAGTCTCTGGATGAGGCCAACAGGGAACTTGTATCTTTCAAGTGGTAACCACAGAGTTAATGGCTGAATCAGAATCACCCAGGTGCTCGTTACAAGCAAATACTCAGATCTTGCTGCAGCAGGCTGAGAAACAAGACTGACAGGCAGGTAAGACAGGACAAACACACTGAGTTCTGGCAGGATTGTGACAGTACCCCCCCTTTACGGGTGGCCACCGGACACTTCAGGAACTTTGAAGAAAAGTCACAATTCTGCCTCATCATCAGAACAGGTGGACCATCCATCGTCGACGTAAACGGAATTCCCGTTCCATTGGACACGATAATGAGGATGACTTCCGTCCGGAAGGAACACTTGACTTGGACGAAGAGGACCACTGGAGAAAGACGTAGAATCAAATTCATCAGGGATAACTGAAGTATTTTTGACTGGAACTGAGAGACGAGAAGATCGGGCCCTTGAGGCTAAGGCACCACTAAGACTCAAATTAAATCTTGTTCGATATCCAGGGGCTTTCGGATAGCCATCTTTAGCATCTAACTGAATTTTTCTCAGAGGTAAGACAGGGCAAGGTGAAACAGGATTTTCAAGGAAAGGGGTAGAGTCATAATCCTCATCATACTCGGAATCAGAATCCATGTCTAGAGTTAAGACTGCCTTGCTCTGACTGGAGGTTTCTGAAGACTTGTTGGGGCAAGGTACCGTAGAAGGTTCCACTTGAGGATGAGACAGAGAAACACAGCCAACTCTTAAGCTCATGGGTACAGACCTTGAAGATGTGGGATATTCAGCAGAAAACTCGAAGGAATCTTTGGAAGGAGACAGAGCCATATAATTTAGTTCCATATCTATGGACTGAGTCTTCGGTGACGACTGTGAACCAGCCTGTTTTCTGGCAGCCCGAAAATTTTTGATATATTGGTCAAGAAGAGCTTGATCTTGTTCGGAGAGTTCCATCTTGGAGGACTGAGCTAAATCTGTGTTAAAGTATAGAGTCTCTGGGCTGAAGGATAGTACAGACGTGGAAGTAGACAAACTTGGACCAGCTGGAACCGGAGGACATCCGATTGTACTTGAACCAGCTAGGACCGGCAGGGACTCTGGATTGACGGATGGGACCGGATGATCATTGAAGATACTTGAACCGGCTGGGACCGGCATGGACTCTGGACTGACGGTTAAGACCGGATGAGAACCAGAGGTGTCGGAATCGGCTGGAACCGAATGAGCCTCCTGACTGATGGCTGGAACCGGATCATCATTGGAGGTACTTGAACCGGCTGGGACCGGAGTGGACTCTGGACTGACGGATGGGACCGGATGAGGTCCAGAGGTGTCGGAATCGGCTGGAACCGAATGAGCCTCCTGACTGACGGCTGGAACCGGATCATCAATGGAGGTACTTGAACCGGCTGGGACCGGAGTGGACTCTGGACTGACGGATGGGACCGGATGAGGTCCAGAGGTGTCGGAATCGGTTGGAACCGAATGAGCCTCCTGACTGACGGCTGGAACCGGATCATCAATGGAGGTACTTGAACCGGCTGGAACCGGAGTGGACACAAGACTGCGGACCCCCACTTGGGGCTGGAGACTGCGGACCCCCACTTGGGGCTGGAGACTGCGGACCCCCACTTGGGGCTGGAGACTGCGGACCCCCACTTGGGGCTGGAGACTGCGGACCCCCACTTGGGGCTGGAGACTGCGGACCCCCACTTGGGGCTGGAGACTGCGGACCCCCACTTGGGGCTGGAGACTGCGGACCCCCACTTGGGGCTGGAGACTGCGGACCCCCACTTGGGGCTGGAGACTGCGGACCCCCTCTTGGGGCTGGAGACTGCGGACCCCCTCTTGGGGCTGGAGACTGCGGACCCCCTCTTGGGGCTGGAGACTGCGGACCCCCTCTTGGGGCTGGAGACTGCGGACCCCCTCTTGGGGCTGAAGACTGGATGTGGTCAGATTCACTTTGTTCTTGGGCTTGCGGAGTGAACAATTCCCAATGAAGTGGTCTGGATTACCACAGTAGAAACATAAATGGAGAGACCTGCGTCTTTGGCGTTCAGATTCTGAAAGCTGGGACCTCCGCTTGCCCTGGACAGAAATTTCGCTCTGAAGGTTGGGAGGCCTTTCAGATTTCACAGGCACTTTCACTGAGACTCCTTTCACTTTGGAGCTGTAGCTGATGGGCTTCACAACCTCAGGAGTGTAACTGAGTAACGTAGTTATTATGGGAAAAATTTTTGCCAAAAGTTCTTGCAGCTGGATAAGTGAGTGGTGGTAGGTTCCCATTGGTATTGCTGTCAGATTTTGCATAGCCACTTTAAAGTCACTAGCCAAGTCCAGGGGCTTTTGCATACTGTCACGACTGGGGATTTGGGACCCGGGAGTGACCTTGGTGGCTAGCTGACAACCCAATGGAAACAGGACGGAGGCAAGTGGATACAAATGGGTAATGTTTATTGCATATAATGAACTGGTACAGGGGACATTTGAAAGTCTGTAAAAGTCTTTGGAAAGCTGGGAACTGATAAGTTACTTGGAGGCACGTAGTAGAGGCACGGGAGCACAGGAGCTGGAAAGCACAGAGTAGGGCCACTGAAGAGCAGGTGCCGGAAGCACGGAGTTGGACCACTGGAGAGCAGGTGCCAGAAGCACTGTAGGCAGTGGTGAAGGTGGTTGCGGGTGCAGGTACTGAGGCACGCAGAGACAGGTGGACACAGGTGCAGATGCTGGAGCGTGCGGGTGCAAGTGGTCACAGGTGCAGGTAACTCGGAAGCACAGGTGCAGGTAACTCGGAAGCACAGGTGCAGGTAACTCGGAAGCACAGGTGCAGGTAACTCGAAATGCAGGAACGGATGAACACTGGTGCAGATGAACACAGGTGCAGGAAACTCGGAAGCACAGGTGCAGGTAACTCGGAAGCACAGGTGCAGGTAACTCGGAAGCACAGGTGCAGGTAACTCGGAAGCACAGGTGCAGGTAACTCGGAAGCACAGGTGCAGGTAACTCGGAAGCACAGGTGCAGGTAACTCGGAAGCACAGGTGCAGGTAACTCGGAAGCACAGGTAACTCAGAAGCACAGGTGCAGGTAACTCAGAAGCACAGGTAACTCAGAAGCACAGGTGCAGGTAACTCGGAAGCACAGGTACGGATAAACACTGGCACAGATGAACACAGGTGCAGATAACTTGGAAGCACAGGTGCAGGTAACTGGAAGCACAGGTGCAGGTAACTCGGAAGCACAGGTACGGATGAACACTGGCACAGATGAACACAGGTGCAGATAACTTGGAAGCACAGGTGCAGGTAACTGGAAGCACAGGTGCAGGCGACTCGGGAACACAGGTGCAGGCGACTCGGGAACACAGGTGCTGGGACAGGAAGCAGGTACTGGATATAGGTACAGGGTAACACTGGTGCAGGTACTTGTAATGCAGGAACAGGTGAACACTGGTGCAGGGTCTTGAAGGCACACAGGTGTAGGAACACTGGTGCAGGGTCTTGGAAGCACACAGGTGTAGGAATGCTGGAGCAGGGTCTTGGAAGCACACAGGTGTAGGAATGCTGGTGCAGGGTCTTGGAAGCTCACAGGTGTAGGAATGCTTGAGCAGGGTCTTGGAAGCACACAGGTGTAGGAATGCTGGTGCAGGGTCTTGGAAGCTCACAGGTGTAGGAATGCTTGGAAGCAGGATACAAATGCTGGGTAACTGGAATACCACAGAGCTTAAGCAGGAACACAAGCTGAAGCTTCCTTCCAAGTTATTGACAACAATGCAAAAGCAAAGTGTCTATGCAGGGCTGGGAGGATAACCCCTCAGAGCAGCACTGATTGGCCATCCGGGTGATTGGGAATGGCCACACCTGGAACAGTCTCTGGATGAGGCCAACAGGGAACTTGTATCTTTCAAGTGGTAACCACAGAGTTAATGGCTGAATCAGAATCACCCAGGTGCTCGTTACAAGCAAATACTCAGATCTTGCTGCAGCAGGCTGAGAAACAAGACTGACAGGCAGGTAAGACAGGACAAACACACTGAGTTCTGGCAGGATTGTGACAATCAACAGTCAAGTAACATAAAAAGAAAAATTAAGCACAGTTGGAAAGGGCTTCCTCAGCAATAAAGAGATGAAAAGATTTAGTCCAGCCAAATTTCAATACCAGTCCCATCCCAAAGTTTTAGGATTTTAGAAGGAGCAGCGTTCCAGCTAATATTTTATCGATTTACAGTTTCTTATATAGCGCAGCAGATGGCGTTGTGCTTTACAATTGTAGACAGTGGTAGAACAAACTGGGTAACAGACAGACTTAAGAGGTAAGAGAGCCCTGCTGCAAGCTTACAATCTATAGGGACATAGGAGGGAAACACAAGGACAGACACCAGTAATAGCATAGCAGTTCCACCAAGTTACAAGTCCAGAAGAAAAGCTGTATAATACATAAGTGCCTCAGAGGGTTATGTGTGTGGTACTCACCTGAAAAGGTGAGTTTTCAGGGATTGCTTGTAAGTTTGGAGGCTAGTAGAGGGTCTTATTGTGTGTGGAAGGGCATTCCATAGGGTGGGGGTAGCCCAGTGAAAGTCCTGTAATAGTGAATAGGAGTTAGTAATCCGTGCCGAAGAGAGACGCAAATCTTGTGCAGAGCGGAGTGGCCGAGATGGGAGATAATTTTGTGATAAGTAAAGAGATATATGCTGGTGCAGTATGGTTAATAGCTTTACATGCGAGTAAAAGTATTTTATATTGAATACGGTAAAATACAGGCAACCAATGGAGGGACGATCTTGCTAGGAAGATCAGCCTAGCAGCAACATTTAAAATGGATTGCAGTGGCGAGAGTCTGTTCTTGGGAAGACCAGTTAGGAGACTATTGCAATAATCAATGTTGGATATAATGAATGCATGGATAAGAGATTTATTAGAGTCTTGTGTGAGATAGGGTCGTATTTTGGATATATTTTTTTAGATGCATGTAACATGATTTGGAGACCAATTGAATGTGGGTTACAAAGGACAGTTCAGAGTCGAGGATGACCCCTAGGCAATGAGCTTGTGTGCTAGGGTAGATTGTCGAGTTGTCAACAGTTATGGAGATATCAGGATGGTAACTGTTCTTGGCTGGTGGGAATATAAGTAATTCCGTTTTGGAAATATTGAGTTTGAGGTGGCGAGAAGACATCCAGGATGAGATGGCAGAGAGGCATTCAGAGATTTGGCTCAATACCACTGGTGACATCTATGGGGTTGATAGATAGATTTGAGTATTCCGCCTACAAGTAATACTGAAATCCGAAAGAGCTGATTAGTTTGTCAAGAGATTAGGTATAGATTGAGAAAAACAGAGGACCTAAAACTGAGCCTTGAGGAGCTCTAACTGACAGAGGTAGTAAAGAGGAGGTAGAGTCAGAGAAGCGAACACTGAAAGAGCAATCAGATAGGTAAGATGAGAACCATGAAAGGGCTGTATCATAAAGACCTAGTGCAGTGTTTGTATGAGAAGAGTGTGATCAACGATGTCAAATCCAACAGAAAGATCTAGAAGAATAAAGTAGTGAGTAATGGCCATTAGACTTGGCAGTTACCAGATCATTCACCACTTTAGTCAGTGCTGTCTCAGTGGAGTGTTGAGAACAAAAGTCTGACTGAAGTGGATCTAATAGGGTGTTAGAGTTAAGAAAGTGTGTGATGTGAGAGTATACAATTCTCTCAAATAGCTTGGAGAGGCATGGGAGCTGAGAGATAGGATGGTAGTTAGGGTCAGAATTGTGTTTTTTTCCAAAGTAATCACTGCATGTTTGAACAGAGATGGAAAAGTTCCAGTTACAAGAGAGAGATTGCAGATTTTAGTTAAAGTTGGGATAAGCACAGGAGATAGAGTTTTAATGACTTGTGCAGGCATAGGATCAAGGGGAGAGGTAGTGGAATAGCATTGCAGTAGGAGTGGTAGATAGAGCTATATGCAGGGCTATTTTTCTGCAGGCTCCAGCAGGAACTGAGGCCCTTATTCTAGTTCACTCTTTCTGACAAAATATTTCTTAGATGGACAAACTCGGAAGCACAGGTGCAGGTAACTCGGAAGCACAGGTGCAGGTAACTCGGAAGCACAGGTGCAGGTAACTCGGAAGCACAGGTAACTCAGAAGCACAGGTGCAGGTAACTCAGAAGCACAGGTAACTCAGAAGCACAGGTGCAGGTAACTCGGAAGCACAGGTACGGATAAACACTGGCACAGATGAACACAGGTGCAGATAACTTGGAAGCACAGGTGCAGGTAACTGGAAGCACAGGTGCAGGTAACTCGGAAGCACAGGTACGGATGAACACTGGCACAGATGAACACAGGTGCAGATAACTTGGAAGCACAGGTGCAGGTAACTGGAAGCACAGGTGCAGGCGACTCGGGAACACAGGTGCAGGCGACTCGGGAACACAGGTGCTGGGACAGGAAGCAGGTACTGGATATAGGTACAGGGTAACACTGGTGCAGGTACTTGTAATGCAGGAACAGGTGAACACTGGTGCAGGGTCTTGAAGGCACACAGGTGTAGGAACACTGGTGCAGGGTCTTGGAAGCACACAGGTGTAGGAATGCTGGAGCAGGGTCTTGGAAGCACACAGGTGTAGGAATGCTGGTGCAGGGTCTTGGAAGCTCACAGGTGTAGGAATGCTTGAGCAGGGTCTTGGAAGCACACAGGTGTAGGAATGCTGGTGCAGGGTCTTGGAAGCTCACAGGTGTAGGAATGCTTGGAAGCAGGATACAAATGCTGGGTAACTGGAATACCACAGAGCTTAAGCAGGAACACAAGCTGAAGCTTCCTTCCAAGTTATTGACAACAATGCAAAAGCAAAGTGTCTATGCAGGGCTGGGAGGATAACCCCTCAGAGCAGCACTGATTGGCCATCCGGGTGATTGGGAATGGCCACACCTGGAACAGTCTCTGGATGAGGCCAACAGGGAACTTGTATCTTTCAAGTGGTAACCACAGAGTTAATGGCTGAATCAGAATCACCCAGGTGCTCGTTACAAGCAAATACTCAGATCTTGCTGCAGCAGGCTGAGAAACAAGACTGACAGGCAGGTAAGACAGGACAAACACACTGAGTTCTGGCAGGATTGTGACAATCAACAGTCAAGTAACATAAAAAGAAAAATTAAGCACAGTTGGAAAGGGCTTCCTCAGCAATAAAGAGATGAAAAGATTTAGTCCAGCCAAATTTCAATACCAGTCCCATCCCAAAGTTTTAGGATTTTAGAAGGAGCAGCGTTCCAGCTAATATTTTATCGATTTACAGTTTCTTATATAGCGCAGCAGATGGCGTTGTGCTTTACAATTGTAGACAGTGGTAGAACAAACTGGGTAACAGACAGACTTAAGAGGTAAGAGAGCCCTGCTGCAAGCTTACAATCTATAGGGACATAGGAGGGAAACACAAGGACAGACACCAGTAATAGCATAGCAGTTCCACCAAGTTACAAGTCCAGAAGAAAAGCTGTATAATACATAAGTGCCTCAGAGGGTTATGTGTGTGGTACTCACCTGAAAAGGTGAGTTTTCAGGGATTGCTTGTAAGTTTGGAGGCTAGTAGAGGGTCTTATTGTGTGTGGAAGGGCATTCCATAGGGTGGGGGTAGCCCAGTGAAAGTCCTGTAATAGTGAATAGGAGTTAGTAATCCGTGCCGAAGAGAGACGCAAATCTTGTGCAGAGCGGAGTGGCCGAGATGGGAGATAATTTTGTGATAAGTAAAGAGATATATGCTGGTGCAGTATGGTTAATAGCTTTACATGCGAGTAAAAGTATTTTATATTGAATACGGTAAAATACAGGCAACCAATGGAGGGATGATCTTGCTAGGAAGATCAGCCTAGCAGCAACATTTAAAATGGATTGCAGTGGCGAGAGTCTGTTCTTGGGAAGACCAGTTAGGAGACTATTGCAATAATCAATGTTGGATATAATGAATGCATGGATAAGAGATTTATTAGAGTCTTGTGTGAGATAGGGTCGTATTTTGGATATATTTTTTTAGATGCATGTAACATGATTTGGAGACCAATTGAATGTGGGTTACAAAGGACAGTTCAGAGTCGAGGATGACCCCTAGGCAATGAGCTTGTGTGCTAGGGTAGATTGTCGAGTTGTCAACAGTTATGGAGATATCAGGATGGTAACTGTTCTTGGCTGGTGGGAATATAAGTAATTCCGTTTTGGAAATATTGAGTTTGAGGTGGCGAGAAGACATCCAGGATGAGATGGCAGAGAGGCATTCAGAGATTTGGCTCAATACCACTGGTGACATCTATGGGGTTGATAGATAGATTTGAGTATTCCGCCTACAAGTAATACTGAAATCCGAAAGAGCTGATTAGTTTGTCAAGAGATTAGGTATAGATTGAGAAAAACAGAGGACCTAAAACTGAGCCTTGAGGAGCTCTAACTGACAGAGGTAGTAAAGAGGAGGTAGAGTCAGAGAAGCGAACACTGAAAGAGCAATCAGATAGGTAAGATGAGAACCATGAAAGGGCTGTATCATAAAGACCTAGTGCAGTGTTTGTATGAGAAGAGTGTGATCAACGATGTCAAATCCAACAGAAAGATCTAGAAGAATAAAGTAGTGAGTAATGGCCATTAGACTTGGCAGTTACCAGATCATTCACCACTTTAGTCAGTGCTGTCTCAGTGGAGTGTTGAGAACAAAAGCCTGACTGAAGTGGATCTAATAGGGTGTTAGAGTTAAGAAAGTGTGTGATGTGAGAGTATACAATTCTCTCAAATAGCTTGGAGAGGCATGGGAGCTGAGAGATAGGATGGTAGTTAGGGTCAGAATTGTGTTTTTTTCCAAAGTAATCACTGCATGTTTGAACAGAGATGGAAAAGTTCCAGTTACAAGAGAGAGATTGCAGATTTTAGTTAAAGTTGGGATAAGCACAGGAGATAGAGTTTTAATGACTTGTGCAGGCATAGGATCAAGGGGAGAGGTAGTGGAATAGCATTGCAGTAGGAGTGGTAGATAGAGCTATATGCAGGGCTATTTTTCTGCAGGCTCCAGCAGGAACTGAGGCCCTTATTCTAGTTCACTCTTTCTGACAAAATATTTCTTAGATGGACAAACTCGGAAGCACAGGTGCAGGTAACTCGGAAGCACAGGTGCAGGTAACTCGGAAGCACAGGTGCAGGTAACTCGGAAGCACAGGTAACTCAGAAGCACAGGTGCAGGTAACTCAGAAGCACAGGTAACTCAGAAGCACAGGTGCAGGTAACTCGGAAGCACAGGTACGGATAAACACTGGCACAGATGAACACAGGTGCAGATAACTTGGAAGCACAGGTGCAGGTAACTGGAAGCACAGGTGCAGGTAACTCGGAAGCACAGGTACGGATGAACACTGGCACAGATGAACACAGGTGCAGATAACTTGGAAGCACAGGTGCAGGTAACTGGAAGCACAGGTGCAGGCGACTCGGGAACACAGGTGCAGGCGACTCGGGAACACAGGTGCTGGGACAGGAAGCAGGTACTGGATATAGGTACAGGGTAACACTGGTGCAGGTACTTGTAATGCAGGAACAGGTGAACACTGGTGCAGGGTCTTGAAGGCACACAGGTGTAGGAACACTGGTGCAGGGTCTTGGAAGCACACAGGTGTAGGAATGCTGGAGCAGGGTCTTGGAAGCACACAGGTGTAGGAATGCTGGTGCAGGGTCTTGGAAGCTCACAGGTGTAGGAATGCTTGAGCAGGGTCTTGGAAGCACACAGGTGTAGGAATGCTGGTGCAGGGTCTTGGAAGCTCACAGGTGTAGGAATGCTTGGAAGCAGGATACAAATGCTGGGTAACTGGAATACCACAGAGCTTAAGCAGGAACACAAGCTGAAGCTTCCTTCCAAGTTATTGACAACAATGCAAAAGCAAAGTGTCTATGCAGGGCTGGGAGGATAACCCCTCAGAGCAGCACTGATTGGCCATCCGGGTGATTGGGAATGGCCACACCTGGAACAGTCTCTGGATGAGGCCAACAGGGAACTTGTATCTTTCAAGTGGTAACCACAGAGTTAATGGCTGAATCAGAATCACCCAGGTGCTCGTTACAAGCAAATACTCAGATCTTGCTGCAGCAGGCTGAGAAACAAGACTGACAGGCAGGTAAGACAGGACAAACACACTGAGTTCTGGCAGGATTGTGACAATCAACAGTCAAGTAACATAAAAAGAAAAATTAAGCACAGTTGGAAAGGGCTTCCTCAGCAATAAAGAGATGAAAAGATTTAGTCCAGCCAAATTTCAATACCAGTCCCATCCCAAAGTTTTAGGATTTTAGAAGGAGCAGCGTTCCAGCTAATATTTTATCGATTTACAGTTTCTTATATAGCGCAGCAGATGGCGTTGTGCTTTACAATTGTAGACAGTGGTAGAACAAACTGGGTAACAGACAGACTTAAGAGGTAAGAGAGCCCTGCTGCAAGCTTACAATCTATAGGGACATAGGAGGGAAACACAAGGACAGACACCAGTAATAGCATAGCAGTTCCACCAAGTTACAAGTCCAGAAGAAAAGCTGTATAATACATAAGTGCCTCAGAGGGTTATGTGTGTGGTACTCACCTGAAAAGGTGAGTTTTCAGGGATTGCTTGTAAGTTTGGAGGCTAGTAGAGGGTCTTATTGTGTGTGGAAGGGCATTCCATAGGGTGGGGGTAGCCCAGTGAAAGTCCTGTAATAGTGAATAGGAGTTAGTAATCCGTGCCGAAGAGAGACGCAAATCTTGTGCAGAGCGGAGTGGCCGAGATGGGAGATAATTTTGTGATAAGTAAAGAGATATATGCTGGTGCAGTATGGTTAATAGCTTTACATGCGAGTAAAAGTATTTTATATTGAATACGGTAAAATACAGGCAACCAATGGAGGGACGATCTTGCTAGGAAGATCAGCCTAGCAGCAACATTTAAAATGGATTGCAGTGGCGAGAGTCTGTTCTTGGGAAGACCAGTTAGGAGACTATTGCAATAATCAATGTTGGATATAATGAATGCATGGATAAGAGATTTATTAGAGTCTTGTGTGAGATAGGGTCGTATTTTGAATATATTTTTTTAGATGCATGTAACATGATTTGGAGACCAATTGAATGTGGGTTACAAAGGACAGTTCAGAGTCGAGGATGACCCCTAGGCAATGAGCTTGTGTGCTAGGGTAGATTGTCGAGTTGTCAACAGTTATGGAGATATCAGGATGGTAACTGTTCTTGGCTGGTGGGAATATAAGTAATTCCGTTTTGGAAATATTGAGTTTGAGGTGGCGAGAAGACATCCAGGATGAGATGGCAGAGAGGCATTCAGAGATTTGGCTCAATACCACTGGTGACATCTATGGGGTTGATAGATAGATTTGAGTATTCCGCCTACAAGTAATACTGAAATCCGAAAGAGCTGATTAGTTTGTCAAGAGATTAGGTATAGATTGAGAAAAACAGAGGACCTAAAACTGAGCCTTGAGGAGCTCTAACTGACAGAGGTAGTAAAGAGGAGGTAGAGTCAGAGAAGCGAACACTGAAAGAGCAATCAGATAGGTAAGATGAGAACCATGAAAGGGCTGTATCATAAAGACCTAGTGCAGTGTTTGTATGAGAAGAGTGTGATCAACGATGTCAAATCCAACAGAAAGATCTAGAAGAATAAAGTAGTGAGTAATGGCCATTAGACTTGGCAGTTACCAGATCATTCACCACTTTAGTCAGTGCTGTCTCAGTGGAGTGTTGAGAACAAAAGCCTGACTGAAGTGGATCTAATAGGGTGTTAGAGTTAAGAAAGTGTGTGATGTGAGAGTATACAATTCTCTCAAATAGCTTGGAGAGGCATGGGAGCTGAGAGATAGGATGGTAGTTAGGGTCAGAATTGTGTTTTTTTCCAAAGTAATCACTGCATGTTTGAACAGAGATGGAAAAGTTCCAGTTACAAGAGAGAGATTGCAGATTTTAGTTAAAGTTGGGATAAGCACAGGAGATAGAGTTTTAATGACTTGTGCAGGCATAGGATCAAGGGGAGAGGTAGTGGAATAGCATTGCAGTAGGAGTGGTAGATAGAGCTATATGCAGGGCTATTTTTCTGCAGGCTCCAGCAGGAACTGAGGCCCTTATTCTAGTTCACTCTTTCTGACAAAATATTTCTTAGATGGACAAACTCGGAAGCACAGGTGCAGGTAACTCGGAAGCACAGGTGCAGGTAACTCGGAAGCACAGGTGCAGGTAACTCGGAAGCACAGGTAACTCAGAAGCACAGGTGCAGGTAACTCAGAAGCACAGGTAACTCAGAAGCACAGGTGCAGGTAACTCGGAAGCACAGGTACGGATAAACACTGGCACAGATGAACACAGGTGCAGATAACTTGGAAGCACAGGTGCAGGTAACTGGAAGCACAGGTGCAGGTAACTCGGAAGCACAGGTACGGATGAACACTGGCACAGATGAACACAGGTGCAGATAACTTGGAAGCACAGGTGCAGGTAACTGGAAGCACAGGTGCAGGCGACTCGGGAACACAGGTGCAGGCGACTCGGGAACACAGGTGCTGGGACAGGAAGCAGGTACTGGATATAGGTACAGGGTAACACTGGTGCAGGTACTTGTAATGCAGGAACAGGTGAACACTGGTGCAGGGTCTTGAAGGCACACAGGTGTAGGAACACTGGTGCAGGGTCTTGGAAGCACACAGGTGTAGGAATGCTGGAGCAGGGTCTTGGAAGCACACAGGTGTAGGAATGCTGGTGCAGGGTCTTGGAAGCTCACAGGTGTAGGAATGCTTGAGCAGGGTCTTGGAAGCACACAGGTGTAGGAATGCTGGTGCAGGGTCTTGGAAGCTCACAGGTGTAGGAATGCTTGGAAGCAGGATACAAATGCTGGGTAACTGGAATACCACAGAGCTTAAGCAGGAACACAAGCTGAAGCTTCCTTCCAAGTTATTGACAACAATGCAAAAGCAAAGTGTCTATGCAGGGCTGGGAGGATAACCCCTCAGAGCAGCACTGATTGGCCATCCGGGTGATTGGGAATGGCCACACCTGGAACAGTCTCTGGATGAGGCCAACAGGGAACTTGTATCTTTCAAGTGGTAACCACAGAGTTAATGGCTGAATCAGAATCACCCAGGTGCTCGTTACAAGCAAATACTCAGATCTTGCTGCAGCAGGCTGAGAAACAAGACTGACAGGCAGGTAAGACAGGACAAACACACTGAGTTCTGGCAGGATTGTGACAATCAACAGTCAAGTAACATAAAAAGAAAAATTAAGCACAGTTGGAAAGGGCTTCCTCAGCAATAAAGAGATGAAAAGATTTAGTCCAGCCAAATTTCAATACCAGTCCCATCCCAAAGTTTTAGGATTTTAGAAGGAGCAGCGTTCCAGCTAATATTTTATCGATTTACAGTTTCTTATATAGCGCAGCAGATGGCGTTGTGCTTTACAATTGTAGACAGTGGTAGAACAAACTGGGTAACAGACAGACTTAAGAGGTAAGAGAGCCCTGCTGCAAGCTTACAATCTATAGGGACATAGGAGGGAAACACAAGGACAGACACCAGTAATAGCATAGCAGTTCCACCAAGTTACAAGTCCAGAAGAAAAGCTGTATAATACATAAGTGCCTCAGAGGGTTATGTGTGTGGTACTCACCTGAAAAGGTGAGTTTTCAGGGATTGCTTGTAAGTTTGGAGGCTAGTAGAGGGTCTTATTGTGTGTGGAAGGGCATTCCATAGGGTGGGGGTAGCCCAGTGAAAGTCCTGTAATAGTGAATAGGAGTTAGTAATCCGTGCCGAAGAGAGACGCAAATCTTGTGCAGAGCGGAGTGGCCGAGATGGGAGATAATTTTGTGATAAGTAAAGAGATATATGCTGGTGCAGTATGGTTAATAGCTTTACATGCGAGTAAAAGTATTTTATATTGAATACGGTAAAATACAGGCAACCAATGGAGGGACGATCTTGCTAGGAAGATCAGCCTAGCAGCAACATTTAAAATGGATTGCAGTGGCGAGAGTCTGTTCTTGGGAAGACCAGTTAGGAGACTATTGCAATAATCAATGTTGGATATAATGAATGCATGGATAAGAGATTTATTAGAGTCTTGTGTGAGATAGGGTCGTATTTTGGATATATTTTTTTAGATGCATGTAACATGATTTGGAGACCAATTGAATGTGGGTTACAAAGGACAGTTCAGAGTCGAGGATGACCCCTAGGCAATGAGCTTGTGTGCTAGGGTAGATTGTCGAGTTGTCAACAGTTATGGAGATATCAGGATGGTAACTGTTCTTGGCTGGTGGGAATATAAGTAATTCCGTTTTGGAAATATTGAGTTTGAGGTGGCGAGAAGACATCCAGGATGAGATGGCAGAGAGGCATTCAGAGATTTGGCTCAATACCACTGGTGACATCTATGGGGTTGATAGATAGATTTGAGTATTCCGCCTACAAGTAATACTGAAATCCGAAAGAGCTGATTAGTTTGTCAAGAGATTAGGTATAGATTGAGAAAAACAGAGGACCTAAAACTGAGCCTTGAGGAGCTCTAACTGACAGAGGTAGTAAAGAGGAGGTAGAGTCAGAGAAGCGAACACTGAAAGAGCAATCAGATAGGTAAGATGAGAACCATGAAAGGGCTGTATCATAAAGACCTAGTGCAGTGTTTGTATGAGAAGAGTGTGATCAACGATGTCAAATCCAACAGAAAGATCTAGAAGAATAAAGTAGTGAGTAATGGCCATTAGACTTGGCAGTTACCAGATCATTCACCACTTTAGTCAGTGCTGTCTCAGTGGAGTGTTGAGAACAAAAGCCTGACTGAAGTGGATCTAATAGGGTGTTAGAGTTAAGAAAGTGTGTGATGTGAGAGTATACAATTCTCTCAAATAGCTTGGAGAGGCATGGGAGCTGAGAGATAGGATGGTAGTTAGGGTCAGAATTGTGTTTTTTTCCAAAGTAATCACTGCATGTTTGAACAGAGATGGAAAAGTTCCAGTTACAAGAGAGAGATTGCAGATTTTAGTTAAAGTTGGGATAAGCACAGGAGATAGAGTTTTAATGACTTGTGCAGGCATAGGATCAAGGGGAGAGGTAGTGGAATAGCATTGCAGTAGGAGTGGTAGATAGAGCTATATGCAGGGCTATTTTTCTGCAGGCTCCAGCAGGAACTGAGGCCCTTATTCTAGTTCACTCTTTCTGACAAAATATTTCTTAGATGGACAAACTCGGAAGCACAGGTGCAGGTAACTCGGAAGCACAGGTGCAGGTAACTCGGAAGCACAGGTGCAGGTAACTCGGAAGCACAGGTAACTCAGAAGCACAGGTGCAGGTAACTCAGAAGCACAGGTAACTCAGAAGCACAGGTGCAGGTAACTCGGAAGCACAGGTACGGATAAACACTGGCACAGATGAACACAGGTGCAGATAACTTGGAAGCACAGGTGCAGGTAACTGGAAGCACAGGTGCAGGTAACTCGGAAGCACAGGTACGGATGAACACTGGCACAGATGAACACAGGTGCAGATAACTTGGAAGCACAGGTGCAGGTAACTGGAAGCACAGGTGCAGGCGACTCGGGAACACAGGTGCAGGCGACTCGGGAACACAGGTGCTGGGACAGGAAGCAGGTACTGGATATAGGTACAGGGTAACACTGGTGCAGGTACTTGTAATGCAGGAACAGGTGAACACTGGTGCAGGGTCTTGAAGGCACACAGGTGTAGGAACACTGGTGCAGGGTCTTGGAAGCACACAGGTGTAGGAATGCTGGAGCAGGGTCTTGGAAGCACACAGGTGTAGGAATGCTGGTGCAGGGTCTTGGAAGCTCACAGGTGTAGGAATGCTTGAGCAGGGTCTTGGAAGCACACAGGTGTAGGAATGCTGGTGCAGGGTCTTGGAAGCTCACAGGTGTAGGAATGCTTGGAAGCAGGATACAAATGCTGGGTAACTGGAATACCACAGAGCTTAAGCAGGAACACAAGCTGAAGCTTCCTTCCAAGTTATTGACAACAATGCAAAAGCAAAGTGTCTATGCAGGGCTGGGAGGATAACCCCTCAGAGCAGCACTGATTGGCCATCCGGGTGATTGGGAATGGCCACACCTGGAACAGTCTCTGGATGAGGCCAACAGGGAACTTGTATCTTTCAAGTGGTAACCACAGAGTTAATGGCTGAATCAGAATCACCCAGGTGCTCGTTACAAGCAAATACTCAGATCTTGCTGCAGCAGGCTGAGAAACAAGACTGACAGGCAGGTAAGACAGGACAAACACACTGAGTTCTGGCAGGATTGTGACAATCAACAGTCAAGTAACATAAAAAGAAAAATTAAGCACAGTTGGAAAGGGCTTCCTCAGCAATAAAGAGATGAAAAGATTTAGTCCAGCCAAATTTCAATACCAGTCCCATCCCAAAGTTTTAGGATTTTAGAAGGAGCAGCGTTCCAGCTAATATTTTATCGATTTACAGTTTCTTATATAGCGCAGCAGATGGCGTTGTGCTTTACAATTGTAGACAGTGGTAGAACAAACTGGGTAACAGACAGACTTAAGAGGTAAGAGAGCCCTGCTGCAAGCTTACAATCTATAGGGACATAGGAGGGAAACACAAGGACAGACACCAGTAATAGCATAGCAGTTCCACCAAGTTACAAGTCCAGAAGAAAAGCTGTATAATACATAAGTGCCTCAGAGGGTTATGTGTGTGGTACTCACCTGAAAAGGTGAGTTTTCAGGGATTGCTTGTAAGTTTGGAGGCTAGTAGAGGGTCTTATTGTGTGTGGAAGGGCATTCCATAGGGTGGGGGTAGCCCAGTGAAAGTCCTGTAATAGTGAATAGGAGTTAGTAATCCGTGCCGAAGAGAGACGCAAATCTTGTGCAGAGCGGAGTGGCCGAGATGGGAGATAATTTTGTGATAAGTAAAGAGATATATGCTGGTGCAGTATGGTTAATAGCTTTACATGCGAGTAAAAGTATTTTATATTGAATACGGTAAAATACAGGCAACCAATGGAGGGACGATCTTGCTAGGAAGATCAGCCTAGCAGCAACATTTAAAATGGATTGCAGTGGCGAGAGTCTGTTCTTGGGAAGACCAGTTAGGAGACTATTGCAATAATCAATGTTGGATATAATGAATGCATGGATAAGAGATTTATTAGAGTCTTGTGTGAGATAGGGTCGTATTTTGAATATATTTTTTTAGATGCATGTAACATGATTTGGAGACCAATTGAATGTGGGTTACAAAGGACAGTTCAGAGTCGAGGATGACCCCTAGGCAATGAGCTTGTGTGCTAGGGTAGATTGTCGAGTTGTCAACAGTTATGGAGATATCAGGATGGTAACTGTTCTTGGCTGGTGGGAATATAAGTAATTCCGTTTTGGAAATATTGAGTTTGAGGTGGCGAGAAGACATCCAGGATGAGATGGCAGAGAGGCATTCAGAGATTTGGCTCAATACCACTGGTGACATCTATGGGGTTGATAGATAGATTTGAGTATTCCGCCTACAAGTAATACTGAAATCCGAAAGAGCTGATTAGTTTGTCAAGAGATTAGGTATAGATTGAGAAAAACAGAGGACCTAAAACTGAGCCTTGAGGAGCTCTAACTGACAGAGGTAGTAAAGAGGAGGTAGAGTCAGAGAAGCGAACACTGAAAGAGCAATCAGATAGGTAAGATGAGAACCATGAAAGGGCTGTATCATAAAGACCTAGTGCAGTGTTTGTATGAGAAGAGTGTGATCAACGATGTCAAATCCAACAGAAAGATCTAGAAGAATAAAGTAGTGAGTAATGGCCATTAGACTTGGCAGTTACCAGATCATTCACCACTTTAGTCAGTGCTGTCTCAGTGGAGTGTTGAGAACAAAAGCCTGACTGAAGTGGATCTAATAGGGTGTTAGAGTTAAGAAAGTGTGTGATGTGAGAGTATACAATTCTCTCAAATAGCTTGGAGAGGCATGGGAGCTGAGAGATAGGATGGTAGTTAGGGTCAGAATTGTGTTTTTTTCCAAAGTAATCACTGCATGTTTGAACAGAGATGGAAAAGTTCCAGTTACAAGAGAGAGATTGCAGATTTTAGTTAAAGTTGGGATAAGCACAGGAGATAGAGTTTTAATGACTTGTGCAGGCATAGGATCAAGGGGAGAGGTAGTGGAATAGCATTGCAGTAGGAGTGGTAGATAGAGCTATATGCAGGGCTATTTTTCTGCAGGCTCCAGCAGGAACTGAGGCCCTTATTCTAGTTCACTCTTTCTGACAAAATATTTCTTAGATGGACAAACTCGGAAGCACAGGTGCAGGTAACTCGGAAGCACAGGTGCAGGTAACTCGGAAGCACAGGTGCAGGTAACTCGGAAGCACAGGTAACTCAGAAGCACAGGTGCAGGTAACTCAGAAGCACAGGTAACTCAGAAGCACAGGTGCAGGTAACTCGGAAGCACAGGTACGGATAAACACTGGCACAGATGAACACAGGTGCAGATAACTTGGAAGCACAGGTGCAGGTAACTGGAAGCACAGGTGCAGGTAACTCGGAAGCACAGGTACGGATGAACACTGGCACAGATGAACACAGGTGCAGATAACTTGGAAGCACAGGTGCAGGTAACTGGAAGCACAGGTGCAGGCGACTCGGGAACACAGGTGCAGGCGACTCGGGAACACAGGTGCTGGGACAGGAAGCAGGTACTGGATATAGGTACAGGGTAACACTGGTGCAGGTACTTGTAATGCAGGAACAGGTGAACACTGGTGCAGGGTCTTGAAGGCACACAGGTGTAGGAACACTGGTGCAGGGTCTTGGAAGCACACAGGTGTAGGAATGCTGGAGCAGGGTCTTGGAAGCACACAGGTGTAGGAATGCTGGTGCAGGGTCTTGGAAGCTCACAGGTGTAGGAATGCTTGAGCAGGGTCTTGGAAGCACACAGGTGTAGGAATGCTGGTGCAGGGTCTTGGAAGCTCACAGGTGTAGGAATGCTTGGAAGCAGGATACAAATGCTGGGTAACTGGAATACCACAGAGCTTAAGCAGGAACACAAGCTGAAGCTTCCTTCCAAGTTATTGACAACAATGCAAAAGCAAAGTGTCTATGCAGGGCTGGGAGGATAACCCCTCAGAGCAGCACTGATTGGCCATCCGGGTGATTGGGAATGGCCACACCTGGAACAGTCTCTGGATGAGGCCAACAGGGAACTTGTATCTTTCAAGTGGTAACCACAGAGTTAATGGCTGAATCAGAATCACCCAGGTGCTCGTTACAAGCAAATACTCAGATCTTGCTGCAGCAGGCTGAGAAACAAGACTGACAGGCAGGTAAGACAGGACAAACACACTGAGTTCTGGCAGGATTGTGACAATCAACAGTCAAGTAACATAAAAAGAAAAATTAAGCACAGTTGGAAAGGGCTTCCTCAGCAATAAAGAGATGAAAAGATTTAGTCCAGCCAAATTTCAATACCAGTCCCATCCCAAAGTTTTAGGATTTTAGAAGGAGCAGCGTTCCAGCTAATATTTTATCGATTTACAGTTTCTTATATAGCGCAGCAGATGGCGTTGTGCTTTACAATTGTAGACAGTGGTAGAACAAACTGGGTAACAGACAGACTTAAGAGGTAAGAGAGCCCTGCTGCAAGCTTACAATCTATAGGGACATAGGAGGGAAACACAAGGACAGACACCAGTAATAGCATAGCAGTTCCACCAAGTTACAAGTCCAGAAGAAAAGCTGTATAATACATAAGTGCCTCAGAGGGTTATGTGTGTGGTACTCACCTGAAAAGGTGAGTTTTCAGGGATTGCTTGTAAGTTTGGAGGCTAGTAGAGGGTCTTATTGTGTGTGGAAGGGCATTCCATAGGGTGGGGGTAGCCCAGTGAAAGTCCTGTAATAGTGAATAGGAGTTAGTAATCCGTGCCGAAGAGAGACGCAAATCTTGTGCAGAGCGGAGTGGCCGAGATGGGAGATAATTTTGTGATAAGTAAAGAGATATATGCTGGTGCAGTATGGTTAATAGCTTTACATGCGAGTAAAAGTATTTTATATTGAATACGGTAAAATACAGGCAACCAATGGAGGGACGATCTTGCTAGGAAGATCAGCCTAGCAGCAACATTTAAAATGGATTGCAGTGGCGAGAGTCTGTTCTTGGGAAGACCAGTTAGGAGACTATTGCAATAATCAATGTTGGATATAATGAATGCATGGATAAGAGATTTATTAGAGTCTTGTGTGAGATAGGGTCGTATTTTGGATATATTTTTTTAGATGCATGTAACATGATTTGGAGACCAATTGAATGTGGGTTACAAAGGACAGTTCAGAGTCGAGGATGACCCCTAGGCAATGAGCTTGTGTGCTAGGGTAGATTGTCGAGTTGTCAACAGTTATGGAGATATCAGGATGGTAACTGTTCTTGGCTGGTGGGAATATAAGTAATTCCGTTTTGGAAATATTGAGTTTGAGGTGGCGAGAAGACATCCAGGATGAGATGGCAGAGAGGCATTCAGAGATTTGGCTCAATACCACTGGTGACATCTATGGGGTTGATAGATAGATTTGAGTATTCCGCCTACAAGTAATACTGAAATCCGAAAGAGCTGATTAGTTTGTCAAGAGATTAGGTATAGATTGAGAAAAACAGAGGACCTAAAACTGAGCCTTGAGGAGCTCTAACTGACAGAGGTAGTAAAGAGGAGGTAGAGTCAGAGAAGCGAACACTGAAAGAGCAATCAGATAGGTAAGATGAGAACCATGAAAGGGCTGTATCATAAAGACCTAGTGCAGTGTTTGTATGAGAAGAGTGTGATCAACGATGTCAAATCCAACAGAAAGATCTAGAAGAATAAAGTAGTGAGTAATGGCCATTAGACTTGGCAGTTACCAGATCATTCACCACTTTAGTCAGTGCTGTCTCAGTGGAGTGTTGAGAACAAAAGCCTGACTGAAGTGGATCTAATAGGGTGTTAGAGTTAAGAAAGTGTGTGATGTGAGAGTATACAATTCTCTCAAATAGCTTGGAGAGGCATGGGAGCTGAGAGATAGGATGGTAGTTAGGGTCAGAATTGTGTTTTTTTCCAAAGTAATCACTGCATGTTTGAACAGAGATGGAAAAGTTCCAGTTACAAGAGAGAGATTGCAGATTTTAGTTAAAGTTGGGATAAGCACAGGAGATAGAGTTTTAATGACTTGTGCAGGCATAGGATCAAGGGGAGAGGTAGTGGAATAGCATTGCAGTAGGAGTGGTAGATAGAGCTATATGCAGGGCTATTTTTCTGCAGGCTCCAGCAGGAACTGAGGCCCTTATTCTAGTTCACTCTTTCTGACAAAATATTTCTTAGATGGACAAAACCATGTGCACTGCAGGTGAGGCAGGTGTAAAACCCCACCCAAATCTAATTATCTCTGCACAAGTAACACCTGCCTCACCTGCAGTGCACATGGTTTTGTCCATCTAAGAAATATTTTGTCAGAAAGAGTGAACTAGAATAAAGGCCTCAGTTCCTGCTGGAGCCTGCTGAAAAATAGCCCTGGCTATATGTGAGAAAAATCAGTCCGATTACGAGATTTACGCCATTGGCGTTATACTTTACATGCCTGATTTCGTAGATTTCTTGTTATCTTGGAGTGCCAGGGCTGGCATCTAAGACTGCGTGGGGTGTAATAGAAGAGTTTGTAACAGGTGGGAAACAACAGAGTCAGAAGAGGTAAATGTAGAAATTAGTGAGAGCTGTTGTTGCAGAGAGGTGGAAAGTTGTGAAAAATTAATAGCATTAGTATTTCTTCGGGTTAGGGTAGGCATGCATGATTTCTGTGTCAGTGAGCTTGTGGTAAAGGAGGAGAGTGATAGGGTAATGAGATTGTGATCAGAGAGAGGGAAGGGAGTGTAAGTAAAATCAGAGACTGAGCATAGCCTGGTGAAAACAAGGTCAAGGCAGTGGTCGTCTTCCTCATGATTAGAGGAGTCAGACCACTGGGAGAGGCTAAGAGAGGAGATTAGAGAGAGGATTTGGAAGCATGAAGAGATGGTGGACTGTCAATAGCAATATTGAAGTCACCCAGGATGATGAATAAGAAGTGGGGGAGCCAGGCAGAGAAATCTTCCAGAAACTGAGGTTTGGGAAGCCCAGGTGGGCGATAGATAGCAGCAACAACATGAAGAGAGAAAGGGGAAAAAATCCTAATAGAGTGAACTTCAAATTATGTGAATGTGAGCGAAGGAACTGGTGGTAGAAATGAGTATGTGACAGTAATATACCTACCACACCTCCTTTACAGTTACCAGGCCTGGAGGTGTGAAGTGGAGACCACCATATGACAGGATCTGCAGGCGAGGCCATGTCTGATTGTGTAAGCCAGGTTTCTGTAATGGCCAGCAGATTGCAGTTGTGAGAGATGAAGAGGTCGTGGATGGATGTTAATTTGTTGCAATATATATATATATATATATATATATATATATATATATATATATACAAGGAAATAAGTGCGCAAAAAAAAACCTTGAGAACAACAAATAGACAGATCCACGGACAAAAGGGTTAATCAACCCGTCCAAAGACTTCAATGCACTTAGGGTCTGCTTTTCACCCGGCAGCTCCAAGACACCTGGATTCCACAGGTGTAAGTAAATCTAGAGGAAGAAACAAGAGCGCTCCATAGTGCACGCACGATAACTGCAAAAAAGGTAAGTGTCCCGGACACGCTTACTGTAGGAGCGGTTACACTCAGGAACACTGGAACATCACGAACAGGCAGGTCGGCAGACAGCAACACCAGACCACGCCCGAACGCGTTTCGTAGTCAGGTACTTCGTCAGAGGGCATTTTTGCTGTTATCGTGCGGTTGTTGAACCGCTGATTGTGGTACGTTACCCAGTACCTGTCTAATCGTGGAAAGTTTGTTTTAAATAAAACTTTGTCTATCTTTAAATATTGCACTATGGAGAGCTCGTTTCTTCCTCTAGATATATATATATATATATATATATATATATATATATATATATAAGTAGCGTGAAGCCAACACCTACATGTTTGAGGTGGAAAATGATATTTTTTTCTCGGACATCAATGTTAGCGGGAGTATCGTGAGATACTTCCGTTACATTGATGACATCTTGTTGTTCTGGTCAGGCCCTGAGGGAAGATTTAGGGAAATTATGGAGTCTCATAATGAGACCAACCATCCCATAAAATTCACATATTTAATTGAGACCAAAACCATCAATTATCTTGATGTAGCAATCACCCTTGGCCCCTCAGGTATAACCACCAACATCTTCAGAAAACCTACAGACCGCAATCATTTTTTACTGGCATCAAGTGCCCACCCTATTCACAGCAAACAGTCTTTACCATACAGTCAATTTCTTCGGGTCCTACGAATTGTTAGTGACCCAGAAACTGCTCGCCATGAGCTAGAGGTTATGGCTAAAAAATTTCGTGATAGGGGTTATCTACAGAAAGATCTCAACATTCAATGCCAGAAGGCCCTTGTCAAAACCAGACAGGAATTGTTGGCCCCCAAAGTCCCGACCAAAAATCAGGTAGAAAAACTGGTTTGGGTCATTCAGTTTTCACATCAGTCCCCTGAAAAGGTTAAAACAGCAAAGAAATTTTGGCCGATCATAGCTAGCGATCCAGGTTTGAATTTAAATCAAAGCCGTATAATGCCAGCATACAAAAGGGGTAGAAACCTGAAGGATTATTTAGTCAGGACGGATATTACCAATTGGGGTAAGAGTACCAAAACCACATTCCTAACCACCACCAAAAAAGGCTGCTTTAAGTGCCCAAATTGCACAACATTTAGTTCCATGCTCGCTGGAAACACAGTGTGCCATCCCTACACTGGAAAAAGATTTCCCATCAAATTTTATTTAACATGTACTTCCAGTTATGTAGTGTATGTTATCTCCTGCCCATGCTCACGGATGTATGTGGGTAAAACGGAGAGGCAGTTCCGTGAACGCATGTTAGCACACCGGTCGGTGATCCGGGCTGCCCTCAAAAAGGGCTCCAGTGATCAGCCACTGGCATGGCATTTTGCCCAAGCCCAACACCCCTTGGCTTCAGCTCGATGCATGGTAATCGACCATGTTCCCCCTTTGGTAAGGGGAGGTGATAGGGGTAGAAAATTACTCCAACTCGAGACGCGGTGGATTTTCAAGCTGGATTGTTTGGCCCCTAAGGGGTTGAATGAACAGTTGGGACTCCACTGCTTCCTTTGAGATACACCCTATAGTCACACAGAGGTAGTTGCAGTAGTTTAACTGTGTGGGAGGTTGGGGTAGTGAGGTTCAAGTGCATCACGTTATGATACTCAGTTAGGTTGAGGTCATTATTGGGGGTGCACACAGGATTTAGCCTAATAGGTGGTTTAGTGAGTAATATGCACTCTATAATCGCGCAAAAATTGTTTATATGTTATTAGGCATCACATTATTTATCTTTGTTAGTATGTTGGTTGTGTACTAGTTTATTGTTTATGGTCTGACAGTACAATATCAGAGTCAGTCCTATGAGCAATGTTCCCTCTAATTTTACGAAGGCTGTGTGCGGCAAAAGATTTTGGCTGTGCAACTTTGGAAGGAAATTTTAATTTTTGTGCGTCAATTATATGTAACTGGAAAATGACGTCCAGCATTTGTGTTAACTGTACTTCAAAATGATATTAAACATTTAAACATTCAAAACACAGCACACAATGTAGTTAATGGGTGAAACACACATTAATTGAGTCCACAACTGCAAAAAGGGACCACTGCTGCTTTGTGCGCTCTGTTGTAATGTCTGTGCGCACGCTTGTCGAGTTGTGTGCGCGCGCACGTGCGCACAGCTTAGAGGGAACACTGCCTATGAGTGATGTATAAGCTGATCTATATCCTGTATGTTTTCATTGTTTCATGTTTTTTCACTTTATATGGTTTGCAGTGTCACGTTTGGATTTCAGTGTAGCAGGATCCATATCAGCTTTTTATTCCATTCAGTTTCATCATATGTTGTTTATAGTAGTATTGTTTTTTTTTATAATATCCCATGCCTTTGTTGCGTGGGTCGTTATCACATTGGTCCGCTAGAGGACACAGGTTTAAACCAGTTCACTTTTTTCTTTTTTGATTCACACATAACTTTATTGTTCCAGCTTGTAGAGCACACGGTTGCCTAGGCAACCTGCTGGATAGAGAATGACGTCACAGACCGGCGCCTGTCGGAAGTCCGGAAGTGCACGCTGCTCCTGGAATTCTGGGTGATACTGCACGCTATTTAGAGGTGAGTTTTTCTGCCTGTTTTGTATGTAAAGCTGTTTTGAGAAAAGCCTGTGATTAAAGGCTGAAACGTTAACAGAGAGCAAGCTTCCTGTATCGTCTGTTTCTGAAGTCCCCAGTGCCGCGGCCACACCACAGATATATATATATATATATATATATAAAATCCTCAACTTCATCATCACATTCCTCAAGAGTACAAGAGACAGATGCTTAGCTAGGGCGGAGCAACAGCTCCAGGCGCCGACATGTCACCTGGCGCCGGAGCTCTGCCGCTGACTCCCCACTGTGTCCGGCATCAGTCAGTGGGGAAAGTTAAAACCCGGCGAGCGCTCTCACTACGCATGTGCCGGCTTAGGATGCCGTAGGGAGGGATACGGCGCCATGATGTCAAAACGTCATGGCACCGCATCCCTGCCTCCGGCGTCCCAAACCGGTGCATGCGCGATGTGAGAGCTCGCCAAGTTTTAACTGTCCCTACTGACTGATGCCGGGCACAGCAGGCATCAATGTCAGGGCGCCACATCCCTGACATCGGAGTTACTATCCAGGTGTCAAGGATGAGCGGCTGGATGCTGGACAGCGTGTGGAGGGTAGGATAGTGGGCTGGAGCTTCTTCCTTTGCTCCCAGCTCACTATTGCAGCAGCCGGCTGTGGGGTCCTATTATTATTATTATACAGGGGAGCAGCCTGTGGTTTCCTTTTATTATACAGGAGGAGCAGCCTGTGGGGTCCTGTTTTTATTATTATTGTTGTACAGGGGAGCAGCCTGTGAGGTCCTGTTATTATTATTATACAGGCGGAGCAATCTGTGGAGTACTGTTATTATTATTATTATTATACAGGGGGAGCAGCCTGTGGTGTCCTTTATTATACAGGGGAAGCAGCCTGTGGGGTCCTGTTATTATTATTATACAGGGAATGGCAGCCTGTGGTGTCCTTTTATTATACAGGGGGAGCAGCCTGACCCTTTGTCATGTGACTGCTCCCACTAGTATCATATGGTCATGCCCACTTTTTCACAGGCACGCGGCACAGTACCACGAAGACATTTTTCATACTTGCAACACTGGTCAGAGTCCACTGTCCGACGCTTTTTCAATTAAAGTTACTCGCTGGACCACTCGCCAATAGGCGCTTGTGGATCCAGCAGCCAATCAGAAGCAGCATTGGCTGCTGGACTGCGAGAGCCTATTGGTTAGCAGTCCAGCGGGAGACTTGAGCTCTGGCTCAGGCAGTCACAGCGGGGAGCTGGGCGAGCGGGTTTGGCAACGAGCAAGGTCAGTCCTCTTAGCAATGAGCAAGGTCTGTCCCCCTTGGCAACAAGAAAGGACAGTCCCCCTTGGCAATGAGCATGAAGCCTCTGGCATAGAGCATGAAGTTCCTAGCAATGAGCATGTAGGTAAATGGCACAAATGTGTAATGGGCAGTACAAAAAGTATGTGCAGCACATTCTTTTTGTATTGTGCGATGCAATGCCCGTGGGAGCGCACATCACAGCGTGTATGACCACCTTTAGGCACGTAACCCAGCCTATTATTTAAAAAGTGTCTAAATTAATATTTTAAAAAATCTACAATTATTTAAAAAAATTGTTAAACATGTATAAAAGACTCACTGCTCTTTTGCTGTTTAACTCTTGTGCAGTTTTGACTGTTGACAATGGCTAGCTTCCTGCGTAGGCAGGACGCTGAGGTCACCATTACCCCTCTTGTGATTGAGGGGGAAAGGAGGGGAGAGAAGGAGGAGATGGAAGAAGAGGGTAAGAGATAGAGGGGTCGGAGTGTTGAGGACTGGAAGTGGCACAGCACACGGAGAAGAGGGAAGGAAGGCTGCTGCCTGTACGTCATTTGATTGACAGCTGACAGGCGCAGGGAGCAATGGATAGGGGGCGGATCCAGACATGACAAGTCATGTCATCCAGGCATTCACAGACAGCGCTACATGCCTCAGTGCAAGTGTCCATGAGGAAGAGGGGGCAGGTCGCAGGAGGAGGACAGTGTGTGTGCGGTGCAGGGAGCTGCTCAGCTTCTCCATACTGCTGCCTGCTGTCAGACAGGCACTGCAGGCGGCATGCAGGCTGTGTGTACTCGTGGTGCAGGGAGCAAATGTTTATACTGCCGCCTGCCCGTGGGCAGCGTGTAGGAGGTTGTGACAGTGAGGGCTGAGGCAGCTTTAGCAGAGCAGGGAGGGAAACAGCGCCTTTTCAGCATGGCGCCTCCCTGCTTTGCAGGAGCTGCTGAGTGGGTAGCGCCGTCCCTGATCTGGAGGCAACAGGAGAGCTGAAAGGAGCAATCCAATACACAGCTCCAGGCACTCTGCACTGGACCCTATGTAAAGATGCTGAAGCAGGAGGATCTAAGATGGCTGCGGTTACACCCAAACTGCAGTCACACCCAAACTCAAGATGCACTAGCTAGATGCCAAGGAAACAGCTGGGAGGGACCAGTCCAGAGCACCAGACAGCATAACCAATTACTTAAATGGATCCCAAAGCTGCTCTGGTCAGTCGGTTAGAAGGAACACCTGTTCTGAACAGCGCTCGGCAGCAGCCGATGCAGACCGTAGCACGAAGAACGCTGGGCCGCAGGTAGACAGAAAAAACTCTGCCGGGCTGCGGCAGGAGATGTAAGATAGGTTAGCCAATCTCTATAACCAATCTAAAAGGGGTAGTCCTTCCTTAAAGGATGATTAAATAGGATTTTAGGTGGAAGAGCCAGCAGACATGTCCTACTCAACGCTTCTCCAGGCCACGCCCCCAATTTCCTAGTATCTTTAGTGGCTTCTAAATATGCATAGAATTGATTAAACATTTTATTTCCTATCTAATGTCCACTGTGTTTGTTGGTTTGGAAAGGCAGGCCTTTGACTTTTGGTTCCTAACCCTGTAGACATACTGTACCTAAGTTAGTGGATGCTGACCTCTTTGATTTGGACTCTGATAAAACAGAGTAGAATAGCATTAGTGGATTCATCATTAAAGGGTTGAACAGGCTGGATCCTACGAATCAGCATTGACCCTAAAGGGACGGAATATTCAAATCAAAAGAAGATTCAAGATGGTAGGCCCATCAGGTTTGCCATTCCTTCAAATTAGAAATGAGTGGCTTTTCACATAACAAAAGTACATCTTGAATACTGACTTACATTAGCTTTGGAAGGATCAAATTTTTGAGTGTGAAGTCATGTTTTTAAGCCTCTTCATTGCCCTTTTCATATTCACACTGCTCATGAAGGCAGTGGCTTCCCATTTCCTAGATAAAGGAGTCCACTCTAAAATGTATTTGGATGACACAATATTAGTTCACTAAATCACAAGGCTTTTTACTTTGAATCATGTGGTTCTGTATAAACCGATTATGTAGTTTTAGGGTTCCTCAGTTATTCATTGCTTTCCTCTAGCAGTGCCTCAGAGAAATGGTCACAGGTCTAGAAATATAATATCCCAGTAACCATGGCTAGATACCTTATAATCAGGATTCTTCCACAACTTTGCAGAGAATCACAGAACCTTTACCTAAATTAATCAATTACTCGATGGTAAATAAACAGTGTTACCTTCTCCTCTTCCCAAGCCTCTTCTGGATTTGGTTGGGGGCCTTTACTCATAAATGGGCAAATGGTGCTTCAAAGAGACAAAAGCACACACAAATCTCCAAAAATTAAGAGTATTAATGCTGACTCTCTGTGTTAGAATCTGGTGGCAATGCCGCATCATTTATGGCACTGTAGCCCAGTGATTTAATCAGGATTCTATATGCTGTGAAGGATCAAATGATTAAGTCAAATATGTAGGTGGGACAATTAATCCCTCTGACTTCACTGATTTCTCTGATGTGGTGATATTGTTATATTTTTAGGTGTTCAGAGAAAGTCTGGAAGCTTTTCCAATAGACTTAAACCTGCTCATTCAATTGGTAGCAGTGGGAGGGAAAGGTTGTCAAACGAGGGAGAGAAGACATAATTCGGCTAACTGTAATTGCTTATAGACCCAGATCTTAAGTGATCTGACGCAGCATAAACCAGGTTGTATTCTCAAAGATCTTCTGTATAGAAGCCTGTACATCACTATCTAAGGTTTGTATATAAATTTCCCATTTGGCATAAAAGCCTGCCACTCCCTTTTCAATATCGTGTATCGTAGTGCTGCTTGGCGTTCAAAGAATAAAATCTTAAGTGGAGAATTCTTCAATTCAGTCAGTGTTGGGGCTGTCCCAACTATCCAATGAGTCAAGATAAATTTTTTGGCTAGAACAAGTATTAATGATATTAGTGAGATTATTTTATTTTCATTGGGTCCTAGGTTCCAGTTTTTAAAGTATAGGAAGAGAATGGATAGGGGGTCGTAAGCAAGATGCAAGGTGAATAGGGTGTTCAGGAAACCCACCAGTTTCCTCCCAAAAATTCGAATTCGCTCACATTCCCAAAAATTGTGGTAATAAGTGACGCCTCTCATTTTACATTTTGGGCAGAGACCCATATCTCCCGAGATAAAATTGCTTCTCTGCTGCTGGGAAACATAGGCTCTGTTAAGAAACTTGAGGTAGGTTTCTTGAAGTGATGCCGATTGTAGATGCTTGAGAGTGTTTGGGAGTTTCATTAGTATCGTTTATATCAGCGGAAGGGTAGTAATATCTGTTTTCCACCTAAGTTCCAGAATTTGGAAGAAGCTTGTCTTTCGGGATAATTATCAGGGACTGGTATAAATTCCTGATCCTGTATCCCAGGATATTATGCGAGGCTATCAGTTATATTATTGGGTCTGGGCTGACTGCTTTGGGTATAGATTGGGAATAGTGATGTGCTTGTAAATACATGTAAAATTGGGTTCTAGGGAGATGATATTTCGCAGCTAGGTCTAAAAATGGTATGATTATACCACCCGGCTCAAAGACGTTGCATATGGCCGCTATTCCTTTTTGTCGCCATTCCAGGAACAGTGGATTATCTAATCCTGGTGTAAAGCATGTAAATGTGATTTGAAGTGAACTAGATGGATTTCTACCAAAACGTTCGTGTATGACATTTCACATTTTGTATGTTTTTAGAAATAGGAAATTGTCTTTAATAGCGCTGGGGATTTTGCTACATGGGGCATGAAGAAGTGCTGCTGGTGAATATGGGTGAAAGAGGGCTCGTTCAAGGCTTTTATTAGTGTAGCATATCAGAATAAGGCTACTTGGGAGAAAGCCTGGGCTTGGGCCAAAGCCACCTTCAGGTTTGGGGAGGAAGAGCCTGGACCTAAGCATCCTTGGTTTTTTTTTGCTGACCAGATTAATTTTGTTATCATCGTGTTGTAATGAGAGAGATGTGTTATGGAAAGAGTGAGGGGTAGCATCTGTAAAAAGCAGGGGCGGGCTGGGCCGGGGGCCAGAGTGCCATGTGCCCCCCGGGCCGCTCTAAAAGTTACTTTTTTTGACTGCCTTGTAATTCACATTCTGTTCCTGTAGCCGTGCCGCGGCTACAGGAACATGGCCGCCGGCCTCCTGCATGAGGACATGTTCACATGTTCTGGGCCGCCCGCCTGGGACATTGACATTCCTGGCCAACCATGCGTCGTGCGTCTAGGGGGGGAAGGGGCGGGCCACGGAGGACTGCTACTCGGAGGATGGAGCCACAGCGTGTGGCAGCCAGGCAGGGCAGAGAGACGGGAGCCGCAGCAGTGGAGCACGGACCCGGGCCTAAAAGCAAGTTACAGTTACAGCAGAGCACTATGTTTTGGGTGTTTAATGGGGGGCGGGGGAGCTGCCTGTGGTGTCCTGGTATAATTATACAGGGGGAGCAGCCTGTGGTGTCAGGCTGCTCCCCCTGTATAATTATACCAGAACAGTCTTAGTGTAATTATACAGGGGGAGCTGCCTGTGGTGTCCTGGTATAAATAAACAGAGGGAGCAGCCTGTGGTATCCTGCCAGGACACCACAGGCTGCTCCCCCTGTATAATTATTCCAGGACAGCCTTGGTATAATTATACAGGGGGAGCAGCTGGAGCAGCCTGTGGTGTCCTGCCAGGAAACGGAGTCACCAAGGGTCCAGGAAACGGAGTCACCAAGCAGCAGCACCAAACAGGACTTAAGTGTGTGACATTGTAGACCTGCATTGTAGTTCGATTCATGAACTAAATCTCCACTATTTATTAATATCAGTTAATTTAGTGTGTGTGTGCAGAGCCCCTACAATGTCTGTTTAAACAATGTGGTCACAAGCCATAGGGCACCCCAAAACTAGGAAAGGTCAGTGCCGATGTTTAGTGTATATATTGTTTATTAGATTAATTTTCTTTAATTAGTCTTATTGCGGTCACATTCTCTTATGCACCCTGTTTTAACCTATAGTGCATAGCTTATGTTAACCACTTCCCTAGATGATTAGTGACAGGTGTGTTGGTAGCTGCTCACCTATAAAAGCATAGTGTGCTGTGAGCTTTAGACCAGATAGCATGCCTGGAATCAAACATTGATGTGATAGCTATGTATATTGTAGCCATTATGAGCGATAGTGTTAGGATCTGCAGAAAAGTGGGGTCCCGTGAAGGGGGCTGCAGGCTTATATGCATTGATCTATTCATGAACTAAATCTCCACTATTTATTAATATCAGTTAATTTAGAGTTTGCAGAGCCCCTACAATGTCTGTTTAAACAGGTCACAAGCCATAGGGCACCCCAAAACTTGGAAAGGTGAGTTCCGATGTTTAATCTATCTATCTATCTATCTATATATATATATATATATATATATATCATTCGGCTGGCACTCCTCTCCTAATGAAATCTCTTTGGGCCTGGTGCCATCAGCAGGGATACAGCCAAAGCTTGTATCCAAATGCATGTGGGGGATAGCAGCGGCACTCAGGACTTATTCCAACAGAAAAACGACTCGTAGCCAAAACCAGTGACGTTTCGGCCCTTCAAATGTAAGCTGTTTTTGATAAAAGCCCTGAAGGGCTGAAACGTCACTGATTTTGGCTACGAGTCGTTTTTCTGTTGGAATAAGTCCTGAGTGCCGCTGCTATCCCCCACATATATATATATATATACACACACACACACACACACATACATACAGAAACAATACCACTGCGCAAAACTTCAAGATGAATATAGGTATCTCCCACGTAGTGTGCAGCTATTCTCCAGGACTCTACCAGGGTCCAACATAGAAATTGTATGCAAAGAAAGGAGAAAGATAAAATACAGTTCTTTTACTGACAATATATGCTCACATACATGTGGGTTAAGGTATAACAGCTTGCCAAGCTTGTAATGCGATGCTGGAACGGCCGAGTTCACAGGACACGGTCATAGGAGATACTCCGTCTCAGACAGCCTCTCACGCTGAATTTTCGCTGGTCTCCACGCTCCGTCTCGATCTCCATCTCCAATCACACAGGGTGACGTTGCTGCGTCCACCGTATAGGCCACGCCCAACGCGTTTCCACAGCGGTCTTCATCAGGGGGTGTGTCAAGTCCCATGTCTAGCAGTCTTATAAAGCCGGCTGATTCGGTTTATCACAATACAAAGCATGTGAGCCACATCAAACTATTAAGTAAGCCACAAATCATATACACAATACATTTACACAGTATTAAAATTACATTTCATGCAAGGAAACTTACTATATAAAAACCAACTTACTATAACCAAATTTAATACATATATAACTTATACGCTTTATCACAAAAAATATAAAAAAATATATATATCAGATTCTCAATAAAAATCAGACATTTAATTATAAAAAATACATATATAAAATGTACATATAGGAAATGCATATAATGTATTAGTTAATTAATATATGCACATAAAACTACATATATGCAAATGCAATGCGTCAAAATCATTTCAGAAGAAAAAAAACCGAGAGAAAAAGAAAGAGATGTTAGAACCCATGGATTAAACATACAGTACAATTCGGGTTTAACCCCACAATTACAATGTACCTGCTAATGCAGATAATATACATATGTAGATCATAAATTTATAAAAACTCACATATAACAGTTATCCATAAGAAATGTGCAACGTATATTAAAAGTTAATAGCCCGGCGGGATTTAGAGAGGTGATAGTCACAAATGCATCAGTTGATTCCTGGCCGCACCGTCTACTATAGACAGGTCCAAGGAGCTGCGACTCAACAACATGGAACTGTCAGCAGACGGGCAGACCCGTGAACCCCCTTAATGCAAAAAAGGCGTGATATCACATCCCTCATTCATCCCCATCGGGGACAAGGTACCAAGGTTATAAATCCAAAATGTCTCACGGATACTAAGTTTTTTGGCTAAATTGCCACCCCTCTCATCTAGAGAGACCTGTTCAATGGCTTTAAAACTAAAGTTACTAATGTTGGAGGCGCAACACTCAAAGAAATGCCTGGGCACACTGTGATGGGGTACATTATTAATTATATTTCTCGTGTGCTCCAGGATACGAATCTTTAAAAAACGTTTAGTTTTGCCCACGTAACCTTTCCCGCATTTGCACTCAAGTAAATAAACGACATTACTAGATAGACAGGACAGTTTGCTCTTAATTTTCCAAGTTTCATTACTATTTTTGTTGCGTACCTGTGTTCGTTCTTTACTAGCGTATTTGCAAACTTTGCACTTGTTGCAAGGAAAAAATAGGATTTTAATACCTACCGGTAAATCCTTTTCTCTGAGTTCTTATGGGATACAGGGAAGTCGTTCATAGCGATGGGGAAAAGAGGGTTTCCATAGGAGACAGGCACATATAAACTTTTATACAGGGTGTACTGGCTCCTCCCCTCTGCTCCCCTCCCATCTAGCCAGTTAATAGAAAACTGTGCCGAAGGAGAAGAACAATATGAGAGGAATATGTGTAATTTTTAATGTGGTGAGATTCATCCAGCACACCCAAACATAACTTTCAACATACAGATACCCTTGTAGCGACCACAAACCACGTGGAAGTTTCAGGGCCTTAAAATATGTCAACTATTGTCCAACTGGGACAACCTTATAAGAAATGTCACCTAAGTGACAACACACTCATGAACAGCTGAGTTACATGATGTAAACAATAAAGTTATTCTAGTAACCTCCACCCTTGTTAACCATCAAGGAACCAGGGTAATGAAAGGACGCAGTAGTGGTCCACAGCTCACCAGAGTGAGTAAGGCAGAACTCTGCACAGAGGCGGGCGCCCTGTATCCCATAAGAACTCAGAGAAAAGGATTTACCGGTAGGTATTAAAATCCTATTTTCTCTTACATTCTTATGGGATACAGGGAAGTCGTTTATAACAATGGGGATATACCAAAGACATCAGAACGGGTGGGATTGTGCAGAGAGTGCCGCAGCACCCCTTGTCCAAACAGTATCTTCAGTGGCCAAAGCATCAAATTTGTAAAACTTGACAAAAGTGTGTTGGCCTGACCATGTAGCGGGTCTACATAATTGCAAGGCCGACACTCCTCGGGCAGCCGCCCAGGAAGTCCCCACTGAACGAGTTGAGTGGGCTCATACCCCAACAGGCATAGGAAGCTTTGCTACCACATAAGCCTGTTTGATGGTTGCACAGATCCAGCGTGCAATAGACTGCTTGGAAGCAGGGCGCCCGATCTTTTGGGCATCATATAAGACAAAAAGTCCTTCAGTCTTACGAATTCTTGCCGTTCTCTGGATATACACACGGAGAACCCGAACCACATCCAAAGCTGTCGGCACCTCAGACTGAGGGCCACTAGCAGGAACCACAATTGGTTGGTTCACGTGGAATGCTGACACCACCTTTGGAAGAAAACGCTGATTAGTGCGTAATTCTGCCCTGTCTTCATAGAAGATCAAATAAGGGCTCTTGCAGGTTAACGCCCCCAGCTCAGAGACCCGCCTAGCCGAGGCTAAGGCTAATAAGACCACAGTCTTCCATGTAAGATATTTTAAATCTATTTCCTCCAGCGGTTCGAACCAGGAGGATCAAAGGAACGTCAGAACGACATCCAAGTCCCATGGTGGAGTTGGGGCCACAAAAGGAGGCTGTATATGCAAGACACCTTGTAGAAACGTCTGCACTTCAGGTATATTAGCCAGCTTCTTTTGGAAAAAGACAGACAGTGCAGATACCTGCACTTTCAAGGAGCCTAAACGTAGGCCCAGATCCAAGCCAGATTGAAGGAATCTGAGGAATCTATCCAGTTTAAACTCCGCCGGAGCAAACTTCCCTTGTTCACACCATCCTACATATCTCTTCCAGATATGGTGGTAATGTGCAGCCGTTACCGGCTTCCTAGCACTCGTCATGGTCTTGATGACTGATGTGTGAAATCCTTTCTCTGTTAGGATCTGCCGCTCAACCTCCAGGCCGTCAAACAAAGCTGCTCTAAGGCCTGGAAGACGCACGGACCTTGCATGAGCAGGTCTCTTTGCAGAGGTAGACGCCACGAGTCCCTTTGAAGACTTAGAAGATCTGGATACCACGTTCTTCGTGGCCAGTCTGGAGCCACTAGGATGACCTCGGCTCCGTCTCTCCTTATCTTCCTTAGCACCCGAGCCACTAGGGGAATCAGTGGGAAGACATAAATCAGGCTGTTGAACGCCCACGGTATGGAGAGGGCATCCACTCCTTCCGCCTGAGGGTCTCTCGCCCTGGAGAAGTACCTGGACACCTTCCAATTGTGTCTTGATGCCATCATGTCTACTAGTGGGTTCCCCCACCGAGCCACCAGAGCACTGAACACCTGGTGGTGTAGGCTCCATTCCCCCCGGGGTGAAGCTCGTGGCGACTGAGAAAGTCGGCTTCCCAGTTGTCCACCCCGGGTATGAAGATGGCCGACAGAGCCTGACAGTGACTCTCTGCCCACGACAGGATCTTTGTTGCTTCCCGCAATGCAGGACCTGCTTTTGGTCCCGCCCTGCCTGTTCAGAAACGCCACATTAGTGGCATTGTCTGATTGGATGCGTACCGCATGTCCGCTGAGGAGAGGGGCCGCCTCCAGGAGTGCATAATACACTGCACGTAACTCCAAGTTGTTGATATGGAGACGTGTTTCCAAGAGGGTCCATTTGCCCTGAAAGGACTGACCCATGGTCACAGCACCCCATCCCAGGAGTCTCGCATCCGTGGTGACTAAGACCCAATCTTGGATGCCAATCCTTCGCCCTGCCAGCAGGTTGGGCGTGTGGAGCCACCACTGGAGTGACAGTCTCGTCCGAGATGACAACACAATCTTCCGATGCATCTGAAGATGTGAACCGGACCATTTGCTCAGTAGATCGAGCTGGAAGATCCTGCTGTGGAACCTCCCTAATTGGAGGGCCTCGAAAGAGGCCAACATCTTTCCTAGAAGGACAATGCACTGATGCACTGACACCTGGGGAGTTTTCAACAAGTCTGTGACCAGCTGTTGAATGGCCACAATCTTCTCTTGTGGCAGGAACACTCTCATGAGAGCCGTGTCCAACACCATCCCCAGGAACAGGAGTCTCTGAGAAGGGATCAGAGAGGACTTTGCTTAATTTAGGAGCCAACCGTGACCCAACAGGGTCTGCATGGTGATCTGTAAGGCCGCCTGCAATTCCTCCGACGACCGAGCCTTTACAAGCAGGTCGTCCAAGTATGGTATTACACAGATCCCTTGTTTCCTGAGAACCACAATCATCTCCGCCATCACCTTGGTGAATATGCGCGGGGCTGAGGACAGGCCGAACGGCAGTGCGCGGAACTGATAGTGATCGTTCAACAGCGCAAACCTCAACCTTTTGATGAGGTGGCCAAATTGGGATGTGGAGGTAGGCATCCTTCACATCCAAGGATGCCAAGAACTCCCCCTCCACCAGTGCCGCTATCACGGCCTGCAAGGACTCCATCTTGAACTTGGTCACAGTCAAGAATGGGTTTAGGGATTTTAGGTTCAGTATTGGGCGAACTGACCCGTCCGGTTTTGGGACAACAAACAAATTTGAATAATAACCCTGCCCCCTTTCTAGGGGAGGGACCTGGGTTATTACTCTGGCCTGCACCAGTTTTTGGATTGCGTGCTGCAATACCATTTGGTCCACTGGGGACACTGGAAGGCCTGATTTGAAAAACCTGTGAGGTGGTTGTTTTGCAAACTCCAGCTTGTAGCCGTGCAAAATAAGACCCCGTACCCAAGAATTGAGGCATGAGGCTTCCCAAACATGGCCGAAGAACGCCAGTCTGGCTCCCACCTCGACCGGAGCTATTGGTGGAGCCCCACCGTCATGCTGCAGGTTTACTTGCAGCTGCCCCGGATGGCCGCTCTGTGTTGGCCGAAGCAGCAGGCTTCCTGAATTTACCTCGGGAGCCTCTGGCTGCAGTTGAACCACCCCTGGCTTTTGGGCGGAATTTGCCGGTCCGAAAGGACTGCTGGGTGTGAGAAGGGAAAGGACGCTTGGGCGCCTGTGTGGTCGATGGCAGGAAGGTGGACTTCCCTGCTGTGGCTTTAGAGATGAACTCATCTAAATCGCTGCCAAACAACCGTTCGCCTGTGAAGGGAAGGTTTTCAACGCTCCGTTTGGAGTCAGCGTCAGCCACCCACTGCCGGAGCCAGAGGGATCTGCGACCCGATACCGCCATGGCTGAGTTACGGCCGTTAATGGCTCCTAACTCTTTCTGCGCCTCACACAGAACTTTAGCTGTGTCCTGAATATGGTGTAATTTTTCAGACACCTGCGCCACTGTCATGTCACCCAGAAGGCCTTCCTGAATCTGGGAGGCCCATGTATATATAGACTTTGCCATATAACAGCTTGCTAAAACTGGACGCTGGCATGCGCCACTAGCATTGAAAATGGACTTAAGTGTACTTTCAACCTTTCTGTCTGTGGTGTCTTTCAGAGAGGAAGACCCTGGTACTGGAAGCACCATCTTTTTTGCTAAACGAGACACAGAGGAATCCACCTCAGGTGGCTCCTTCCACACTTTCCGTCCCGCAGGATCAAATGGAAACGTGGTTGTAAATTTCTTAGCAACTTTAAACCTCATTTCTGGGTTTTTCCCACGCTGACTTAAAAGTAGTTTCCAAGTCAGTCTGCTCAGGGAAAACAACCTGCTGTTTTTTTCTGAGTGGCAAAGAAGGAATCCCCTTCAGAGGACTCAGCTAAGGGAAGGTCCCTGATTGCCATAACTAATGGCTCTGTGCCCCGGAGCAGTGACTGTGAAGCATCAGGCTCCTCACCCCCCATGTCTGCTTCTTCATCCTCATCCTCCTCCCCATCCTCTGCACCAGACTCAGGGGTTTGGGAGGGTGCACTTCTCTTACGAGATACCCCAGGAGTAGGAGTCATTATATCAACTCTGGAAGAGAGGATAGCAAGCTCCCTCTGCACTCTCTGGGTCTGTGCTGCGGTAGTAGCAAACTGTGATGTTACAGTTTCTAACATGGATTTCATCCCTGCTGCCCAGGCAGGCTCCTGTGAGCTGTCCGGTGTGCTACTTTGCTGTCCAGTAAGCTGTGGGGGAACCCCACTACTTTGAGGGGACATGCATAGCCCACAAGTAACTTGTGAGGAAGAAGCTGGCACAAACTTATCACTGCACACCATACATGTCAGTTTCCTCACCATTGTGACAAACAAACAATCTCCCCTCACACACAGAGCAAACACAGTGGATATGCAGTGTGATTTAGACACAGATAATTACTATGTGTAGTACTATCTGACCAGTCTATAGCTTAACAAGCTAGTGGGGTAGTGTACAGAGGGTAATGGAGGGGACCAATACACCAAACAACCTGAGCTCTCCAATTGTAAGAGCTGGTATACAGTACAATAATAGGTACTTTTTCTTATGAGACCGCATCCGCTCGCCATGCTTCGGGCACGGTGGCTCGCTGCGCTCGCCACACTATATAACATCAACTCCATGCGTAGTTGGATAGTAGGGGTATGAAAAAATGGGGTGCATTTAACATGGGAGCCCAGATAATACATAAGTACCCAATAATAGAACAGTACTTTCAGTGTATGCAGGCAAGTGCACAAGTACACAAGCGCTGAAAACCTGATGCTGTCTCTGCTAGCAGTTCCCTCTGTTCCACACCGCTGAGGAGGGTCTGGAGCAGTACAATGGCGTTTCCAGCAGCCAGGGAAGAAGCAGGAAGCAGGTTTTGGCGCCCTCACAGAGCTATGGTCCCGCTCTGGGTAAGCTCCGCCCAGCGTAATGGCGCCGGAGCTTACCTGCATTTTTATACTGAGACTGACATTGAAAAATGTCCAACCCGTGGTAAACTGCCCTGGACAGTACAGGAGGCAGTACCCTGTCCCAGTGTAAGTGGGGGGGTTGCGCGATCCCTGTGCAGGGCACCGCCGATACCGCCGCCGCCATCTTGCCGCACAGTAACCCGGGGGCCCCACGGCGGGGGACCCCGGGGTAGTACTCACCACACGACGTCTTCAGACTGGACTATGGGGTGTGCGGCATGCCAGGGGTGAAATTGAAAAAGCCGCCTGAGCGCGGCGAAACGCGTCTTGTGAGGAGCTATTCAGAAGTGTCGACAGCTGAGGACCGACGGGGAACACTGACGGCATTAGACCGAGAGGAAACATCTGCCATATCGGCTTGAACCAACCTTGAACCAACCCGCGACAACCCGGTTCCTGCAGCTGACACATTTAACCTGCAAACAGAGCTTCATCCAGCAGTTACCACACACGGTGGTTTGTGCGCCTGACAACAGCGCACCCAAGAGCGGCTGTCACCTGCTGCTCACCCTTTGGAGTATTGTGCAGTCTGGCTGCAGTCAGATCCACTGGCCGGACAAAGCAAGTGTGGAAAACCTCACAAAAGGTACTGTGACCTAATAAATAACACAATGAGCAACTTACATGTCAGATGGTCACAGGAGGTTGCATTGTATAATAAAAGACTGACCTTTATATATAAAAACATCAGCATTTAAGGAAAGGACTTTACCTAAGGCTTGCTGGAAAGGATTTTTCTTTCACTAATTACACCACCACTGAGTGTGATCTGTTGGAAACATTTGCCAACCTCAACGCCCCACTTGTCCTAAAAAGGAACTGGTAACTATAGTTACAAACATTATGCACTTGCATCTTAATGGCTTTTTAGAATAATTGTGGTTATTGTGCATGCATGCATCATTGTTTTATTGTTTATTTATACATATGTTTTTATGGTTTCTTGTGATATTTAGTAAATAAATTGTTTTAAGTGTACAGAAGGCGCCTACTGGTTCTTTTTCTTTGTGCACCTTGTATTGAGGGCGGCATCCCTCTACCAGAGGGCAGCTATCTGTACACATCACAGCACACCTGTCCCTAGCGCTCAAAAACCCTGCTGCTATTCACACTGCAAAACCTGGCCACTTCCGTTCTACACAGCACCCCCCTAGCCTTCCTTTCTCCACATCAGCTCACACCCCTCCTCGGCCGCCCCTCCCCATGCCCGCCCATACATGTCCTGACTCCACCCCACGGCTGCTCACCGCCCGCAAACCCCACCCCCAACTCATCCCATGGCACACCACCCCATGCCTGGCCATAGGGCATCCCCAAGGAAACGCACAGCGCAACCCCCCTCCCCACCAGCCTCCTGACTCAGCCAGCAGCTACTTCCCGGTGGGCAGGACCAATCCCTCCTCTGTCGGGCCGTTTTCCGTGCTTTCCAGGCCTCTACTGGCCTGAAGAGCAGTGGCCACGCCCACTCCACCCAAGCACACTGACTCACTGTGATGGCGCCGGTGAAAGGCTAAGAGGACAGCAGGACAACGTGCACATCGGGAACCCTGCTGTGGTTCATCTGTAATCTCTCCTCCTGCCAGCTCCTTCCTCCTACAGTGGCTCCCTGGACGGACAGCAACAGTGAGTAGCAGGGTAGGGGGGGGGGGGGGTCGTGGCCTCTCTGTGTGATCCCTCTTTTTTTCTTTTCTCTACAACCCCCCCCTCTCTCTCTCTCTGCAACGACTCTCTCTCTTTGCGATCCCTCTATCTCTCTCTCTCTCTCTGCGATCCCTCTCTCTCTTTCTCTGCGATCCCTCTCTATCTCTCTTTGCAATCCCTCTCTATCTCTCTCTGCGATCCCTATCTATCTCTCTCTGCGATCCCTATCTCTCTCTCTCCGATCCCTCTCTCTATCTCTCTCTGCGATCCCTCTCTCTCTGCGATCCCTTTCTATCTCTCTCTGCGATCCCTCTCTCTATCTCTCTTTGCGATCCCTCTCTCTATCTCTCTCTGCGATCCATCTCGCTCTGCGATATCTCTATCTCTCGCTCTGCGATATCTCTATCTCTCGCTCTGCGATATCTCTATCTCTCGCTCTGCGATATCTCTATCTCTCGCTCTGCGATATCTCTATCTCTCGCTCTGCGATATCTCTATCTCTCGCTCTGCGATATCTCTATCTCTCGCTCTGCGATATCTCTATCTCTCGCTCTGCGATATCTCTATCTCTCGCTCTGCGATATCTCTATCTCTCGCTCTGCGATATCTCTATCTCTCGCTCTGCGATATCTCTATCTCTCGCTCTGCGATATCTCTATCTCTCGCTCTGCGATATCTCTATCTCTCGCTCTGCGATATCTCTATCTCTCGCTCTGCGATATCTCTATCTCTCGCTCTGCGATATCTCTATCTCTCGCTCTGCGATATCTCTATCTCTCGCTCTGCGATATCTCTATCTCTCTCTCTGCGATATCTCTATCTCTCTCTCTGCGATATCTCTATCTCTGCGATATCTCTATCTCTCTCTCTGCGTTCCCTCCCTCTCTCTCTGCGATCCCTATCTCTCTCTCTCTGCGATCCCTCTCTATCTCTCTCTGCGATCCCTCTCTCTATCTCTCTCTGCGATCCCTATCTTTCTCTCTCTACGATATCTCTATCTCTCTCTCTGCGATATCTCTATCTCTCTCTGCGATATCTCTATCTCTCTCTCTGCGATATCTCTATCTCTCTCTCTGCGATATCTCTATCTCTCTCTCTGCGTTCCCTCCCTCTCTCTGCGTTCCCTCCCTCTCTCTGCGTTCCCTCCCTCTCTCTGCGTTCCCTCCCTCTCTCTCTCTCTGCGTTCCCTCCCTCTCTCTCTCTCTGCGTTCCCTCCCTCTCTCTCTCTCTGCGTTCCCTCCCTCTCTCTCTCTCTGCGTTCCCTCCCTCTCTCTCTGCGTTCCCCCCTCTCTCTCTGCGTTCCCCCCTCTCTCTCTGCGTTCCCCCCTCTCTCTCTGCGTTCCCCCCTCTCTCTCTGCGTTCCCCCCTCTCTCTCTCTCTGCGTTCCCCCCTCTCTCTCTCTCTGCGTTCCCCCCTCTCTCTGCGTTCCCCCTCTTTCTCTCTCTCTCTGCGATCCCTCCCTCTCTCTCTCTGCGTTCGATCTCTCTCTCTCTGCGTTCCCTCCCTCTCTCTCTGCGTTCCCTCCCTCTCTCTCTGCGTTCCCTCCCTCTCTCTCTGCGTTCCCTCCCTCCCTCTCTCTGCGTTCCCTCCCTCCCTCTCTCTGCGTTCCCTCCCTCCCTCTCTCTGCGTTCCTTCCCTCCCTCTGCGTTCCCTCCCTCCCTCTCTCTGCGTTCCCTCCCTCCCTCTCTCTGCGTTCCCTCCCTCCCTCTGCGTTGCCCCTCTCTCTCTCTGCGTTGCCCCTCTCTCTCTGCGTTGCCTCTCTCTCTCTGCGTTCCCTCCCTCTCTCTCTCTGCGTTCCCTCCCTCTCTCTCTCTGCGTTCCCTCCCTCTCTCTGCGTTCCCTCCCTCTCTCTCTCTGCGTTCCCTCCCTCTCTCTGCGTTCCCCCCCTCTCTCTGCGTTCCCCCCTCTCTCTCTGCGTTCCCCCCTCTCTCTCTCTCTGCGTTCCCTCTCTCTCTCTCTGCGTTCCTTATCTCTCTGCATTCCCCCTCTTTCTCTCTCTCTGCGATCCCTCCCTCTCTCTCTCTGCGTTCGATCTCTCTCTCTCTCTGCGTTCCCTCCCTCTCTCTCTGCGTTCCCTCCCTCTCTCTCTCTCTGCGTTCCCTCCCTCCCTCTCTCTGCGTTCCCTCCCTCTCTCTCTGCGTTCCCTCCCTCTCTCTCTGCGTTCCCTCCCTCCCTCCCTCTGCGTTCCCTCCCTCCCTCTCTCTGCGTTCCCTCCCTCCCTCTCTGCGTTCCCTCCCTCTCTCTGCGTTGCCCCTCTCTCTCTGCGTTGCCCCTCTCTCTCTCTCTGCGTTGCCCCTCTCTCTCTCTGCGTTCCCTCCCTCTCTCTGCGTTCCCTCTCTCTCTGCGTTCCCTCTCTCTCTGCGTTCCCTCTCTCTCTCTGCGTTCCCTCTCTCTCTCTGCGTTCCCTCCCTCTCTCTCTGCGTTCCCTCCCTCTCTCTCTGCGTTCCCTCCCTCTCTCTCTGCGTTCCCTCCCTCTCTCTCTGCGTTCCCTCCCTCTCTCTCTGCGTTCCCTCCCTCTCTCTCTCTCTGCGTTCCCTCCCTCTCTCTCTCTCTGCGTTCCCTCCCTCTCTCTCTCTCTGCGTTCCCTCCCTCTCTCTCTCTCTGCGTTCCCTCCCTCTCTCTCTGCGTTCCCTCCCTCTCTCTCTCTGCGTTCCCTCCCTCTCTCTCTCTCTCTGCGTTCCCTCTCTCTCTCTCTCTGCGTTCCCTCCCTCTCTGCGTTCCCCCCCTCTCTCTGCGTTCCCCCCCCTCTCTCTCTCTGCGTTCCCCCCTCTCTCTCTCTCTGCGTTCCCCCCTCTCTCTCTCTCTCTCTGCGTTCCCTATCTCTCTGCGTTCCCCCTCTTTCTCTCTCTCTCTGCGATCCCTCCCTCTCTCTCTCTGCGTTCGATCTCTCTCTCTCTCTCTGCGTTCCCTCCCTCTCTCTCTGCGTTCCCTCCCTCTCTCTCTCTGCGTTCCCTCCCTCTCTCTCTCTGCGTTCCCTCCCTCTCTCTCTCTGCGTTCCCTCCCTCCCTCTGCGTTCCCTCCCTCCCTCTCTCTGCGTTCCCTCCCTCCCTCTCTCTGCGTTCCCTCCCTCCCTCTCTCTGCGTTCCCTCCCTCTCTGCGTTGCCCCTCTCTCTCTCTCTGCGTTGCCCCTCTCTCTCTCTCTGCGTTGCCCCTCTCTCTCTCTCTGCGTTGCCCCTCTCTCTCTCTCTGCGTTGCCCCTCTCTCTCTGCGTTGCCCCTCTCTCTCTGCGTTCCCCCTCTCTCTCTCTCTGCGTTCCCCCTCTCTCTCTCTCTCTGCATCCCCCCTCTCTCTCTGCGTCCCCCCTCTCTCTCTCTGCGTCCCCCCTCTCTCTCTGTGTTCCCTCTCTCCCTCTCCCTGTGTTCCCTCTCTCTCTCTGTGTTCTCTCTCTCTCTCTCTGTGTTCTCTCTCTCTCTGTGTTCTCTCTCTCTCTCTGTGTTCTCTCTCTCTCTGTGTTCTCTCTCTCTCTCTCTCTGCGATCTCTCTCTCTGCAATCTCTTTCTTTCTCGCTTGGATCCCTCTCTTTCTCTCTGAGATCCCTCTCTTTCTCTGAGATCCCTCTCTTTCTCTCTGAGAACCCTCGCTTTCTCGCTTGGATCCCTTTCTTTCTCTCTGAGATCCCTCTCTCTGAGATCCCTCTCTCTCTCTCTCTGAGATCCCTCTCTCTCTGAGATCCCTCTCTCTCTCTCTCTGAGATCCCTCTCTCTCTCTCTCTGAGATCCCTCTCTCTCTCTCTCTGAGATCCCTCTCTCTCTCTCTCTGAGATCCCTCTCTCTCTCTAAATTCCCTCTATCTCGGCGATCTCTCTTTTTCTGACTCTCTGCCTCTGCGATCCCTCTCTCTCTTTCTCTCTGCGATTCCCCCCTCTCCTTCTCTCTGCGATCCCCCCCTTTTTTCCTCTAATACGCACAACTACACACAGACACAAACCCCTCCATGCCGCCAATACTCACTACTACACACACACATTCATGCGTCCAATACTCACAACTACGCACACACCCATCCATGGCTACCACTCTCACACCTACCCACACATGCATGCCTACAATACTCACAATTACACACAAACACACACCCATACCCATCCATAGCTCAAAAAATCACAAATACACACACACACACACACATCGAAGCTTCCAATACTCACAACTACACACCCACATATCCATGCCTCCAATACTCACTGCTACACACATACACACACCCATCCATGCCTGTAATACTCACTACTACACACACACCCATTCATGCCACAACTACACGCACACACACACCCCTTCATGTCTACAATACTCACAATTACACACACACACACACACACACACACCCATCCCTGCCTCCAAAAATACACAATACACACACACACCCATCCATCCATGCCTCCAAAACTCCAAAATAAACATGTCTTATGATTTTGACATTAGCTTCAAGGTGCCTTCAAAACTCTGTGTAACACAGTACACTTTACTAGGTTTTCCCACTAACGCACCAATGTGATTTTAACCCACACACACACTTCTATGACTCCAATACTCTCAACGACACCCACACACACATCCATCCCTCCATTACTCACAACTACACACACCCATCCATGCCTCCAATACTCACAACTACACACACACACACACACACACACACACACACCCATGCTTCCAATACTCACATCTACACCCACACACCCATCCATCCCTCCAATACTCAAACACCAATCCATGCCTCTATTACTCCCAACTACACACCCCCATCCATGCCTACAATACTCACAACTACACACACACACACACACACACACACACACACATCCATGCTTCCAATACTCACATCTACACACACACACACACACACACACACACACACACACACACACACACACACCCATCCAGGCCTCCAATACTCAGAACTATACACCCCCATCCATGCCTACAATACTCACAACTATACACACACACACACACATACACACATCCATGCTTCCAACATTTATGCTCTCAAATGCATTATTCTGCAAATTACACTATATCTCACACTCACATATATTTCTACTTCTAATGGTGCGAAGCAACACACGACGGTGTGAAGAGCGCCCGGAGGGCGCGATGAATCACCTAGTATACTCATATAAAAGAAACTGACAGTAACAGTTATGTACACTACCAAAGTTGTCGTCATAATAAATGGCTTAGAAATATTCCCTATTTGCAGTTTTTAAGGGTAAGGAAGAACTGTAACACTGATGTTAAATATGAGGAGCAATCACAGATGTACGAATCTAGATTCCTTGAAAAAGTTTATCCTACAGATTTGGTGGAGAACTGTAAGATCAAAGCTAGAAATACTAATAGACAAGACCTCATAAAATATAAAGAAAAAAGTAAGATGGAAGTTTGTGCCGTTTATTACTAAGTACAGTAAGGATGGGAACACCATTAAGGAGATTTTGGGTAGACACTGGGGAGTTCTAAAGCTGCGTACCCACGGTAAGATATAGTGCACAATCTAGCACACTATCTAGCCAGTTTCGAATAGCATGCTAGATAGTGCACTATATCTTACCGTGTGTATGCACTATCCGACGTACGATGCGCGCTCCCGCAGGTCGTATGGGAGGGAGCTAATCGGGTGAACATGCAACCCAATTCTGTCTAGAAAGCATAAGATAGTATAGTGTAGTATAGCTGTGACGTCAGATCGTTTGCTATATCTTATGCACATCGTACCTTATTTTAAGCACAAATCTTATGCTTTTTAACCACCAGGACTTTTCTGGAGAATTGTATATGATATCTTACGGAACATAAATCGTACCGTGGGTATGCACCTTTAGATTAGACCCTCTGCTTAAAGATATACTACCTGAGAGACCACAGGTGGTCTTTCAAAGAGCAGGTGCTCTGAGATCGAGATTGGCACCCAGTAAACTTAAAAATGTCGAGTCCGAGAACTGGTTAATGTCCACTAAAGGATTTTTTCCTTGCAACAAGTGCAAAGTTTGCAAATACACTAGTAAAGAACAAACACAGGTACGCAGCAAAAATAGTAATGAAACTTGGAAAATTAAGAGCAAACTGTCTTGTCTATCTAGTAACGTTGTGTATTTACTTGAGTGCAAATGCAGGAAAGGTTACGTGGGCAAAACTAAACTTTTTTAAAGATTCGTATCCTGGAGCACACGAGAAATATAATTAATAATGTACCCCATCACAGTGTACCCAGGCATTTCTTTGAGTGTTGCGCCTCCAACCTTAGTAACTTTAGTTTTAAAGCCATTGAACAGGTCTCTCTAGATGAGAGGGGTGGCGATTTAGCCAAAAAACTTAGTATCCGTGAGACATTTTGGATTTATAACCTTGGTACCTTGTCCCCGATGGGGATGAATGAGGGATGTGATATCACGCCTTTTTTGCATTAAGGGGGTTCATGGGTCTGCCCGTCTGCTGATGGTTCCATGTTGTTGAGTTGCGGCTCCTTGGACCTGTCTATAGTAGACGGTGCGGCCAGGAATCAACTGATGCATTTGTGACTATCACCCCTCTGAATCCCGCCGGGCTACTAACTTTTAATATACGTTGCACATTTCTTATGGATAACTGTTATATGTGAGTTTTTATAAATTTATGGTCTACATATGTATATTATCTGCATTAGCAGGTACATTGTAATTGTGGGGTTAAACCCGAATTGTACTGTATGTTTAATCCATGAGTTCTAACATCTCTTTCTTTTTCTCTCGTTTTTTTCTCCTGAAACGATTTTGACACATTGCATTTGCATATATGTAGTTTTATGTGCATATATTAATTAACTAATACATTATATGCATTTCCTATATGTACATTTTATATATGTATTTTTTATAATTAAATGTCTGATTTTTATTGAGAATCTGATATATATATATATTTTGTGATAAAGCGTATTAAAGTTATATATGTATTAAATTTGGTTATAGTAAGTTGGTTTTTGTATAGGAAGTTTCCTTGCATGAAATGTAATTTTAATACTGTGTAAATGTATTGTGTATATGATTTGTGGCTTACTTAATAGTTTGATGTGGCTCACATGCTTTGTATTGTGATAAACCGAATCAGCTGTGACTTGTAATCAGCCGGCTTTATAAGACTGCTAGACATGGGACTTGACACACCCCCTGACGAAGACCGCTGTTGAAATGCGTTGGGCGTTGCCTATACGGTGGACGCAGCAACGTCACCCTGTGTGATTGACTGGAGACGGAACATGAAGACCGGCGAAAAGTCAGCGTGAGAGGCTGTCTGAGACGGAGTATCTCCTCTGACCGTGTCCTGTGAACTCGGCCGTTCCAGCATCGCATTACAAGCTTGGCAAGCTGTTATACCTTAACCCACATGTATGTGAGCATATATTGTCAGTAAAAGAACTGTATTTTATCTTGCTCATGGTGCGATTCTCCTTTCTTTGCATATATATATATATATATGTGGTGGGTTTGTATCCCACATGATGAGGGGATGCGGGCAGTGTAAAACCTTATTGGATCATGTTTGTCCTACAAGGGGCCCACTGTTTCATTTTTCATGAGTCTCCTAACATTGGTGCTGAACAGAAACTATTTTGTCTTTAATGGTACGATGTATCGACAGAGGCTCGGTGTAGCGATGGGGTCCAATGTGGTCCCATCCTACGCTAATGCCTTTATGAGCGAAGTGGACCAGAAGTTAATCTATTCAGCGCCTTATGCAGAAAAGGTCTTATTATACTTCAGGTATATAGATGATTTATTGATTTTTTGGAGAGGTAGTGCCACAGAATTAAAATACATATTTGATTTGCATAGTTTGAGTGCATGAGTAAGGAGACTATCAACTTCTTAGATGTGAAGATTTGCCTTAAGCAGAATAAAATTGAGACCTCGATTTTTATCAAGGACACAGATCGGACCAATTCACCTAAATACAGATGGGTCAGGTCCCATCCTTGCTGGCGGGTCGCCAGAACGTCCGCGCTGGCGACCCGCCAGCGAATACACTGAGACGCGCGTGCGTCTCACGCGCACGCGCGTCTCAGTCTCCGTCGCCAGCGCGACGTAAACCCTGTCCGTCTCCGCCTCAGGGAGACGGACAGGGTTAGGGGGGGTTAGGGGGGGGGTGCGGGCAGGCGGCGGGGACCCGGGGGAACGGATGGAAGCGCCGTCGGAAGGGGACGCGCGCACCTCTCGTGCGCGCGCGTCCCCTTCTCACCATCGCCATGGCGCTGGCGGGGGATGGCGGCTGGCGCCGCCAGCGCCATCCCCTGCCAAGATGGGACCAGACCCATCTGTATGAGAGTTGTCCTCCCTCTCCTTGAGACCGGGACTTCCTTACTTCCTCCTTGCTGAGAGTGAGGAGGATTACCAGTAATGAAGAAACAGCTAGTAAGAAGTTGGATCTCATGCAGTCCAAATTTGAGCAAAGGGGCTACAGGAGAGATGATTAAACAAAAAGTGCTGAACATGCATCGGGCGGCAGTTCTGAGTACGATACAGAAAGACAAGGCCTTAGGCAATAGGATCCCTTGGGTTACACCGCATGCAGTGGGGAGCAGTGACACCACCAAATCGGTTAAAAAACTTTGGCTGATTGTGTCAACTGGACAGGGACTTAAAAAGTCTCCATAACACCAAAATCATGCCAGCCTACAAGAAAGGGCGCAATTTAGCTGATCTACTTGTAAAAGTGGATGTCTTTAGTTTAACTAAAGAGAATAAACCAGCCCACTTTCTGTCTCGTCCAAAGGGGTGCTACAAGTGTGCGGGATGTGTTATGTGCAGTTCCATGCTTGCAGGAGAGTCAGTTAGTCACCCGCATATTGGCCGCAAATTTAAAATCAGACATTCTGTCACTTGTTCCACAAGGTTTGTGGTATACATTCTGTCTTGCCCATGTGGGTTATACTACGTGGGCAAGACAGAGGGTCAATTCAAGGAGCGAATTGCGAATTATTGACTGGCCATCAGACAGGCACTAAGGGCCTTATTCTAGTTCACTCTTACTGACTAAATCCTTCTTAGATGGACAAAACCATGTGCACTGCAGGTGGGGCTGATGTTACTTGTGCAGAGAGAATTAGATTTGGGTGGGGTTTTACTTCAAAGTGAGATCTATATTGCAGTGTAAAAATAAAGCAGCCAGTATTTACCCTGCACACAAAAAAAATAAATCAGACAAATCTAATTCTCTCTGCACATTTTACATCTGCCCCCCTGCAGTGCACATGGTTTTGTCCATCTAAGAAGGATTTTGTCAGAGAGAGTGAACTAGAATAAGGCCCTAAGTCTGGCCATCAAGCAGGCACTAAGCGCCCGGTGGCGCATCACTGTGCAGAGAAAAGACATAATTTGGCCATTATTCACTCAAAAATTATAGACCATATGCCTAATCCAGCAAGGGGGGGGGGGGGGAGGGGGGCAACAGAAGAAAAATGCTCATACAAACAGAAACCAGGTGGATATACCTGCTGGATACACTATCCCCAATGAGCAGCACGGATTATATAATTTTTGTGACCTAGTATAATTAATATAGTTAGTAAGAGTTGTTCATTAAAACCCCAGGTCCTTTTAACAGCTTAGGTTCTCATATATAAAAAAAATGTGGGTCTGTATTATTAATCATGAAGGTGCATATAGGTGCCTTAGGGACCGTAAAGTAGAATACTGCAGAGTTATTTTAAATGTATGTTGTACGTTTGTTTGTAATGTATCATGTAATTTTTTAATTGCACTTTTAATGGCATTTGTTTGCTTCTTATATGGCTTAAATGAGCCTCTTAATAATTGTCTGTTATTGTTTTCACAGAGTGTGTTTATTAGTACTATGGCAACCGCCGGGCCACGGCATCCAGAGTGAGGCTTGGCTCAGTAGTGTGACCTCGGCGTGCGGCTGTGACTGATGACACTGAGAGAAGGAGCCGGAGTTCTACAGGGATGCTGAGCTCCTCTGATTGCGCCGGCTACAGTGTGCAGTGTCAGTGGTAGCTGGGACGAGCACCAGATGCCGCAGGTGAGGTGGGCGCAGCAGTAATTAGATGTGGGGGCGGTTTATTCTCTTTGTAGAGTATAAGTATGTGTTATTTCACAGTGTGTGTTTGATCCCTGAGGACGGGCCACATAGCCCGAAACATATTGGATATCCAATCAAATTTTTTTTGCATGTTTAAAAATCCTTGGAGTGCCACCTAATTTCCTTCTCTCTCTCTCTCTCTCTCTCTCTCTCTCTCTCTCTGTGTATATATGTGTATATATATATATATATATATATTTACCCTGAAGAAATCATGAGGTTTTAGAACTCTGGTCAGTGGAAACTAGGCTTTGCCTTCACCAGGGAGTAGGGCTGAATTCAGAAAGCATACACAGTGAGCCAAATGATGGCACTGTGCAGAATTACCATTTGTATCTAGTTTGGAATCTTTGCAATTAGCGTAGAGGCATAATTGTTTTTATTGTGATGTGATGTGATGTGATTTGTTTATTATACTATTGATGTATGTTTTTTCTAGGTTTTAATTGAATTTTTTTTGGAATGGAGAAAACAAACTACAAAGTAATAAGATGCATTTTTGTTTAATTTTAAACTTTTATCAAAAACAAAAAAAATACTGATTTCAACTTGGCATTAATTTAACATTTTTTTTTTTAATATGGAAAACATCTTCTTAGATCTAAGATTAGAAAATGATGAGACGAAATTCTTGTTGTCCCAGGTTTTAAATTTGTAACACTTAACAACTATCATAAAATATGTGAGGTTGAGGACTTAAAATGCTTACATAATGTTCTGAATCTAATCACCACCTTTCTTTGATTTTTTTTTCCTCTGCTTAATTGTAAGTAGACTCTCATCAACGGTGGCATTCTTTCTTTTCCTGTGTTTCTTCTTGTTTTTCTTTACCTGTCCATCTTCTTCCATTTTCTTTTTTCCATCTTTAAACAAAAAGTGCTGAGATTTTCTTTTTGCATGTGGTTTTCTGGCCTCTGCAGACTTTTTAGATTTTCCCCTAGGGAAATATTCTTCTTTTTCTTGACTGTACACAGTCCTGCTTTTTTTCTTTTGATGCTGCAATTCCTGGTTTACATCTTTGTGTTGCCATTTGATATCTCTTCTAAACTTTTTCCTATGTTGTTTTGGATGCTGTGAAGTATGCACTGTATCTGCTTTGGAGCCGCTAATCTGCAAGGGCAGTAATCCAGCTTGTTGGAGTTCTAAAAAAATAAAAAAAAATAAGAGAAAATGTATTATTGATGGCGCAAATTCTCTATTAAGTTTTTTTTATTAAATATGTTAAAGTTTTCAGATGTCTGCAAAACTGTTCAAAATGTGATGCGATAGACATACAAGTCTACAATTGAGAAAAAAGAGATTGTATATCTATTAATCAAAAGTACATTTATTTAGGATAAACCATCCATAAAAAAAGAGATAAAAGATATCCACACCTAAGAGCAACAAGCGCATGAGACTAGCAACGGCTAAAAAGCATAAGACTAAAAAGAGAGCGGAGGAGAGGTAATAAAATCCCATTGTGAGAAATATAAAGGGAGTTACTGTACGTGGCAGAATCAGAAGTTGCTATATATATATATATATATATAAAGAAAAAGGGGGGATCAGAGTGCGCTTAAAGACAATATACGTCACTTATAAGGTAGTATATTTAATATAAAAAATAAATAAAAGTACACATATACATTAAGGAAAGGAAATTAAATATATATAATAAGAATATATATATTAAGAATAAAGATAAAAATAAAAATATTTTTATCTTTATTCTTAATATATATATTCTTATTATATATATTTAATTTCCTTACCCCTTCTTTGGGGGGCTTATATAAGGTGAATTAGTACACCCATTCTTATATCCATATTATAAGTGTTACACATATTAATTCACTAGGTAATTTTAAGACTATTATAGCCCCTAAACTTCTATTTCTATATGTCTTATTTTTAGGCTATTATAGCTCCTAACTTATAAAGCACTGTCCCATTAGAGTTTATCAAGCACTGTCCCTATATACTGTTAGGGATTTAGAGACACAGAATTAATAGCACCAATGCACTGTCCCCATAAATACTGATAGACGAGTGATCACTTCCCTATAAATGGCCGCCGTTTGGAGCGCACCTGAGATCTTGTGCGTTCCACCGGCGTGTTACATTAAAAGCCAGTACCCTGTTAACCGCCTGAGCGGAACGTTGTATTACCTGGTACATTACTCTTAGGGCGCATACATCGTAAGCACATTTCCGTCTCATCGCAATCCAATATGGCCGCCGGTTGGAACGCACGCTGCTAATTATGCGTTCCACCGGCCGAAGTAGCCGTTTTAAACGCCCTGGATTGATTCATTTTTCTCACTACTTAGTAGTCTACAGTGCGATTTAGCACAATAATATATTCCCTAGTTTTGATATCACCTTTAAACCCAATTTAAGCACCTTATTAGTTATTTTTCAACCCGGAAGTGATGTCACACTCCCTGGGCTATTTATACTCTGCAGAAGCACTGAGTTATTATTCACATTGGTGAACCCAGGCGGTGTGTGACTGCTCCTACACTTACTTGTAAGTACTTTATATGGATGCCTTTTTATATGGATGCCTTTTCTGGTAAATTGAGCTTGCATATTTTCTCTGGATTGTAAAATTAGTGTTTCTATTATTAGATTTGTTTGGAGGATTCCATTGCATTCGCCATTCTGCCTTGATTGGTTAAACCAAACTAAGAAAAATCTTTATTTATTTTTTCTGGTATGTAAAACTTTTGGGTTCTTTGAAAGTCAAATTGTATAAAGTGTGACACTTTATAAATAGTTTTTTCAAAAAAATTCTATATAGATTGCTGGAAACATACCGGACTGTCTCTGAGACACTTGATTCCTATGGTATTTATTATACTGATTTTCCATAGGTATGTGTTTTATTATTAATCCACCACGTGGTGACCATGGGCTGTTTTCAGTTATTCACTCTGTGTTATCAATTGTGGTCCTTCCATCTTGGTCATTGTTCTCCCTTTTTCTCTCCATCTCCTCCTCCTGTTCTTTTTCTTTGTATGGATATGTAAATTTTATGATTGATGTTATGTATCATTGTAAATTACAGTGACTACTGCAATATCTTGCCCCTGATGAAGTCATTGTTTTGACGAAACGCGTTGGGCCTTGTATCCGCGAGTTCTCTGAAACCAGCAATTTCCACTGAAGTTCATCATTTGTTGTACTGTACATGTTTGTAATACCCCCAAGAAGGGTGTTTTATTGTACATAATGTATATGTGTACTTTTATTTATTTTTTATATTAAATATACTACCTTATAAGTGACGTATATTGTCTTTAAGCGCACTCTGATCCCCCCTTTTTCTTTATGTCTATTTGATTGGGTCTTGTCTAGCAGAAGACCCTTCAGAGTTGCTGCTCTCTTTCTATAAGCGCAGGAAAGGGCCTTTCCTTTGTATATATATATATATATATATATATATATATATATATATATATATATATATATATAGAGATTGTGAGCTTTGTTCGGCACTCCGGATTACAGGATAATTACCACGGTGCCATCCACTAGATTAATATAGCAGGATTTTCTTATACACATGCATGTACAGGAAGGAGGCGGCACTCGGTTGGATTTAGAAAAGTGCTTTTAAGTTTTCAAATAAGATGCATATGATGACGTCATCATATGCATCTTATTTGAAAACTTAAAAGCACTTTTCTAAATCCAACCGAGTGCCGCCTCCTTCCTGTACATGCATGTGTATAAGAAAATCCTGCTATATATATATATATATATATATATATAGACATTGGATGGGCTCTGCACACACTAAATTAACTGATAATAAATAGTGGAGATTTGGTTCATGAATTGATCAATGCATTTAAGCCTGCAGCCCCCGTCAAGGGACCCCACTGTTCTGCAGGTCCTACCACTATCACTGAAAATGGCTGCAATACACATAGCTATCACATCAATGTTTGATACCAGGCATGCTATCAGGTCTGAAGCTCACAGCAGACTTTGCTTTTATAGGTGAGCAGCTACCAACACACCTGTCACTAATCATCTAGGGAAATGGCTAACATAAGCTATGGAATCTTAGTTAAAAACAGGGTGCATGAGAGAATGTGACCACAATAAGACTAATTAAAAAAATTAATCTAATAAACAATATATACACTTAACATCGGCACTCACCTTTCCTAGTTTTGGGGTGCCTAAATGCATTGATCAATTCATGAACCAAATCTCCACTATTTATTATCAGTTAATTTAGTGTGTGCAGAGCCCATCCAATGTCTGTTTAAACAATGTGGTCACAAGCCATAGGGCACCCCAAAACTAGGAAAGGTGAGTGCCGATGTTAAGTGTATATATTATATATATATATATATATATATGGTACACTGTCCATGTAAAACATAGACGCCAGTCACTGCTTAAGTTTAAATGTAATACTTTACTTCATGTAACTAAAAAGGTTTGCAATCATCCTTCACCAGTGGCTAATGGTTCAAAAAATAATGATGAGTAGAAATGTCCATAGGTTATAGTGGACCCGCCATGTTGTTCCTGCGGCTGTGCCGGGTCGGAGTCCCCTGACTCCTTCTGTCGGGATGGGTGGCTAAGTGGTGTGTACGTGAAGAGGTACATATACACATACATAGGTACTTGTTTCCTAGCACGGCCACACCGATTTACATCGGGGTGGTCGTGTCGGAAAAATCGGGTCGATCGCATCGCATGCGATTTGGTCGCATGCGATGCGATCGACGCGACCGACCGATTTTTTACCCGATTTTTTTTTTTTATGAAATGTAAATCGGGTCCCTGGGACCCGATTTTACATTGGATTCAGTGTAAAAATATTCCCAACCCCCCCCCAAATTTAATGGCGTACACCCCACCCCACGATAGACGCCAACCCGAAGCGTGGCGAGCACAGCGAGCCCGCGAGGGTCGGAGGACGCGCACCGCCGCCCTTTTCATTCCCCTACTATCCACGTCGGCGTGGAGTTGAGAATAGAATAGTGTGGCGAGCGCAGCGAGCCACCGAGCCCGAAGCGTGGCGAGCGCAGCGAGCCCCGCGAGGGGACGCGGATACCTTCACAGGTAAACGCGTCCCTTTGCGGACTTCACAGGTGTCCGTGTCGCCACGGACACCTGTGAAGCCCGCGAAGGGACGCGTATAACTGTGAAGGTATCCGCGTCCGCTCGCCACGCTTCGGGCTCGGTGGCTCGCTGCGCTCGCCACACTATTCTATTCTCAACTCCACGCCGACGTGGATAGTAGGGGAATGAAAAGGTCGGAGGACGCGCACCGCCGCCCCTCGCGGGCTCGCTGCGCTCGCCACGCTTCGGGTTGGCGTCTATCGTGGGGTGACGACGGGGACATCTATAATGTGAAATGGGTCATATTGGCCCATTTCACATTTTTCACATTTTTTTCACTATTTCAATGTAAAAAAATATTTTTACATTGAATACGATGGAAAAATCGGGGGCATCGCGTCGTGACCATTGTTAATGGTCACGACCGACGCGATGCCCCCGATATTTTACCTTTCCCGACAAGATTTCAATGTTAAAATATTTTTTAACATTGAAGCCTATGGGGAAATCGCGGGCATCGCGTCGGTCGCGTCGGGACCATTGTTAATGGTCCCGACCGACGCGATGCCCCCGATATTTTATCCTAGCCGGCCAAATGGACCTGATTTCAAAGGAAATCGGGTCCATCGGGGTAATTGTGTACCTTAACTTAAGGTACACGATTACTCCAGATTGTGGCCGTGCTAGGAAACAAGTACCCATACATACATGTATACACAGTATAAATATAATGTCTTTAACGTGAGTGATCACTTTAGAACAGAATATGCCAGCAGGGTGTGGATTATTAGACTGACAGTGTCTAGGTTGACAGTCAAGAGGCTGATCACTATTGGTCACGTGTCAAAGGGTCAACACATGAAAAAAGTTGACATACAATAGGGTCCACATGGACAAAAGGTGAAAGGTCGACACATGTTTTTCTCTTTTCTTGTGCCTATGTCAACGTAACAGCACGGACCCCCAATTAGTTTTAACACATCCGCTTGCCATGCTCCTAGCTATTATATTCTTCCTCTAAGCCAACATGCATAGAGAAGTAAAAACAAGTAGGTTAGAAAAAAAATCATGAAAAACTGGTGTCAACCTTTTTATGTGCTGATCATTATAACAACCTTTTGTTTCTTTCAACCTTTTAACAATGTCGGCCTTTGTCATGTGTTGACCTATTGCCTGTCGACCAATAGTGGTCAACCTATAGACTGTATACCATGCACTATATAAGATTGCAACTACAGTATATAGAACCTAGTGGAGGGCAGCAAATCTCTGCATAACAATGAAGAATAAGTGCAGATCTTTTTGCTTAATAGAGTACCTGTAATCTTGCGTTTTAATCTCTGCTTTCTTTTCCAGATGTCATGATTGTCATCATAGGTGAATACAAGCTCACAATTGGGGTACACTGAACTGTACATTCGCCTCTCATTGCACTCCTGTAAAATTAACACTAATATTAGTGAACAGTATTTCACCTCACTGTAAACGCCCATTCCAAAATGTAAAAAACAAATCATCATTTGACAAGAATTCATACAATACTCAATTTAACCACCTCTGTCAGCCAATTGTAAAAAAAATATATCATTTTTTTCTGGTAAAAATCAGAGTACAAAAAAATAAAACATTATATATATATATATATATATATATATATATATATATATATATATATATATAGTAAAATAGAGGAGCTGGCAATTCTTTTAATTCACACAATTAATGTACCCAAAAGAGTAATATTTGGTATACTCTCAATGAGCCCATGGTGTCTCAGCTTTAAGAAAAGCATCTAATAGCTGCTTGTACATATACTGTATGTGATTCACATGTTTGTGATGCATTTCTCCACATCTAAGTGGGCAATGAAATTCATTTACTAACCATGCTGAACCATTGGCATGCAATATACTGGTACCAGTTGTTAAAAATGAAACCTCATATATGGTGTTATTTTCTCATAGGTTGCTATAGTCATAACCACAACTGTCAATGGATCCTACCAACTGCAGAGCCCTGCATCTCCTAACTTTTAAACGCGTGAATTTTTTTTACTCTGATTAGTTATTTTAATGAAATAACTTACAAGATTTTTATTTTTTAAATTCATAAAAAATAATCTACAGTAATTACAAGTTAGAACTTGACATTTGCCGTGATGCTAGCTAGTGTGGTCCCTATATACAGTAGTATTATCTCGTCTGTGCTCTCAAGCCCCATCCCTCAAGGTTCTCTAGCCCAACCAGGTTCCTGTCACCTGTCTCTCTAATCTCTGTTCCCCCTGTCTCTCATCTATGTTCCCCCTGTCTCTCATCTCTTTCCCCTACTCTCCATCTTCCCATGTCTCTGATCTCTGTTCCCACTGCTCCTGTTGCTCAGGGGGTGTAATTGTGGGTGGAGTTGCAGGGGCTGTTGTAGTTGGGGGCACACCACCTTCATATGCTAATAAGTGTCTTCATCTCCTTCCCATGTCTCCCTCCCTTGTCTGTCTCCGTCTCTACTTGCTCTCGCTCTCTGTCAGTCTTTAGCTTTCATCTAGATTAGAACTTAATCCCCAGTGCTCTCATCTTTGTCTCCTTAACCACCTCCCATATCTCCCCCCCCCCCTCCCCCATCGAGATTGGTGGATTGCTGAAGAGCAAGTGGGGAGGCAAAAACGGTGTGCTGGCTCCAGGTGCTGATATCACTGGCTAAGTGAGAAGTGAGGATATGGCAGTGTCTAGCAGGAAGTCAGTGAGAATTGTGAGGGGCAGGGCAAAAGGGCAGGGTTTTCCTGCAGCTCTCTAGTGAGATCAATATTCAGTCCATTAGCTAATGGATGTATCCTTAAGATGTTGCCGTATCCAAGATATAAGACAGTTAATTACACCAATTTATAACATTTCAAAAAGAAAAAAAAATACTTAACAATTAGAAAGTAACAGCCCCAAAAAATGAATCTTGCAATGCTGAAGCTGCTCAAGTAATGTCTTGTTTTCTGATTTATGACCAGCAGTATTAAATGAGCACTGCCTACACCTAAGATAGGCAACCTGTGCTCCGCCAGCTGTTGTGCAACTACATAAAGAGAATAGTATGTGGGCGCAAAGAATCAAGGGCCTGCATGCCACCTTGAGGCCTACTGTTGCCCATAAGAGCTCTGTACTATTGCTAAGGCAATCTGTAGCTCTCTAGCAACTGAGACTGACACCAGACTCCTAAGAATACTGTAGCAATTTAACCTAAAAGTCGCAGACAGTGATATCATGATGTCAACCTTAACCAGTATTACCTTTGTAAGGAACAGGGTTGGACCGAGATCTCTAATTACATGTATATATCAATATAATTCTCTAATCTATTCTAAATCTAATTTATTCTGCACAAATTACATCTGCCACACCTACAGGGAACATAGTTTTGTCTATTTGAGAAGGAATTTGCCTTTGTGGGTGAACCATAATAAGGGCCAAAATGCCAGCGACACTCACATTTGTTATATCAATTCAAATAAAAAATGTTGTGTAAAAAAGACTATTTCCTATATAAGATAAACATTACAGGTCATGATGAATACACGTTTGCTTGCCAATTTTCACACCAATTTTGACAAAATCACTTGGCACTCAAAGGCTTAAGAGCACATACAAAAGGGATTCAGAAAAAAGGCTTAAGCCCATACACGTTACAATTATTGTATACAATATCGTAACTCATTGCATCTTGGTTTTGCGATGAGATGAGATCTAGTACAAAAAGTATGTGTACATACCTTTTGTACTTGATGCGATATTGTATACAATAATTGTAACGTGTATGAGCACCTTTAAGGGGCATACACACGTAGAGATGTGTGCTAAGCTATTTTGCGAAGCTATTTAGGGTAGGTGATTTCCCTGTGTTTAGATCGCCCATGGAGAGCGCATACACATGCAGTGATTTGGGCTAAGCAATTTTGCGTAAGCAAAAAAAACAGGCCGGGTAGTGGTTTAGAAAGAGAGATCTCAATCACCATCGCTCACACACAGAGAGATTTGCAGTCACTTGCTAAGCAATTTGACTAGATTTTTACTGCATGCTCGGACTTCGTTAGCTGGCGATAGCGATGCGTTGGACCGCACATAGCAATCGGTCAGGGCATACACATGGAGAGATCTGTGCTTACAAAACAGCACAAAATTGCTACCGTGGTACTATGGTTAAGGTAAGAGACCAGTATAGGTAGATTTCTTAACTATAATGAAAAGGTCAATAAATAAAAACTTAAAGATACTCACATAACCACAATGACCTCTCTTGCCACAGTTATAACAGTAGACTACATCCTTCGGGTTGGAGGCAGACACAGATTGTTTGGCTGGTCCAGGGACCACCTAAAATAGAAACCATCATGAAAATAAGAAATGTTTTCCTATCATAGCAGAAAAAAACATAAAAATATCCTTGTAAGAAGTGATTTCTAATTATGATAAAAAGGCAGGCTTTGCTAAAAGGATTTAAAAAATAAAAATAATGTTAATGTTAAACCACAAAAGAGAAATATATATATATATATATATATATATATATATATATATATATATATATATATTAAAGACCACCCTTTATGAACACTCATATCTTTTAGTACAATCTATACCTCCAAAGCATTTTGAACTGATACAAAATGAAATGCACTAATGATTCAATTGTCACTGTAAATCGGTTTTATTTTCACCTTTTTGTAGGATATGGACTTGCTTTATGTGCATGTTTACTGTGTATATACAGGACGCAACATCATTCAGTACTTTATTCCAACCGGCCCATTCATTTCAAACAAGCTTGTTTCCATTAACTACCATCATCATTACAAGTTAGTTGGTGACAGTGCAACTATGAACTGAATTGCTACACAAGAGAGAAATGACAAGCCACTGAGACAGAAATGTATTACGATAAAAACTGCTAATTTAGCATATGTGCATGTAACGTAATTAGTTTATCCGTCATATGTTTTTACATCTGTGAATAAGCATGGATAAAACCTGGACTGTTAAGGTGAGGATTCAGTTTGGGAAACCCTTATCTATACCTATTAACATAAAATAAAACCACAATCTGCCACTTAAACCTCTAATACCCCTTTTGCATTGCAAATACCCGGGATATGGACATGAGTTCGTTGCTGATATCATGGAGGGGGTGTATCTTAGTGGGTGGGGGAGGAGGTAGCGTTTGGAGCTGAGGCTGTCTGCTCCCTATAGTGTGAACGGGAGCCGGGTTTTCCTTTCACACTGTACAGCAGCCCGGTCCAACCTGGGATTAATCCTTCTTTTAACTCGGGTCAGAATGCTGGGCCGAATACGGGTTATTTGTGCGACATGAAAGGGGTATAAGACTTTCCTCATGCTGTAACTATCCTGCTGAATCTGAGCAGCCTCTTATATTACCGTATTTGCCGGCGTATAAGACGACTTTTTACCCCTGAAAAAAATGCCTCCAAGTGGGTGGGGGGGGGTCGTCTTATACGCCGGATATGCCTTTTACGCCAGGTCTGCGCAGAGTTAATGGAGGCGAGGTGCAGCGGGGATGGAAGCGTTGGCGAAGGGAGCGGTGCTTTTAATCTGGCACTGCTGCGGCCACCAATCCAAAGCGCCGCTCACGGCGGTTTGAATGTCCCGCTATTCGGGAGCCAATCAGGGCTCCTGAGTCGGGATCCAATGGCAGACGGCTGCCGCGAGCCAATCAGCGCTCGCCGCGCCGTACTCAGCCTTGCCCCCGGCATCTGACGTCAGACGCCGCCGGGAGGGAGAGGAAGGAAGTCCCCTGGTTGAGAAGCAAGAGGACGCTGGAAGCCGCCGGAGGACGGCTCAGAAGACTGCGGCGGGGAGAAGAGCTCCTGCGGCCACTGAAGAGGCCAGAAGACGCCCGGGCGGCGAAGAGGAGAAGCAGCGCCGCCGCTGGCCTGGACAGGCCAGCGGCAGAAGAAAGATGGCGGCAGGGGTGGAAAGCAGAAGAGCTGACGAAGCTCCCCCCTGCGGCCTCTCCCACCCCAGGCCACCTACCCCTCCCTAGACCACCGGGTGAGCGGGCCCGTGGATACAGATCAGGCCCCTCCGGCCTGTGGGCATGATAGTCGGGCCCTCTCGGTCCGTGGGCATTTCATTCCCTCCTGGCCCTTATTGCATTTAGCTGGGCCCTCCTATTGTTGGGGGGTCGTCTTATACGGCCTGTCGTCTAATATGCCGGCAAATACGGTAAGTCTCAAATGTGCTAAGAAAAAAAAAATGCTGATGTTTTGTGTCTGCGCATGTGCAGAGGCGTATCTGCGCATGTGCGAGCGGGGCGTACGGCCAAATCCCGCATGAAATATGAACACTCCGAACAGGGGGTGGAGAGGGGCGTGAAGGGCTATTTGGGCTCATTACCATATGCATACGCCCCGCGTTTCATGGGCGTTCCCGTGCAAACGCTGGGCGTACGTATGGTAATGCGGCCGTGACGCACGTGTAGGGGGCGGACATATGACATCGCCGGATGTCAGCTGCCCGACCAGATCCCTGCTTTTGCACGGAAAAATGTCCGTGTGGTCTGAGGTTGCGGGAGCTGGTGGACCACTCGGTCCTGCATTCTATGGTCTGCGACCATCGAATGATGGGGGAGGTTCCCTGAGATGGAGGAGGCGTATTCCGTGAAAAATACACGTGCGGTCCGTTCAGCCAGCTTCTTACCGCGTACGGACGGAGTTGACGATCCGTATGGAAGGCGGGGTTTCGCACGCACGGTCCTGGCCGCATATTCGGATCCGGCCGCACCGATCAGAATAAGGGCCTTAGGTTGGAATGTAACTTTAGGAGCAGATTTATTAAGCTCGGTGAAGTGATAAAGTGTCTGGTTTTTATCACCGGCCAATCAGTTCCTACCTGTCATTTTTCAAACCAGGCCTTTATATGTTCCACAAATATCTGTTTCTTAATTCAAACAAAAAAATATTACGTTTTACTTTTTCTTCATACACCATTCGGTTTAATTTATTACTATACTGTACTGGTAATTATGATTCACAAAAACCTTTCTTGCAATGGAACAGTGCTGCGGGCCAATAGTACAATACAGTATAACAATAATTTTGCTTCTTGCAGATTAATACTTATTTCACCATACTGTAAATAAATTCCCTATCTAATTCTTGAGAAAATGCCTTTTTATTATAAACGCATGCATTTCAACAGTCAGCTGTCACTTTGACATACAGCTTGTCAATTTTTCAATAAAAACTGCATATAAAGGTTATGAGAACTGTGGCATTAAGGTGCAGGTGCAGAAACAGGTCACATCAAGCAGGTATGAACTGTTTGTGCTTCCTTAAACTTACAAAAACACTACATTTTACACATGAAATCATAATGCACAGCACAGCACAGCTGGCATCGCAGAGTGCGGCTAGGGTTTTCCTGCACGACTCGAATCCCATATCGAGGCAAAATGTCATCATCCCGCTGTCGGATTCTCATGGTTTTTGGATTCTACAGTATATACTGTAAGTCCCCAGTGATCAGAGCCATATTCACTCCGGCATTGGAGAGGGTAGTAGAAGGAGCTGCATAAGATTAGTCTGTCTGCACGTGGAGAGGGACGGGTGTTGTTGTATCTGCCGTGGGTGACTGACCTCTTGTGTGCTCTCGGTGATAGAACTGTGCTGCTGTATATATAAGTCCAGCTGTGCTGCTGTATATATAAGTTCAGCGGTGCTGCTGTATATATAAGGTCAGTGATGCTGGTGTATATATAAGGTCAGTGGTGCTGCTGTATATATAAGGTCAGTGGTGCTGCTGTATATATAAGGTCAGTCGTGCTGCTGTATATATAAGGTCAGTGGTGCCGCTGTATATATAAGGTCAGTGGTGCCGCTGTATATATAAGGTCAGTGGTGCCGCTGTATATATAAGGTCAGTGGTGCTGCCCTATGCTGCCATATACAAATCCAGGGGTGATGTTTTTTGGTGATAAAGATATGGAGGAGGACACAATTTAAAGATCAGGAGCCACCTCCTACTACTAGTGCTGAAGTTACTGCCACCAGTCATGACACTGACAATGCAAGTCCTTTAACGTCGTATGCTAAGGATGAGGAGGAAGTTGATGATGAGGCTTCGGACGATAATATGGTTTGTTTGAATAAGGCACCGGTGAAGACAGTTCTTGTCATCCCACGGTCATGCCTGGGCAAAAGACCAATAAATCCACTTCTTCAGTCTGGAATTATTTCTATCCAAATCATTGCCAAATGTAGTCTTTGTAAGAGAGTAATAAGTAGGGGTAAGTACACTAACCGCAGAGGAATGTTCTCCCTTTTAAGTCACCTGCAGCACATTCATAATAAGTCATTTTCAAGTTCATCAACTTTGGCTAAGAGCGTTGTATCCAAGTGCCTACAATCCACATCACCAACTCCCACATCGACAATTTCCTACTTGCTACTATCATTCAGCAACTTCGTGTCATAGACTGGAGCGCCAGCTCTTGAAACTGCCCTACAATCACCTGAAGCAAGAGAAAGTAACGAGGTGTAATTCAACCCTCTATGTGCTTCATAGGATGGAGGAGCAGCAAAAGGTCATTCAAACCTGAACACCCACCTATGACATAGGCAAAGGAGGGAGAATGCACCCAACTCAAGTGCAGTGGAGAATGATTTCTGTGTTGTGCAAAGTTTTCCAACCCTTCAAACTTCCCACACGTGAAGTCAGTTCAGACACGGCCAGCTTGAGTCAGGTCATTCCACTCAGAAGGCTTTTGCAGAAGCAGCTGAAGAAAGTGGAGGAGCTAAAACTGAGTGATTCTGCTACGTATGTGGGACTTGTGGATGGAGCCCTTCATTTTTTTGCCAGAATCCAAGGGTGGTCAATCTGTAAAAATCAGATGACTACATTTTGGCCACGTGCACGATCCTAGGTTTAAAGCCTATGTTGTAGCCCCCTTTCTGCTGGACTCAAGTCTGCAGAGGTGCAAAGACTTGTTGGTGAGAAAAACTGTGAGCTCAAGCAGAACGTAACATGGCTACAACTCCACCTTCATTTTCTCCGGCAACTGGGGCTGCGAGGAAAAAAATAAATTTTCATATCACATCTGCTGGTGGTGATGCAGGGAAAGTTTGGACATCTGGTCCGGAATGAAGGAGCTGCCTACAATTACTGACATGTCTACCATCACTGCATATGATACTGTCACCATGGATAATTATAGTAGGCATGTCAGACAGAAAACTTAGGCAATTTGGAAGCCCCTGCACAAACTGGCTTTATATTACATTAGTTGTCCCCTCTCAAGTGTGTGCTTCAAAAGAGTTTTTAGTACAGCTGGGAACCTGGTCAGCGAGAGGCATAGAAGATTGCTTCTGCAAAATGTGGAGATGATGTTCATCAAACTGAAAAAAAAAAAAAAACAACCAACCAGGAAGACCAGCTATTAATTACCTCTAGAACGTACAAAGGGAACTGTGATGGTGAATTCCTGTAGGGATGAATTAATACTCTGTGAGGACGAGGATGAGTATGTAAACACTAGAGGGTGATGAAACGGAGGATGAGGGTGAGAAGGACATCTTGTCTCTGTAGAGACAGTTTGTGCAAGAAGAAATTAATTGCTACTTTTGTGGGGGCCCAAACAAACCAAACATTTCAGCCACAGTCATGTTGCAGACCCTGTAGCTGAAATGGGGTTAGTGGCCCTAGGGTCACAAATAGAAGCGCTAGTTGCAATTAACACCTATTCACACAGTAAAAAGATTTATTTAGCTGAATAGGATTTTGCAGCCTCTTATAAAGGGTGTGTACCCTTAATTTGTAGAATCTGGGAATTGTGACAGTAACCAAGGTTGCTGTCACTTTAAGAGGCGCTATCCTATTCAGTCAAATTAGACTTCAAACAATTTCTCACACAATTCACATTTATTAAAAAAGCATATAATTAATAATCTGATACAATTTATCAAAGTGCACAATGATTAGACAATACAAGACAAACAACACGAAACATATAATTCTAAAAAAGCATACAATGCTGATGGTAGTATGGTAATAATATGAGGCTTTGAATTAAGGAGAAGAAAAGGAATGTTCCTTTCAGAGACAAATGACACTATGATTTGATAGTTACCAGTCCCGCACAATTTGTAATCCAATTAGGGCTGCGAGTATCAGTATGTCCATGTCTCCACCAATTACCAGAGTTCCTCCGGATAAATCCAAATAAGCAGATGAAGTTGCTGTGGGATGGACTCTGAAGCAGTTTACAGCGGACTTGATGGTCTGTGGGGTATGGTAACAGAGGCTCACTCACTTTTTTTCTTCTCCTTAATTCAAAGCCTCATATTATTACCATACTACCATCAGCATTGTATGCTTTTTTAGAATTATATGTTTTGTGTTGTTTGTCTTGTATTGTCTAATCATTGTGCACTTTGATAAATTGTATCAGATTATTAATTATATGTTTTTTAATAAATGTGACTTATTTTTCATGAGAAATTGTGAAGTCTAATTTGACTGAATAGGATAGCGCCCTGTCAGTGGCGTAACTAGAAATTTTGCTCCCCCCAGCCAAAAAAGTTTCTGGCGCCCCCCCCCCATGCCCCTTAAACATTACGTCACACATCATAATGCCCCTTGCACTATATGCCACATGCCGTCATTAAACTTATACTCCACAAATCTAAATGCACCTTACACTATGGCCGGAATTTCATGCCGCCCGAGTTCAGTGCAGTGCGAGATATCCGCTGAATTCTGATGTTTTTTAAAGGGGAATTAACTTAGAAGGCATGGTTTGGCATGGTTTTGCCTTGTAAGCTAATTACCCATTAAAAAAAAACGTCAGAATTCAGCAGACATCTCGCACTACACTGAACTCGGGCGAGATGTCCGCGGTCGACGAAGTCGCACTGCCGCCAGAACAAGGGTGTGACCTCACTGAGAGGGGGAAAGGCTTATTGGGAATAATGCTCCCACAAGCCATGCCTCCCGTTTACATCACTATGGAGGCATGCTAAGCGCTCTGTGAGCTTCTGGCATGCCCCCAGCCCCTCAGACAGATGATAACGCATGGACACGCAGACGCCGACAAACAGACAGATACTGACAAACGGACAGATCCTAAAACACGGGCGCTGACAAGTTGATACATGGACGCCGACACAGACACATATGTTGACACATGGACACTGAAAGACGCCTATACACAGGGATACGCTGACACACGGACTGCACATAGAGACACTGATGCTGACAGACGCTGATATCTAGAGACATAATACAGACACCCAGACACTGACACAAATATGCTGACATGTGATGACACAGACACTGAATGCTTTGCATACCACTGTAGAAAACCAGGTTTTGAAAGAGTTAACCTTATTGTTGTGTTCAGCTCCTGTGCTGAAGCCTGTAGAAAGGGAGGGCTCTGTAACCGGAGTGCAGAGTGCAGGGGAATAGAAGGCAGCCGCTGGAGCAGGACGGTCAAGAACAGAAAGCAGGGAGAGGGACGATTCCTTAGCTGCCCAGCCTGCACGGACGGAGGTTGTGTGTACTGTGTACACAGACGAACTTCCTGCCTGTAATGCTGCTGCTGCTGGGAGGAAGGGAGGGAGAGAGACGGAGTGAGACAGGACGGACCTTACCTCAGCTCTGCAGGTTAGAGTGAGAGGCTTCCGGCGCCCACGCAGCCCCCGCTCCTCCAAGCAGTGGCGGGGGCTGCCTTACACAAGTTACGCCACTGCGCCCTGTAGCTGAAATGATTGATTTGTTAAAGTATGCATGTCCTGTACATAATAAAGGTAGTGGGAGGTTACAAGGACACTTCAATCTTGCAACTCTTTTCTTTGCATTTAGTGCTCTTTAGGCCTTGCAGTGCCACTCCTAGATGGGCCAGGTGTTTGTGCCGCCCACTTGTGTCACTTAGCTTAGTCATCCAGCTACCTATATGCAAACGTTTGACCTAAAAACAATATTGTGATGTGTGAGGTATTCACAATAGACTAGAATTGAGTGGAAATTAAGGTTATTGCAATTAATAATACTGTAGGAACAACAAAAAAACAAACAAATGCTATGATTTTAGCTGTTCTTATAAATAAAAAAATGCAGATCCAAAACAAAACCTGACAGGGTGGTTTTGGCAATACCAATCCAGATCCAAAACACAACAGGAGATCCAAATCCAAATAATTTAAAATTAACTAAAATACAGCAAAACAGTTGCAAGCTTATCTGTCATTTTAGTTCCTGGAAGTGCTAACTTTATGTCCCGTTACATATGTTATAAGTGCAGATTTAGCGCTACTCTAATTTACAGACACAAATAAGATTTAGAACTACGAAATTCATTTTATTGTTAAAGGGATGAAAGTTTCTCACTGTAGAAACTTATTCCTGCCATGAATTGAAAACATGTTATGAAAAATCTAAATTAAAACCCAGACAACCAACACAACAAGGCTCATGAATACAGTTCTGCTCTTTTGTTACAAACATTTAAATAATGTATATTTGCTGGGCGATATGGTGAAGATTACCTCACTATCAATATATAGAAGGTAATAGCCTGTTACATAGCATTACCTATAAAGAGCCCATCCCATCTGCTTTTATTGCTGAAAACCTTTCATGCTCCAGTAAACTCAGTAAATATCAGAAGATAAGGTAGGAGCCTACCACACCAAGGATTTAAGTCCTAATGTCTCTTCAGAGTGCTGCTGATGCAAAGATTACAAATCATTTTTTCTTAAATGTGATTTTTACATAACCCTTTTTTCTGCATGAGTAGTTAGTCCGGAATGAATGAATGCCATTAAGACACGTAATCATTATCTGGGAACTGGCCTCCACTACTAGGAATCTCCATGACAAAGACCAGAAGATCAGACAGGTATACGGCCTCAGCACAGTGCGTCTGCTGGCAATATTATATGCAGATGGCAGCCCTCAGCTCTGGGCACCTCTCCCGGCGACCTTGAACTGCCCCTTATCGGAATGGACTTGTACAAATGGCTGTTAAGGTTTATTACTATGCATGACAAGGATTATTAATTAATAACAGATCATCTCAACATGAAACATTACAAATGCCTATATATTTAAAACCTGCACATGCATATTGCATCCTTCCCTTACATGGAGGAAAGAAATATTATTCTCATTGGGCGAGATGCATCTCTAGCATGTTTTAACACTGTTCATTCTCTGGAACCAATCATAAGCAATACAGGCGACGCAGTTTTTTATTCTCTGTAAATCGCTGTGGAAAAAGGTATGCGCTATACTATATAAGAAACTATTAATAAATAAATAAATAATACAATTCAGTTGTACAGTAGCTACAGTACATTTGCGCTGAAGGCTGCACAACTGGGCTGTACCAGTACACCAGGGGCGTAACTAACTATTTTGCCCCCCCCCCGTGCACGGTTTTTCGGCGCCCCCCCACACACCTAACCTGCCCCCCCCCCTTCTTACCCGTACCTGCACCCGCGGTCTGCGTCTCGCCCTGTTCTCTGCCGGGACCTGCCTGACCGCCGGGCGAGACGCAGACCACGGGTAACTATAGCCCCGCAGCCCCCCGGCGGTGCCCCCAATTTCTCTGCGCCCCCCCTCCACCGCGGGGGCTGCGGAGCTATAGTTACGCCACTGCAGTACACTCTCACATAGGTATTATTCACTGATGGCATGTCGATTTAATTGGCACTTATGCAGGGTGGTCTACAGATTACACTTTAGCAACTAGTATATAAATGTGTCTTCATACACTTATTCTTTTGTGCCATATTGGTGTGTAGTTTCTCCTCAATTATGGTTCTAGTTACGCAAATATTGCCTGATTCAGATGTGGCTGGATTTGCTTTTGCTGTTGATTGTATTGGAGTGGTCTTTTGCCTTTTGAACACCAGACAATTTTTTTCTCCCTTTTGCATCTTACTTTGCATAGTTAGTTAGGATTAGGGTGTTTACAGCAATGGGATTACTACAGAGTGGCAGATTAAGCAGAATTATTCATGCTGTGGGTCATATTGGACCTCGCTTTTCCTTAGTTACCCAATTTAGTGTACTTTTTCATCATCAGTTTTGGGTCTTAGTTCACTCATGATGTAGAATTAGTGTTTGTTTTCGCCCACTGAATGGGGCTATTTGGTGCGATTTAAGGATGGGCATATAGATCCGTAGGAATAGACTTAAGGTAATAAAAGGTTACAAGGTACAAGACAAGAGAGTTAAGAGCTAGCTGTTCTGTTATATTTTTCATTTAAATATTTTAGATAGAAAGAGATAGACAACCAGTTGACCTTATTTTGCAAATATCTAGATAGAATTCAATCAGATTGCATTTATGTATACCATTTATTTATAATATAAATATAGTGAGAGTGCACACTTAAGATGGGCACACACTTTTCTTATGGATCATCCTTCCAGCCAACCTGACGCCCGATCTAATGACTGGAAAGGATTATGCTGAAACGACCTTGTGCATACACACTTTGCAATCTACTGCCCCACATGCCTGTCCACGGGAACTAGTAGCTGTGTCATGGGTCGATCCGCAGGGTGTTCACACATATTTCATCATCTGCCGCACTGCATAATGTCATATGTCTGTGAATGATATATCAGCTGTACACAAAAGATGATCTTACTGCCAATCTATCATTAAAGGGCTGTATGAATGATCTATTGGCAAGTGTATACCCAGCAACAGTGTAATACATTGGTTCGGTAAATCAGCATCCAATACTTATTGCTAACAAAGTAATAAAACTAGATTAGGCATTAACAGACAGAAGAGATCCCCGCTTACAAGCCTCAATCTATGAGTAATAGGAATTTGATAGATGAGTTAAGTGACACATAAAAAAAAAAAAAAGTTTAATACAATGAGGATTGCAACATCTGACGGCCCATTGTATTATAAGAATTGTTTTCTCTAAAATTGCTAAAAATAAAACCATATTTGTTAATAATAATATTAGTTACCATGAAGCTGGTGGGCAAATATTTCTTGGCCAATTAATATACCAAGAACCTCTATTATTAATTAATAATATGGAGTGTGCAGCTGAACCATGTGTTTTTCTTTGCAGAACTACAAGTCCCAGCATGATAGCACCTCATGTATATAGGATGTGCATTCTCAGATACCCTCCCCCCCATAAGCTAATATTGTGTACACTGTACACCTGAAGGTTGGGACTCCTTCAAGTTAGAGTAGCACCCCGCCTACCTGATCTGAATACTATTTTACCAGCTTGGTCCCTGGTAGCCACAGACTGCAAACTGGAGGCACAATGTAGGTAAGACCGAAAAATTGACACTAATTGCTAGTCTTGGGGATGGATTTGTTGCGCGGCTCCCCTTGGGTTGGTGTGGCTTTTGGGTTGGCACACCCTAACATTTATTTAGCACTATTTATATTCCACTAATATTATACTTTCTAGCACTACACTTTTTAACCTCTAGCTTCTGCTTCTTTCTTATTAATACACTTACAGTATAGCTTAGTTTTTCACTTGTGTGCTGCCCTGGGGTGACTGGCTTATGTCGTCTTTTTTTGGGGTTCCACGCCACAGATTCAAACTTAGTATTAGGAACTCACCAGGTTAACGTTAAGCTGGTTGGTGGGCAAATATGTCTTGGCCAAGTAATATACTAAGAACCTCTATTATTGATTAATAATATGGAGTGTGCATCTGCACCATGTGTTTTTCTTTGCAATAAGGCATGTGAAAGTGGTCATCGCACAAATTATGGTGATTCAATTGGTTGCACAAAACAATTGAATAGCTTCCCCAAGAGGCTCTTAAGATGGAAGCTAGAATACAAATCAATAATTGAATCACCCCCTAAGAGCAATATTTTTTCTCCTTGTTCCCATTAAACATATCACATAAGGCAACACATAAAGCAGCATTTTCACAGCTGAAATGTGAGAAATTACACTCCTTATTTCCATGGATTGCCACTCTATAATAAATAAGCCAGTCATGGGTCTTACTAACAGGTCCACATAATGAATTCTGACTGATGCAAATGCAACATGGTGTCTTTTGGGCAGTATTGTTCTTTTTTGTCTTTAGGGCTAATCCGACTGTCAAGGAAAGTAGGAGAAGATAACTTGCTCTTCGGTAGGCTGAAATTTAGCTGCCTGTTCCTTAAAAGGAAAGACTGAAATGTTAACCAGGAGTTTCTCTTAAACGGACAAAAAAACCACAGCGTGTGTGGAACAATGCATAATATATGCAAGATCGTCCGATAGCAGCAATTCACTCCATGAATAAATGTAAATCAACGGCTCCAAAATCTTCCTGGCTTAAAACGCATCCCAATTTTCTCCAAAAGGTGGTGGCTTTTATCCACTCGTCCATAGCTAATTTTACATGCAATGCAAAAATGTTATTTAAATTGGGCCAGAGCATTAAACTCCAGCAGATTCTCTGCATAGCTCTCAGCACAGTTATCTTTCCTCCATTTTAATTTTAAAGTGACTTAGCAACAGCTTCCGTTGAAATCCCTGGAGGCTACCTACAGTATAGAGAATCACATGGGCTTACAATTTAGGACACCTACAATATACAAATGCATCTATGCAGTAATGGGCAACTTTCAGTGAAATCATTATCTAAGAACATATACTGCAGGCATGTATATTTTATTTACCATCTTTAACATGTCTGGATCTTTATAGTCTTATTTTTTTCCCTCCTCTCTCAAATGTATTGCTTTTCTACACTTCTCGTTGCAGATGGACTGCATAAATAAGCAATGTGCTATGAGGCTTCAGACTAGCCGATAAACCCCTTTCAATTTTCATGCCAGCTTCTTCTTTTGTAATTCAAATCCGAATGAAAACTGGCAGCTCTGAAAACTGAAACAAGCACTGCCACAAATACCTTGTAATGCTATCGACCTTGTCTGCCCATGCAGTGAGAAAGGGGGATGCATATGTGTCTGCACTCATCCAGATAACACAACTCATTTTTTTCCCTTTGGATAACAGGAGCCAACACAGGCCATTGGACCAGAAGCAGTCATTTCCAAGCTAACAGTACCTTTAGTGCCTGCATAGTACATACTGCATGTATTGTGTGTACATGTATGAAAACACCTGACATGTTATGTATATTGTACAATAGGTATAGAGAATAAAGAAAATAATCTGCTTTGAGAATCACAATTAATCAACACTAAGTGCTGTATTCAAAGCAGCTCTAACTATCACACACACACACACACACGGGGCATCCCAAGTTGAGCAAAAGATGCTGTGGGCATAGGATAAAGGTCTAAATATAAAAATGATAAAAACTCTGTACACATCTGACATCTTTAATATCGTATTTGGTAAATCAATATATTCCATATTTTTAAGACCATGTTCAAAAAACTACTAAACAAAATTAGACTTCATATACATACATACTGTATACACACACACACAGTATATATAAACATACAAGTCTCAGCTGATAAACCCCTTAAAATTTTAAGCCAATTCATACAACTTTTTCTTAATCCACTACTTTATACCAATACTTTTGTAACAAAAAATACTACTACTAAGATTACTGTTAACACCTTAAGACTCGAAATTCAGGAAAAAGTATGTAATTTGGGCAAAAGGGCAAGAGACAGCCGTCCTGAACAAGGGACTAGTACCGTACATTGTTATACTTGATATGCTACTTTATATCAATTACTCTGTGATTATAAATACTAATCCAAAGTATAGAATTTAGGGGTTCATGTACTGTGTTAAGCAGTGAAAAGCATGAAAAAAATGAAAAAAATGGACCGAAGTTGAACATAGCAACCAATCCACTACTTCCTATTATTTTATAGAATGTACAGTCAAGGATAAATACTACTTTGAAGCTAATTGGTTACTATAGACAACTTCTTCACTGGTCCACTTATTAAATCCTTTCAATGCTTGATACATTAGCCCCATAGTACACTATAACTTATTTAGTAGATTATTAGTGAATTTAGGCAAGATTTGGGAATAAAGTACACAAATGGTGCAGTTGTTCCAGGCATCTCGTGCCATATGGCACAAATAAGATACCAAAACAAAGAGACGGTACTATCCTAATTACTGAGTTGTGCAGTACATGAAATGAGGGACCACACCCATTGTACCTATAGACCAGGCCTGGGCAACACCGGCCCTCCAGATGTTAATGAACTACACATCCCAGGATGCTTTGCATTAGTTTTGCTATGTGGCCATGCTGAAACTGATGCAAGGCATGCTGGGATGTGCAGTTCATCAACATCTGGAGGGCCGGTGTTGCCCAGCCCTGCTATAGACTGTAAGCTTGCAGCAGGGCCATCCTACCTCCAAGTCTGTCTGTTGTTACCCAGTTTGCTTTATCACTGTCTACTATTGTAATGCGCAACATAATCTGTTGCGCTATATAAGGTAGCATGCCTGGAATCAAACATTGATGTGATAGCTATGTGTATTGTAGCCATTTTCAGCGATAGTGTTAGGACCTGCAGAACAGTGGGGTCCCGTGAAGGGGGCTGCAGGCTTAAATGCATTGATCAATTCATGAACCAAATCTCCACTATTTATTATCAGTTAATTTAGTGTGTGCAGAGCCCCTACAATGTCTGTTTAAACAATGTGGTCACAAGCCATAGGGCACCCCAAAACTAGGAAAGGTGAGTGCCGATGTTAAGTGTATGTACTGTAGATAAATAAATAATTGTCCATACAGGATATGCAGCCTCTAAATAAAAATGCACCAGTAGGGACAGTTCAGCTTGCGTAGAGGTAGAACAAACTGAGCATAGAAGGGGAATTTTTCCTACAGCAGGGCCATTTCGTTCTTTAACACTGAAACATCCTCATTACTCTGGTATAAGTCACCTTTGTTTTTAACTTTGCACTGTCTGATATTATTGAGAAAATAAATAGATTTCTGCTTGAGAACTCCTTTTTTGCACCACCTATCTCCTTACACTAAAGCCATTCAGTTTACTCGTTTGAGTGGCTTTTGTAGCTTAAAATCTGTCTAGTGTGTACAGGGAAGCTATGAGCGGTGAATGCTGAAGCATGCTCCCGCTTCATCGCTGCTCCCAGCAGACGAGCATGGGAGAGAAGATGGCTTTCCATAGCATCCCGCTAAGGAAAGTCCTCCACCCCAGGGAACATCCGCTGAAATGGCAAAAAACGCTCAGTGTGTACACACCGATCATTTTTCAGCCCAGCGATTTTCCGCATAAACGTTAACAATCTACACTGGTGTATGGACCTTTAGTGTGATTATCCACACTGGAGGAAGAGATGTCCAACAAAAGGAAAGAGGAAATTCTATGACATCAGAAGTAAAGGACCCACCAGATATACCTGTCTTACATTATAGTTTATGAGTGTATTAATAAGGGGGCATCCCCAATTATCCCGTTTGTTTTATCACTGTCTGCAATTGTAAAGCGCAACAGAATCTGCTGCGCTATATAAGAATCTGTAAATAAATACATTTTTAACTAACCATTTACACATCACATGGTGATATACAACTGCTAGCCATTACTTAAACTGTATTACAAGACGATATGTTGTGTTTTTTCCATCTTTCATATAAACCCCACAATATACATCGAAGAGGAGAATTTTAGTGTAAAGGGAAGTATGGTTAATGTTTTGAAGGCCATCTGTAAACTACTGAATATTTTGTTGTCTGTAAATAAGATACCAGTATAAGGACACATCTGTATACATGTGCGTGAAAATAGAGGGACCACAGAGAGAGAGAGAGAGAGAGAGAGAGAGAGAGAGAGAGAGACAGATGTACTAAGCTTGAAAAGTGATAAAATAGAGAGTGAAGACACCAGCCAATCAGCTCCTATCTGCCATGTCACAGGCTGTATTTGAAAAATAACAGGTAGGAGCTGATTGGTTGGTGGTTTATCACTCTTATTATTTTATCACTTTTCAAGGCTTAGTACATCTCGTCCAGAGAGATTGTGCACAGAAAGGTATCTCAGAGGGAGACTATGCAGAAGAGATAACAGAAACAATAATGGAGAAAGACTATGCAAAGCAAAAAAGGGGTTGACCCTCTTGGTCCCACTGACTTCGCTGGAGCGAACTACGATGGATAGTTATCATGGGTAGGTAGCTGATATCATGGCTGATGTAAATGTAGCACAGGGGACGAACCAGCTAGCTTCAATATGTTAGTATCTCTTGCTTTCCATATAGAATGGTCAATTTTCCCATTTTTGTTATTGACATTAAAGCAATTCAAGTCCAATGAAGCACCTGAAATAGTAGAAGGAACTGCCGGGATGTTAAAATACATATAGGAAAAAGTAAGCACTCCAATCCAACAAAATTAATTCTGTACAAGGAGCCAGAGGAGGTCATCATAAGCTGTTGGAAATGTTATGGCACTCAAGAATAAATTGCTTCAATTATTCTTACGTGCCATACCACTCCGTACAATAGGAAGTATATTGCAACTAAAGGAGATATTTATAGTCAACAAGAAATACCATTTGCCATCAATATGTATATGCTATGAAAAAAATTACAATTTTGAAAATATATATATATATATTTTTTTTTTTCTTATAGCATATACATATTGATGGCAAACCGTAATTTCTTGTTGACTATAATTTTCTCCTTTAGTTGCAAGCCAGATAAATTCTTCGGTATAATGTGTGTTTAATCTATTTTCCACATTTATGAAGATTAAAGCTGCGTGGGACAGCAGGATGGAATCACTTTTCTGAGAGAATAAAAGGAGGGATCCGCTTATCAGCAGCCATCAGAAAGTTCATTAATCAGCTTGGCTTTGTGCCCTCCAAATTGAAAGGTTAAGTAATTCTCAGAGGAATATTTCTGGGAAGCACTGACAATTGTGCAGATAGGACCTGACATTCACTTCACATGGGATCACTAACATGCATTTTAACACTGTTTTGACCCCAAACAATTGTCAGAGGATTAATAAGCATGGATTTCAAAAAGCGGCACATATAACGAATATTAGTGGGAAATAACCGTTCTCAGCCGGTATGCAAGCCCATGCAGTGCGCACAGTAACTGGATATAACGGGCTTCCATCATACTCAGTCAACAGCTGCTAGTACCCTAATAGAGGATGGAACTGGCTAGTCACTTCCATAAACTAACTGCTAAATGCCTGGAAATATACACAATCAGACTACAGGAAGCTATACAAATGTTCTCCACTAGGAACAAAGAGACTGTGAATAATCATATGATTGATAAGACATTCAGGCTGCTCAAAAAGATCTGGGGTTTGATTTTCCTCATCAACAGATGTAATTATGGGGAGGAGACATGCATTATGAAGCCAACAAATTCTGGACATCTGCTTCTGTCATAGCTATAAAATATACTAATATATAAATGATAGTCTTGTACAGTATATGCAGACTGAAACAAAGGGCCTTATTCTAGTTCACTCTTAGAGGCAAATTCCTTCTCAAATGGACAAAACCATATGCACTGCAGGTGGGGCAGATATAACATGTGCAGAGAGAATTAGATTTGGGTGGGGTTTTCTTTCAAAGTGAGATCTATATTACAGTGTAAAAATAAAGCAGTCAGTATTTTCCCTGCACAGAAACAAAATAACTCACCCAAATCTAATTATATCTGCACCTGTTAAATCTGCCCCCCTGCAGTGCACATGGTTTTGTCCATCTGAGAAGGAATGTGCCTCTAAGAGTGAACTAGAATAAGGCCCAAAATGTATGCATGCTCTTTGGAAGGAGACCTACCTGGTTCACCAATAGAGGATATTAGCAAGAAGTGTGGTCAACAGAAGCCATTTATGCGAACTGGGGACATTATATATCATAACTGACTTGGGGCACTACAATGGGACAATGTTAACTGGGGGCACTATAAGGCATAATGTGAACTGGGTCATTACTATGGGTTATAAAATAAACACCCGCTGTGGGTAGAGGTGTCCTTCTTTAAAAACAGTGGGCAGTTATTTTTCTAGTTTACAACCACACAAGGAGGAATAACAATTACATTTTCTATTGATTCCTATCTTGACACAGGGATTTTAAGTGGACTCTTATCCCAATCTACCCTGATTAGCGCTGCTTGTCTGGAGTCATAGGCCAGTATTCAATGAGGAAAATTCTCTGTGCATGGCGAGAGATTTTTTCTCTCGCCATGCACTCTCCGTGTTCCGGAGCCTCCTGCTCGCCGCCACTCGCGGCGAGTCTTAACCCCTGCAGCGGACGAGCGTCCGCGGCAGGGAGCTGACAGGGAGCCGTGGGACGGTGGCATCCAGGGAGATTAAAGTCTCCCTGGATGCCCCAGAACAAATGTGGAGGGTAGGGGGCCCCCCCGGGACCCAGGCAGCACAGGCTGCCCCCCCTATAGCCAGCGGGGGACCCAGTATTCACTGCACCCGTTCGTGCATATTAACGATCGGGTGCAGTGAATATATGAATATCTAATGAGCGGCTCGAGCGCTCCGGCCCCCTGCTGGCTGCACTGTAAAAAAAAAAATTAAAAAAAATATTTTTTTTTAAAATTAAATATATATTCATGTGCTATAAGCACATGAATAAAAATAACATGCCCCTTCACAGAAAAAAAAAACCTGATTTTTTGACACCAAAATTAAAAAAAAAAAACCTTTTAGATTAAAAGTTCACATTCCAGCTCTCCATCAAAAGATGGAGAATTTCTACACGGAGAGAGACGACGAAAATCACTTAGAAAGACGGCGAATATTTCACATTGAATAGGGTGGTTCACTTTTGGAGAGCAAAATGCTCCGTCCAAGGCGAAAAAAGCAAAAATTCTCCATAAAACACGGAGAATTTTTCTCATTGAATACTGCCCAGAGGGGGAAATTTACTAAGATGAATTTGTGAAAAAAATTGTATTTTCATCCGAAAATACATTTTTTTTTTAGGCGTATTCGTATTTTTGGCATTTACTATGCCAAAACTACTAATTTTCGTATTCATATTGATGGGACATTCGTATTTGTATTCACAATTAGGACATAAATAGGAATAGGACAGAAATCACCGTTCAAAAGAATGGGGATTCCTGATTTACCGTATTGAAAATACGGCCGCTAATTGGCATAAAACGCGGGCCAAATACGGCAGGAAAATAAACTTTATTTTCGTGTCGTATTTGCAGCCGTCAGTGTAAAAAAAGAAAAAAATAATAAAAACAAAACAGCGTGGGGTCCTTTACCCCCCACAGCCGTAACCAACACCAGTCTGAAAGAGCCGGGGCTGGTAATAAAAAATCAGGAAGTCCCAGCAAGCCAGGAACACATACTGGGATTTTGAGAACCACAAGTCCCAGCATGCGACCCATTAAAGGGCTTGCTGTGACTTTTAGTTCCACAGCAAAACCAATAGTTAAATAAAAAACACACTGACAACTAAGAAAAATAAAACTTTAATACATACATAGCCCATACATACTGATACTTACCTATCTTGAGCCTGTAGGTAGCCCCTCGTTCTTGGTCCGGTGCAAATTCTACTTACAAGTCTCCTCTGGCGAAGATCTGTCCTCTTCTATCCTGAAGTAGTCCAGGTCTTTGCAAAAAAATAAAACGCAAGTTTTCCAGCAGTCCCCTGTCACGAACTGAAAGAAGAGACGCTGATGGTTCATATTCAGCTCCTCTCCTCCGAATGATTCTATTGGCCGCCTAGCGGCCAATCAGGAGCCGAAAAATTTGGCTCCATTTCGCAGGGTGCGTGCGGCCATGGCGAACAGACTGATCGCCGCGTGCACGCACCCAAGATTGCAGGCACGGGGCAACAGGCCATGGGGCTCGCCCAGTGTTTCATGGGCGTTCACATGAAAATGCTGGGCGTTCCAATGGCGTTCCGGGGGCGGGCAGCTCACATCACCGGATGCCACTTCCTCCCGAATGTGCACGCATATCTGAGTAACCGGAGATTCCCTTTTGATATGCGTGCACGCATGACAACTTTCGATGGTCGGTGACCATCGATAGATGTGGGAGTTTCCCCCTGGCCTGCAAATGGTTGATTATGTAAAACATACATTCACATGCCGGCCGAACGAGCATAGCGTTCGAAGGGGGATGGCGAATCTCCATTCAGAGGGCGTCGTCTGGTGGACTAGCAAGGCTGCGGAATATGCAGCCTTGCGAGTCAACTGCAATGAGGTACAAAGTCTGTACCCTTATAACATTTCCTGGTCTGTGAAAATCTCTTAGGGTATTTTAAATGGTACTGAAGTAATGACATACTGCATGAATTTCTTAGTTCCACTGTCCCTGGATAATGATGTCCTAAACCAACTTCTCTAGTGAATAGACAAGGCGCATGCCTTTCTATTCCCGTGCCCAAACACTTTCAGGGAAGGCATGCGATTTCAGCTCTGGCCTTGATGAGCCTGATTCTATTGCACACAGACTGCACACATTTGGAACATAATTAGATGGCGAGTGAGATGAAAACTGATTACAGCTATTCTCTGATTTGCACAGGGTGGGATTTTCCTCTGATTTACAGCTGCGACTATCTGATCGCAATACTCTGCAAATAAGCAGAGGAGTGATCATGGCTGAAGCAGCCCCAAGGTGATAATATTTTAGCCCAAGTCTCCTGTGGCCATTTAGCATGTTTTACGATCCTTGAAATAATATCATATATATGGCTTAATGTTGTCTTCGGTGTTACATTGCTATCTCAGTTTATCCTGCTGTGCCTGTATTGACAGGTTCAGTTGAGCATGCAACAGCCTATTGGTCTTAGCATGTGCCTTTGGTACTTGCAACATATGTTTTTTTTATGGGCAGCAGTGAGTTCCCAAGTTTTATATACAGGTTGAGTATCCCCTATCCAAAATGCTCGGGACCATGAGCATTCCGGATAGGGGAATTTTTCGGTTTTTGGAATAATTTTTTTTAGGCATACTTACTTGTCCCCTGATGGTGTCCGGTGGTCCCTCGGCGTCCACAGCAGGCCTCCGGCATCTTCTCTGGGTCTCTAGCGGTCCCAGGAATGCATTGCGTGAGGTGACGTCACCGGCGCGCGCGCACACTCGCGCACACTCGCGCAATGCTTTCCTGGGACTGCTGGAGACCCTGGAGAAGATGCAGGAGGCCTGCTGTGGACGCCCTGGGACTTGGTAAGTATGAAAAGAGGGTTAGGGGGGGTTAAAAAATTTTTTTCAAATGATTCCAAAAACCATGGTTTTTGGAATAATTTGGATAAGTGATGCACGGATACGGGATATTCTTAATTTTATCTGTTTTTCTTGGTTAGAAGTGGAATCTGACTTAATCAAACAAGATGATGCTCACAACATTTTCATAATAAAACAAGCTTGTAATGATTTTCTTTTATCAGGAAACATATGGGGCCAAATGAATGGGGTCCTAGATGTCAAAATGTAGGAGTTTAGCACTTGACTCGCACCTTTTGTCACCATGACCAATATAATAGGATGTGGGAACATGCAAATTGTCATGTTTTCTGCAATCCCAAAACACCCATCCAGATGTTTTGACAATGTACACCCAGAACTTGGACAACTTAGACAACTTTCACCTAATATGTGCGCTGCTGAGCTGTCACTCAAGTGGAATCCATACTTGGAAAAATCCCAATAGAAGTTTAAAGGGCCCCACACACAGACAGATTTGTGCCAGAGATTCATAATGGGAGATTCAGCATGAGAGATTGCCCGTGGGCTAAATTGGGCCTACACACTGAGAGATTTGTTCCAGAGATTTATAATGGGAGATTCAGCATGAGAGATTTAAAATCGCTCACAGGTTGTCGTCCCCCTCCCAAACATATAAACATTTGTGATTTATAGAGGCCCATTTATGAAGGATCCCATCTTGTGATCTAGGTGGAATAATACTGATCAGGATCGCATTGTAATGTATTATCCCCCTCCTAAAGGAGCCTGTCCCTGCAATGTACTGAGCCGGGCGCTAGGGGGCTGCACATACAGGTGACGGGTGGCGAGAGCGGCTGATTTGACAGGTGGCGAGAGCGGGTGAGGTGACGGGTGGCGAGAGCGGGTGAGGTGACGGGTGGCGAGAGCGGGTGAGGTGACGGGTGGCGAGAGCGGGTGAGGGGACGGGTGGCGAGAGCGGGTGAGGGGACGGGTGGCAAGAGCAGGTGAGGTGACCGGTGGTGAGAACAGGTGAGGTGACGGGTAGTGAGAACAGGTGAGGTTGACAGGTGGCACAAGGGGGTGAGGTGACAGGTGACGAGAACAGGTGAGGTGACGTGGTGAGAGGGGGTGAGCTGACGGGTGATGTGACAGTGATGAGAGCAGGTGAAGTGACGGGGTGTTGTGATGGGGGCAAGAGGAGGTGACGTGATAGGGAGTGAGGGGGCGAGAGGGTGAGGTGACAGGGCAAGAGGTTGAGATGCTTTTCAGCGCCGTGTAGCAGTGGGGTACAATGGCTGGGATGGGGAAGCAGTGGCGGCGACATACGGAGTCTGGCGCTGTGGAGCAGTGACAGGGGGAGAAGCGGCTGGAGCTGCAGGAGCAGTGGCACCAGAGAGAAGCGGCCAGCACTGTGGAGCAGTGGCTGGGAAGCAGTGGCAGGTGGTGCCACAGATTAGCACACTGTATGTGGGAGTATCAGCCAATGTCGTGGCAGTACTGGTGTTCTTACCCCATGTCCAGGCAGCAACAGCGGCTGCCCACCAAGCGCTCCAGGCAGGACAGAGCCACGGGCTCCTCTCTGGCATCTGAGGCTGCGAGGTGTCCTGCTCAGCCATGCTGCAGAATACAGCACATGGCTCACACAGGATGACGGTGGCTGCTGACTGAGGCTCTGACACCTATTCACTGGCTGCAGCAGTGCACGTCCCTGGGGACCCACTAATTTTTTTAAACTGAGTCCCGGGTCCCCAATTTGTGGTTAAATACTCCTTCTTCGCACTACTCCCGGCGCAGGCTGCGGCTTATAGAAGCAAGTTATTTCACTCTCTCCTGCCTTCCAACCTGAGATACGATCAGGGTGCGTGAAAGCAGACATCAAGTTCCCGCTGGTCAAAGTGGCGGGCGAAGCCGGCGAACAGCTTCTTGCTGCCGCTGTGGGACGGCAGTGAGAGCCGGGCAGCCAGGGTTAATGGACAGCTGAGGTGGCTGTGTCCGGGCGGCCAGGGTTTACAGGTAATGGACGGCTGAGGTGGCTGGGCGGCTTCAGCGATCGCTGAGTGACCACTATAAATTTACTAGCAGCTCTGTTATAGATTGGGGACCCGCAGGGCCGCACATTTGTACAGCTATGTGGGTGACACCCACAGCGATATGCAGACACTTTCTGAGCGAGTTAGTAAAATTATGTAAAATCGCTGAAAAAGTTTCTGAATATTGCTGTGTGTATAGGGCCCATAAGGGTGTAATTGTCAGTTTGCATTAGACCACAAGGTTAATTGAGGTCAATGTTGTGGTTGCCCTCAACTCCTTCTATGTTGGTCCCTGATTGGTTGACAGGTCCCTAAGTAACAGATGTCATGTGGTTGCCTGCCATGCAAGACATACACATGGATTCCCTTACATCCACTGGTATGAGATTGTTTCCCCCCCCTGCGATGTCAACATGGACCAAAGAAGACCAATCTATACAGGAAAGAGGAGTATATTTATTTCTAGTTTACAAATGGGTTAGAATCGGACAGGAGGACCAAAGGGCTACGAGAGATGTAGGGAAGTATTTCTAAGTGTGTGTATGTAAGTGCGTGCATGTGCAAGGTTGTTTTATTAAAATAATTATCTAATATTACACATCAGGGTACTTATGTATTATCTGGGCGTCCGATTATTGCATTGCATCGCATGCAATATAGTGGCATACAATGCAATGCAATGAGATTTTTCATTGTAAAGACCCAATTTTTAATTGTATAGTCAACCATGGGTGATTTTATACCCCCACTATCCAACTACGCATGGAGTTGATTTTATATAGTGTGGCGAGCGCAGCGAGGGGACGCAGAATACATGTAAAGTTATCCACGTCCCCTCGCCACGCTTCGGGCACGGTGGCTCGCTACACTATATAAAATCAACTCCATGCGTAGTTGGATAGTGGGGGTATGAAATCACCCATGGTTGACTATACAATTAAAAATCAGGTCTTTACAATGAAAAATCGCATTGCATTGCACTGCATGCTTTACAATGAAAAATCGCATTGCATTGCATGCCTTAAGTAGTGGCATGCAATGAAAAAATCGGGAGCCCAGATAATACATAAGTACCCACATTTATTTAGCACTATTTATTTTTCACTAATATTATACTTTCTATCACTACACTTTGACCTCTAGCATTGGCTTCTTTCTTATTAACACACCTATAGCTTAGTTTTTCATTTGTGTGCTGCCCTGGGGAGACTGGCTTATGCTGGCTTTTTTGGGGTTCTGCGCCCCAGATTCATACTTAGTATAAGGGACCCACCAGAAATGAGGTAACCGTGAAGCTGGTTGGTGGGAAAATATTTATTGGCCAATTAACATACCAAGAACCTCTATTATTGTTTGATTAATAATATGGAGTGTGCATCTGCACCATGTGTTTTTCTTTGCAGAAGTCCCAGCATGATAGCACCTCATGTAAATCGGGTGTGCATTCTAAGATCCCCCATTGTTTTATTAAAGCTATAATATCTAGGGTGCCCACGTACTGTCTTTATTGTAATATTTGTTTTACTGGTGGGAAAGCAGGTACCAATGGGCACTTTTACACCTCAAAGGTTGGTACTTCTTGAATTACCAGCTTGCAGGGAGGCTTGCTGGGACTTATTGTCCCACCAGTAAAACACAATATTACATTTGTTTTTTACACTTTAAAGCTGTGAACTCGGCACTCATCATCTTGGGGTGCAGAGCATAGCCACTGGATTCAGCCCTGACATTGGGTGCCTGAAGGGGGGACCCTTTTATTTGGGGGTGGTGGTGTTGACCCTCTCCCAGGAAACCCCAGATAGGGTTAACTAGTTGGGTGGTAAGGCTATGGCTGCAGGAACAGAGGCGTAATTCTGGTAGGCAATGGATTCATCTACTGCTAGACTCCTGGGCTGTGTTACATTGGCAAACGTAGACCAGTGCTGGGTTAAAAAATTCAGGGAAAGCATTCAACTTTCCCCCCCACATACTTTTGGAACCAGGACCAGTCCAAGAACCAGTGTTGGTTGTTAAAAGACAGACAGGGGGGCCCTACACAATTACCCCATGTATATTTACAACAAAGACCATCTAAAAGAGCCCATTGCTTAATTAAGTTTTTTTTTATGGGGAAGGGGTGTAGACATCAGTCATTTTTTTTTTTTCAGAATCATGCTCAAATCTCACTGATATGTGCATGCTTCTGTCAAAACTTGCACCTTGTAATGTGATATTTTTTTTATGGAAATGGACCAGGGTATGTCATAGCTAACCTTGATATACACAATTCAATATTGCAAACAGTAATCAGGCTACAAATGACTGTTGTATTAGCTACATATATACTGTATATATACACATACACACACACATATACATATATATATATATATATATATATGTATATATATATATATATATATATATATCCGGCAAATGAAAAAGACTTCACAACAGTGGTATTAGCAACATTTCCTTTAATGGGCATTTTCATCAGGCTGAAAGCACATTCACCTTCTTGGCTACAATTACATTCAGCGAAGGCACCCGGCTCCTATGATTTTAGCGTCGGCTCTGTGGATATATATATATATATATGGCGCACGGCGTTGGCACGTGCAACAGATCGTGTTGCTACTCTTTCCACACCGCAAGGTGTGTACTTTGTTCGATGTATTTATGATGGCTGTCAAAACAAGTCTTGATAAAGGCCCTAATTCGGGTCGAAACGTTGACCAGAGTGTTGGCAGCGTATGAAGATAATGAAATAAAGCAATGATTTAAAAACTTCAGTCTGGCGAGTGACCTTACCTGTACCCACGTATATATATATACATATACACCATGAAAGAATGAAACAGCACAAGATATAGCAACGTTTCAACACATCAGTGTCGTCATCAGAGCCTGATGACGACACTGGAGTGTTGAAACGTTGCTATATCTTGTGCTGTTTCACTTAAAAGTTTACATATCGAAAGGCTGGAGTGCTGCATTCTTTCTTGGTCTGTATCTATGCTGTGGCATCGTGTGGGCACCCGCCGAGCAACATTGTGTCAAGTGGCTGTGCTGGACCACCTTGGTTTCTATATATATATATATATATATATATATATATATATATATATATATATATATATATATATATATATATATCGGGTGGTGGCACTTCTATGGGACCTTGCTGTTAATAGAGGCCCAAGGGATAGAGATGAAAAAATATAGGTATAGAAGTGCACTCTACACATTCACCAGAAATACACAATTGTAAAATCACATTTGTTTATTCAACTCCTAAATACATTGGCTTTTCTTCCAATCAGTGTTTTTGAATAGTTCTAACGTTAAGATCCAATTTTGGAGTATATTCGGTTCACGGACAAAACCCTACGCATTTCGTCTAGAACTTCCTCAGGGGTGATCTGGATCTAGGTGGTGAAAAAATATACAGAATGAGTATGGTCACAAAAAATTAGGTACCTTATTGCATACCCCAAATTACACTAGACCAGTGATGGCTAACCTTGACACTCCAGCTGTTGAACTCCACATCCCAGCATGCCCTCCATCTGTTTTAGCTTTGCCAAATAGTAAAACTGTAGCAGAGCATGCTGGGGTGTGTAGTTCAACAACAGCTGGATTGTCAAGGTTAGCCATCACTGCACTAGACACTTAGTCTAAAGGATAGTGGGGGAGGGAACATGACTATACTGGAGGGAGGGGATCGAAGGATAAAAGGTCAAGAGGGCTCTTAGTCCTAAAGTGCATGTAAAAAAGTAGAATAAAACTTAAATAAAATATTTTTTTCAACATACCCAATCAGGCAATGTAAAGGGATTTGTTCGCCTGAGTATTAATTATAGGGTGTGTTGTACAATTAAAAACAGGGAATGACAACATGTCATGTAGGAAAAATAATGCTCCTGAGTTGCCTATAAATGAACAGTAAAATAAGATATCCATGATGTTTTATATTCCCAAATGGTATAACTTTCAAAATGTAAAATAATTATAGAGAATACTCCTAACCAAAAAAATGGGTTACTATCTATTGTCTTAATGGCATGGAAGAGAAAAAAATAAATAAAATAAAAATATTTCATGTAGCTATTCCTAATTTTATATATACACACATACATATATATATATATATATATATATATATATATATATATATATATATATATACACACACACACACACACACACACACACACACACACACACACACATATATAATGTGGTATCAGCAATGCAGTTCTAATATCATGTCTGTTACTACAATGATATCAATCCATGTATTGGGAAGGGTTTGTTAAGAGTTACAAAAATTGTTATTACTATGTGATTTTGCCTACTGTATAGTATATATATATATATATATATATATTTATTTATTATATACAGTAGGCAAAATCTATTTTCAATACTATGTTTTTATTGTTGTATGGATTTATTGTTGTTTAAGATTTTGTTTCTACTCTCCATGAAAGAAAATATAAGATCGCCAGGTCTTCAGTCATTGCACAGATATCCTGTTGTATTCAGGATGAGAAGGAAAAATAGTTTCCTATTTTTAATGCTGCATTAAGGCCCATACACACTGGGCGACTTTGAGATGAAAGTTGCTCAAAACAGCAGGTTTGAGCGGCATTCAGCTCAAAGCCGCCCAGTGTGTATGCACCGGTGATGAGCGTTGCTGCGTGCTCCCACATCATCGCTGGGAAAGCCGTTTATCTGCTGGTAATAGTTCTGTGCTATGCAAAGCCGTCCACCTCCCGGCTTCGGCGCCGGGAAGGGGAAAAGCTGCTCAGTGTGTATGCACTGAGCTGCTTTTCCCCCAGCAATGAATGCGATCATCGCTGTCCATACATGCTGGGCATAGTCGCCCAGCGTGTATGGACCTTTATGTTAAAATTGAGCTCCATGGGGCATACTTTATACATATACAGATAAGATTACATGACAATAACATTTTAAGATAGCTATTGTATTCAAAACACATACAGGAGGTTATTCTGGTTGACACACAGCGCTGGGTGCCATTTTAAGCACGCCTGCTGCTCGCACATGCTGCAGCCCCCCTTATCAGGGCAAATTCTCCTGCATGTCTGTGAATGGATGTTTAGCATAAACATCCATTTGCAGCCTATGGGGCCAAACTGACATCATTCGATAGTTGCTGACCACCGAATGATGTGGGCGAACACTCTGTTCGACGTGTCCGCTCACACCCGGTGCATGCACATAAATATGCAATAAGGAAGCATTGTTCACTGTTGCTAATTCACAACAGTGCGCATGGAGCAGAATAAGGTCCACAACCACCATGTAATGGCTCAGAAATTCTAATAAGACCTGAAGCACAGAAATGTGTTTAGATTACATTGCAAATGTTTTGTTTCATTCTTAAATAACAAAAAAACACCCTAGTAAACAGTGTTTTTGTTTTTACAAATGTACAAATGTCTTAATATTGGATTTGTGCCATTTCATACAGTATGTTGCATGGGATGTCTTGAAAAGGGTACAATGTCCCTCGTGTGGAAGAATTGTCCAGAAATTGCACGTTTATGGTGTAAAGAATAAAGAGAATTTATATCAATTGAGGTTGTGTTTCTCTATGTGGCGCAAATATTTAGAAACAAAAAATGCTGCACTTCCCTATTCAAGGTTATGAATCTTTGGAATAGCCAAAATTGCAATAATATAGATTGTGGGTTTTAGAGTAGAAAATGTGTGCAGATGGTTTAAAGAAGGCATGTCCAACGTTGGCCCTCCAGATGTTTTGAAACTACACATCCCAGCATGCTTTGCAATAGTTTTAGCATTCTCTAATAGCAAAACTGTGGCAAAGCATGCAGGGATGTGTAGTTTCACAACATCTGGAGGGCCAACATTGGACATGCCTGGTTTAAAGTGATAGTACAGTAAGTCATGCAAAGGGAAAAACAAAAACCCAATATAATAGTGTAAACTCCCCCCCCCCCCCCCCAACACAGGCTATTTTATTTCAAACCAGCACTTCATAAAATCCACACCCCCCCCCCCCCCAAAAAAAAATGTTTAAAAAACAGTTCTATAAAATAGGGTGGAGGCTTTTGCCGGACAGACGCTCATTAGATGGTATCTTTTAGCAGGCTTGGGTCTCCGGATGACACGGTCGCTTGGGCCTCAATAAATACGTCGTAACAGTAAAGTCGACACTCTTTTTAAAATCCCCATGCATCTACAACATTTCGGACCCTTGCTGGTTCCTTTATCATATTTATCCATCTGCGTACCTTTTATACTCTAAAAACAACAATCTATATCATACTAAAGAGAATTTATCTGCCCACTTGCTTCTCTTACATCCTACTTGCCCCTGCATAGTTCATAAAGTGCCAACTCACTCTGCCCAGTTAAGGAGTCATATCCTGCATGCAGACCATGCCCCGATTACAGCTAACTGGAAGGACATATTCCCTCCATCTATCTCTGATCTTGATAACAAGGCGTGTCAAATTCTTAGTTTGGAATAAGCATGATCCATGACAGATTCCATACATTTTCTAGTATTTGGTTTCCCTAGACAGACCACACTGCCAATTCCTTATAAATCTCCTTAACGGTTACTTAATCTTTGTAGTATGCTACTCCTCTCTCCTCCTTCCTTTTTATATTTCTGTACCCTATCCAATAACATTTCTCTATGATACTGTATATGATAGATAGATATATAATAATGTTATTTATATAGCACTAGTCTCCCAATAGTACTCAAAGTGTTTTACATTTGCCTTTACAGGAAAAAAACAAAACAAGCTTAACAGTGGATATTAGTGAAATGCTTGAGTGAACAGGAAAGTCTGAAGGTGCATACACACTGTACAATTTTTTTTGACCAATTTCGTTAATTTGGGCCCTTCTGAAGGATATTGGCCAAAATATCTTTCATTGATTATGCGACGAATGACGAATTGTTCATCAAGGTTGTTCGTCAATTGTGCATGCAGCTCAATTTGGATATCTGTCAAAACAAGCCTTTAAACTGTAGCTAGATCGTTCGTCTTTCATCAACATCTTTCGTTCAGGACACTGGGTTCAAGGAAAATTGGTCATCAATGTCTTTCAACTAAATTGGTCAAAAAAATAGTACAGTGTGTATGCAGCTTTAGGGCTATTTTTCAAGTATTCTACAGTGGGGGCTTCTCACACTGTATGGGGAAAGGAAGAAGTCAGAGCCAGTTCAGGCATATTCTAGGTACAGTTAATAGTCCATATAAAAAGAATTGTGCTGCTATGCAAAGTGCTTCCTTTGTATTTCGTCCTGATCAATTTTAGGGTCCCTTCAGATGTATTTTCTCATTGTATGGATTGTATCTTAAGATTTGACACTTTTATGCATTTACCTTCTTTCGCTTACATGTAGTTCTATAGAAAAATAAAAAGTCAATTTATTATAAGACACAATAGAGTAGAAAAAGGAACTGCCTTATTTTTGACACTTATGGACAAGGCATGGAGTTTTAAAAACAAGGGGGAAAACACCAATCTGTTGGTTCCTTAAAAAGGGGACACATTCTGCACCTTGCATTGTCCCGACATCTGTACCAACTGAGAACAATTTAAGCTACTTTTCCCTTTAAACTAACATTTAAAAAAAAATTATATATAAACAGTGATTTTATAATGCACTTCAAAGACAGATATAGGGGGTGTTTATCAAACTTGCAGAATGATACAATTTTAAGGGATTACATAGTAACTTTATTCAGCTTCTAATTTACATGTTACAGGCTGTGTTTGAAAATGACAGGAGATGATTGTTTGGTACTTTATCTCTCGACAAAATTCGATAAATACCCCCCATAAACTCTACATAAAGTACACATTTCAAATTATCATAGAATAGAGGAATATTATGTAAGGTAAATAGATAAAGGTTAGCAAGGTAAGAATCTCTCATGTAAAAGTATAGAATTGGATAAAAAAAAAAGGGAAGAGCACACCATCAACTTAACCATGTTGCAATGAAGTGGATTATTAATTCTACTACATAAATTCAACTGGGAACCAAGTGGCTTAATCAGTTAATTTGATTACAACAGGGTGACAGTACTGCCCGAAAAAGTTACAATATAAAAGATATTCAGTGTGTAACAGCATCTACCACTCTACTAGTGTGTTGTAGCAATTAAATAAGTATTTTGCTTTGTTACCTCTCCATATGAGCACCTAGTGAATGTAGTATGTTGACTATTATAATGATCAGCCAAATTAGTTTATATAGCTAGACATTTAGTTGACACGCTAATCAGAAAGCAGACCTGTAGGGTCTGCTAAAGTTTTATTTATATTATGAATATATATTAAAAAAAGCCCCAGTACATTCATTCCTGACACACCTCTATTGCTATAAGACTATATTTTCATTGCTAGAGTATATCATGCATTAGAGAAGTGTGCCACTGCACCACAATCCATTCCTCTACGCAAATGACAGTGATATGTCTATATAATACAGCTTTTTTCTGAATTTCTTTTAACATAGGAATCTGACCAATGGAGAAGGCTTACTTAAGTAAAATTGACATATGTTTTCAAGTATTTAATTCATACATTAAAAGCTACAGTATATAACATGCTATAAATGCCACCTACTTTAAATCAAATAAATCTAATGGTCTGACTGAAATACACCAGTGGTTGCCAAAACGGACCTCAGCAAACCTCAAGCTAGGATGAGATGATGAATTATTGTACCCCAGCTGAGACCTTGTGATCAAAAGCCCCAAAACTGTTTTCCAACATTGGTTCTCACAAAACTGAAAAAGCTCAGTTTAATGACAAGCACAGTATTACATCACTATCCACAATAAGGTGCCTACTTATGGCATTGTACCAATAATATTTATGTATGTTGGGGTTTACCGCAATGAGTCAATATGTAGAGAATAAAAACCCTATATGCAGTTTCAATTAGTCCATAAACCTTTATTAAAAGATAAAGTATAGTAACTGCATTTAACATATATAATAGAGTTGACATCTTAAACCATGATATCCAAGTTTATTTAAGGACAATAAAGATGAGGGCTAACATTAAAACAAAGCTGTAGAGAAGCTTCTAATTTGTCAGGGTATATACCTAAATTCTGCTCTGACCAACTAATGCTTAGCAACATACCATATGATATATTACATTAGTAAACAGACACAGAGTTAGTGGCAAATGCAACATAAAGGAAGGCATGCACCTGTGCTACTAAGCTGAGGCAAGTGTCATATCTTACAGATGTTATACATCTAGGGTCCAATAGCACATTTTCTATCAAATGCCTATCAACATTAACTTCCTGTGCTTTCAAATGTGTTGAAACATGTAACCACATAATTAACAAGCTATTGTTGTAGTGTCCTAAGAATACAATAATTGTTAATAAGTTTCAAGAAGACCTGTATGACGTTTTCTTTAAGTACACTGCTTCCAAAATGATCTTAAGAAATAATAATAATGTGCCTAATAAATGGACCCTAATTAAGATTGTTATTCATAGACTAATGCCAATTAGAAAAACAAAAAAGGAAATAATTATTTGGAGGCAAAGATGGTGACTATTAGACACGGCACTGAAAAATAACACCAATTGAATAAAACTTGTCCTTGGTTTTTTTTTTGCATATGGAGCACATTCTTGTGCCACAAAACTACCCCATGTACGAGGCCTTAAAACGTACACATATTTATTCCATGCAAATGTTTTCACATTGCTGTTAGTCATTTGTATTGTGTATTTTTGTGCAAAAATAGTACACATTACAGTCTGAAAAGCAATTAAATATAAGAAAAAAAAAGGAATTTAGTCCTGGTTAAATTCTTGCCAAAATAAGGTTAGTGTTGGCAATCAATTGTCATAAAATTAACCCTTTGAGTGCCAACATTGCTGTGAGCGATCCTCAAAATATCTGCTTAAAATGCCAGCATCGCTAACAGTGACGTTTTTTTTTTTTTATAGTATAAATACGAATACAGCCAAGTTTAGTTAAATACTGCACCCACAAAAGAACAGTCGTCGTGAGTGACGCTGGCATTTTTAACGACTATTTTGAGGATCTCTCACAGCAACGTTGGCACTCAAAGGGTTTAATAAAAAATGTTTAATTGGCAATTTTCACACATATTTTGACAAATTCCTTTGGCATTCAAAGGGTAAAAGATAAAAGTTTCAAAATCATTACTATCTACAAATAAATGCAAACGAAAAAATACATACGTCATTTTAATTCTTTAAAATGTTGGTAGAATGCCTTTATACATTGCCAATTTACCTAACTGTAAATAACTGGACAGGAAGTACAGTGAGAGACCAAGTGAATTGGATATATTACATAAGCCGTTGTGTGAGATGGCAATCTGCCTTTAAACAGCAACAAACAAATGAATTACGCATATGTAGATAATACAATATATATTTTTTTTAACTAATTACTGGACTGACGTGACTTGTAAACATTCACTTAAATTGTTATCATAAAATATAATACTACATTTATAAACCACAGCCAGAAAACTATTTTATACACTTTTGATCCTTTAAATATGATCCCTACTGTTTTAAATGTCACTGCTACACTGGTGTTTCACTTTAGCTATTTACAGGCTAATTACTATTTCAGCATCAATTGTGGACTACACACAGTTAAAAAAGGCACACACCAACATAAAAAATAGTTATTCAAAACAGATCTGCAACATATGTAAGCGATTACAAATCATAAGGCACAGAACAAGTCTGGACTGATGACTTTGATGGCTGTGCCTGTAATCCTCTGAAAACGACATGCAGACCCGTGGTCATCCACTTTTGCCGGGCTGTTCATTAAAATGTGATATTGCTGATTCCTGAGCAATTGCAGGGAGCATTCCATTGGCTTCATTGGCATGTTTCCAGACATTTTGCTTAATTCAGCAACATACTAGCTTGCAATGGAAAATCTACTGCTTGCCTATACATTTCAGTGGCAGATTTGTGACACACTGTTCACCTTGAAATGGTCTATAATGTATGCAGTACTGCCCTAATGTGGTAAAACACTGAAAATGTTACAGGACTGCATGCTGTGAACACTGCACAGGTAACAAAGGTTAAATCAGAATAAAACCTATAATACTCGTATTGTTGAAAGGAACCTATTGATTTATTTGCTAATTGTGGTACTGCAGACATTTTTTAGAAGCAGTAGAGAGATTTCATAGCCTAATCCATCCATTGTTAGACAACCCCCAATGCCCCCCCCCCCCCCCCCCCAGGCCAGAGATGAGCAAGCAGTGTGCTCTCTGCTGGAGAATCAAGACCAAGGCACCCTTCAGTAGAAGACAATGCTGGCCAAGAAACATTTTGCATTACTGCTTATTCTGAGCAAAGGCTTTTGCATTGATTGTCTAACAAAAATGTAAAAACTGGTAAATGCTGCTACACCTGTCACATTCAATTGACTAATATGTAAAATGCATGAAATAAGAGGTCACTACATATGTGCAACAAGAAATAAGGGGAGGGAAGTGGCCACAACCACAATGTCAACATGGCCTAGAAACTAAGTGATTTCACTGACAAAGGAGGACTGGGATTCTTTTTACAACTACTGTTGACTTTTACTTGGACTAATGTCTTAATAAATACTAAACAGATTACCAAGTAAATAAAAACCCCATTTGATCTGAACAGAGGGATTTACTAAACCCTTTCCAAAATGTATCCTGTCAGACGAATATTAGGCTCGCTCAATCCATCCAACTGTGAACATTACTATTCTCTTAAATGAAATAAAAAAACATCTTTAATAGCTTTATTTCATTTGGGAGATTGGGCATTTCACATATTATATTTTAAATTAAAATAAAATCTACAATGAAGGTTAGGCATAGTTCTTTTTTAAAACATAAGTCTACTTTGTAGGTTATGCAGAGTCATCCAAGTTTTACAAAGATATATAAATTTGTGCACATTGTTTGTGTGAGAGTGGCAACACTAACATATATTATGCACTTGTGGCTCAATGTAAATGGTATACTCAATTATAAAAGTATATGGATATATTAGTAATGATTATATATATATATATATATATATATATATATATATATATATATATATACATACATATATATGTGTGTGCAAGAAATTCATTAACCACTAGGTTTTCTCAAGATGTTACAGTAAAAGAAAAAAATGCACCTTGGAAGTTTATTTAGTAATCCCTGTTAAACTATTAATCTGTTTAAATTGCAATAAAAATAAATTGCACACCACAGAATAGATATGAAGGGGACTTCATTTTAAAATGTTTAGCACAGTTCAGTAACACACGCATATATGAATTATTTATTGTATGTCTGTACATACATATGCGTATACTGTTTAAAAACATTTGCGCACATTCCTAAAAGGTTAACAAATATTTACATACTGGAAGAACCACGATTAAAAAATAAAATACTTAATCTATATAAAAACATGTTTGATCATATTTAGGATAGTAAATTATTAAACATGATTATATTATTTTGTACAGATATTTACAATTTATTGTACAAAACTATTATTGTCTGTAGCTGCTGTTAATTAATTAAAAGTAGTAAGCAAGGGTTGGAAAAGTAATACATTTACCACATTAATGTACAGTACATAAATAAGATTCTATTGGTGGTGTTTTATATTAACTGCTATTATGGTTCATAATTCAGAACAAAAATGCACTCTCAGCAAACAAATGACCTGTATAATATTTCATCGATCATCATCATCACATTAAGAACAGTTCATCTAGTTCACTTGCATGTTGAATCAATAGGTGTCAACTGGGTGACTTCATCAGAATTTCATAAATAGATGACCAGTACTTTAGCAGAGTCATTTGTAGGCTGGGAACATGGGTTCCTAACTGCAAAATCCAGAAAATGCCTCTGTAATGCTGCAGATGGCACTCTTTCTCTTGGTTATAAAAACTCAAACTGTAGCAATTCATGTGTCAGTTTGTTTATTACAAGCATTAATCTCATATGCTACATTGTTTGTTTTGCAAAATAAGGTTGCTAAAGGTAGCATTAGTTTATTTACTGCTTAATGGTGAATAAAATGATCCTTTCTTCCAGTAGGACAACGTGGATTGTAAACTGAGAATATTATGCAAAGTCACGTACAGATTTAATAACTCCACATAGCACTCTATAATCTGTCTTGTGACAAAATCACTGTAAAATAAATTCATTAATATAAAATCTATTAAAACCACAAACTTCAAAAACCTAAGCGGATGTGTATTAATCTTTGTGTAATAAAATTGTAATAATAATTTACATGGGAAAAACAATATACATGTAGATATTTAAAAAATGCTTTTTAAACTATAGGCATACTGTCCTATTTGAAACTCAGTGACCAAATATGTGTTCATAGTCATCAAAACAAAAATGAAACTACATTTGTGGTTAAACCATTTAGTTTCTGTCTGAAACCACACAAGCTAGTAAAGTTATTTTGAAAAGACAAAAAAAAAAACAAATAAAAACAAACAGGATTTGCCATCACTTTTGGACAGGACATGTTTACACATATAGTGGTATTCAATTTTGGACGAAGGTTGCAAATAGCTGTTGCCATTGCCATCCCATCTCACAACCTTCGCCCTGCCAGCTGAATGCAAAATTTGCACAAAAATGCTTGCTAAACCATGGGGCAGCGAACACTTTTTTTTTTTGACCGTCTGCGGCACAGGGTGGCAATACCGAACAAATTAATTCGCCGGCAATTGAATTCCGCCAAACTAGTTGAAAAACTCATTTCACATGAAAAACAAAATGTTTCAAAATGTATGTTTGAAATGTGCGGCAGCACAGAAAATGATACATTACCATTCCATAAAAATAATTGTAATTTTACAAGTTTGATCAATTGTTTCATTCATGTTCAGGCAAAAGCACAAGTTCAGTTGGACTTTTGTTTGAATCACTGTTATAAATGTATAATCATAGCAGTTCTAGAGATTGGAGTGAAGCATACCATGTCTTGTACAAGGCAGGTGTAAATATCTCTAGTTTAGAATTAAACTACACAATTGATTTTTTAAGTAATCACAATTTATAGAGAAGATTTGTGCAACCTTATAACAAACAGTTGTGTCGTAAATTCTCTAGTAATAGTTGTGTTCCGTAGGGAAAACATTGTTTTTTTTTCAAGGTTAATGGTGGTGTCATCTTTCAAACTTGAAATATCTTTTATTAATATATTTTTTTTTATAAAGGAATGATAAAAGTGGTGTATCTATGAAAATATATGAATCCACATAAGCCCTGTCCATAAACAATGTAATTAAAACTTGTCACACACAAATCTAAAGTAGGTGTAAGTGGAGTGGCTGGATAAAAAAATCAACTTGTAGGGATTTGTACTAATCAGTATTTCTCAGTTTATTTTCCAAGCATAAGCAGTGACTGTATACCATAAGACCTGCTACCTACTTCATATTTCATTCCACAAAAAATGTCTTCAGTCTCTGATTATCTTTCAGCTGAGGGCACTACTACATTTCTGTGCTTGCACGTCATGGAAGAGTAAACAGTATAGTGTAAGAGAAAATAATCAAGGTGGATCTACTTACAGTTAGGTGGTACTGCCTCCATATTTCTGGGCAAGCCTGGAATATAAAAAATATTGATCAGTTAGCAGCATGAAACAAGGTGCTTTACAGCCTGTTGGTTTTGGCATAATACAGCATCTGCTGTGTCGGTCACAGGGAAAGAAGAAGCTTAAGTGAAAGGGTCTGTATTTAAGCTTCAAAAAACCTGGCTGCACTGTTTAATTGAATTTTACACTGCTTTAACACACCCTGCTCATTGTATGTAAGCCAGAAAAGCCTCTTCCTCCTCAGAACTTCTGGGAATGTTTCTTTTACTTCTTCAGCTAGTTGAATTGTAAGACTAAAGAAAATGCACCACTGTCACTTAAGAGTGAAACCAAGAACTCGTAGTAACAATGTAGTTTAGTAATGTAATTATGACATAGATACAGATATGTCCATATACATCATACTTAATTGCATTAAATTGTGTGCCACAGACTTTACAAATTAGCCACACCAAGCATCCCCCAAAGACTTATTTTCTGTATTTTATTCGCATTACTAATGCAACAAAAGTTGCAGACTAACTAATACCCCTTTCACACTGCAGAAATATTTCCGGTCCATACCGGGCTGTTGCTGAGTCGACCCGGGTCTCTGTGTGGTGTAAAAGCGACAAAAGGAAAAACCCGGGTCAAGCAAAAGAAGGGCTTTACCCAGGTCTGACCCAGGTTGCTGGGTGTAAACGGGTAACCCGGGTCAAGTGACCCAGGTGCTGTTTACACTATACAGAGAAGGCAGCGTCAGCTCCAAGCGCTGCCACCGCCCTGAGCCCTGATGACACGTCGCCACCTCGCCCCCGCATGGTGTCAGCAACCCTGCTTATCGCTGAGGGGCACTTCACCTCGCAAATGTTGGGTCGCTACCCAGGACAGACCTGGGTCCAAATCTCAGGTGCGACTCGAGATTTGCGAAGTAAAAGCGGTTTTAGTGTGCCTGGTACACTGTACATTTTTGGAAAAATAATCAAAACGGCAGATTTACGGCAATTTCTATAGGCAGGTCATTAAGAAGATCAAGATATTGTAACAATTTTTTTACATTTCATTTATAGTGTGAAGAGAAAGAGGGGTAGGAATTTTCAGAGGGAGCAGTAAGGAGAAAAGGGGGGGAAGATGAAGAGGATGAAGAGGGGGCTGAGAGATTGCAAGAAAAAAATGAGGCCACAAAAGGGGTGGCCCAAAAAGATAGTGAAGGGGGGTGGGACAGAATTGATCTAAAAGAAGAAGACTGGTAAAAATTACCTAAATGCTGGTAGACTCTAAAAAAATTGCCTAAAGGCTGGCAGACTGGAAAAAACTCCCAAAAGAAGGGCAAATGGTGGACTGGGGGCTTGGCACAAAATAGAGACAGAAGAAGCAGCTCAAGAGAGAGTGGGGAGGGTGGATAGAAGTATGGTGTTGATAGAGAAAAAAAAATAAAAGAAGTTTGAGACAATAGGAGTAACAAACTGGAGATAGAGGAAAGAGAAATGGTAATAGAGAGGATACATATTAAATGCACACATGTACAAAATAGCTAAGCACTGCAACTCTGAAAATAACCGGTCCTAGTGCCCCAACCCAACAGCATGTAGAACTCTATGTCAGGCACTCAGGACTCCACATAAATCACATATAAGGCAATATCTAAAGATATTAAAATGTCTCTCAAAGATTGACTGATATACAGATTTCACTTAGATGTGATTATTTGATGTCCTGAGTGACTGATGAGTTTTTCACCATTTTATAAAGCATCTTCCAAGGAAGGTTTAGGTGTATGAAACATTAATGTTTGACAAAAAAAAACTATTCCCCGATTTTACTAATAGTGACCATTTCAGTAAGATAGAGGTTCCCAAACGTGGTCCTCAAGGCATTCCAAAAGGTACAGGTTATTTTTTTTTACTAAAGTAATATTTATTGAGAATGCAGTATCATGAACAGATTACAAATGAATCAGAACATAGATCATACAACAGAATGTGTATACATATATATATATATATTTAAATAAAACAACAATTATAAACAAATAAACTAAGATGCTGCAAATGTGTAATCCACACACAGAAAATCAGAAGGCATTAACACCATTCAAGTAACTTATTTTAACTGTCGACGCTGCTGCAAAAGTACAATCCAGACACATGTCTTCGAAGAGATCATATAGAGGGCTCATGGGGAATATGTGGAATCCATGCAACTAGACCAAATTTTCTCAAACTAATGGGCCCTACACACATGCCGATATGTGCAGGGCTACCTAGCTATGCTAGGTCGGGCTGTGCTGCGCAGATATCGCCTAGCACACAGAGCTGACAGCCCACACACAGAGCGAGCTGTCAGCTCTGTGTGCTAAGCGAGCAGACAGCGCCAGTGTTCTCCGGTGGGAGAACACTGCCGATGCCGAGATTGATGGACACTGTCCATCAATCTCGGCCAGCGATAAAGACGCGCGGGGACGCGCACGGATGCCGATACAGCCCCCACACATACACCGATGTGAGGGCATTTGCTAAGCGACTTTGCCAAACTAAGCAAAATCGCTTAGAAAATGCCTTAATATCGGCATGTGTGTAGGCCGTATAAAGCTCAGCATCCACTATGCAGACATATCTGAGGCTACAAATCTCTTCAAAATTCCCCTGAACTCTCCCAGATATCTGATCTAACCCTGGGCTACTTTTTCACTCTATTCCCTTCAGACACATCTGATCAATTCTAAACCCCTGACAGCTTCAGATCAGATGGATCTTTTGGTGCAGCACCAAGGATTTTTTTGTCGATGGATACAAGACTCAGCCGCACATCTGATCTGAGGGAGCACAGATTTGGCCTATTTTCATCAGATCGGTCCGTCAGATCCATCTGAATCTGACGAAAACTGGCCAAATCTGACTAGTGGATGGGGGCCTTTATGAACTTGCCTTGTTTTTCATATAGAAATAGCGTCCATGGGTAATAGAGTCGTTCACCAGGGCCATTATGTGCTAGCCACAGTCTAGTAATACAAACATTTGCTAAAGCACAGATATTACTTACCATATATACTCGAGTATAAGCCTACTTTTTCAGAACATTTTTTATTCTGAAAAAGCCCCCCTCGGCTTATACTCGAGTGAGGGTCCTGCTTGAGTCAATAAGTTTTCCCAGTTTTTTTGTTGTAAAATTAGTGCCTCGGCTTATATTTGGGTCGACTTATACTCAAGTTTATTCGGTACATATTGCCACTCCAACTTCAAAAATGAGTCTGTCTTGTCACCGCTAGGATACATAGTTTGGGAGTAAGCAAAATTAAAGGGATTACAGTATTCACCAAGGTAGATTTGACTTGAGACCAGAATGTTTGTAAAGACTGACAGTCCCACAGGCGGTGCCAAAACAAGCCTTGATAAACATTACATAAACATTACATTTGGGGCAGGTATCTGATTGTCAGCCCCCAAATGTAACCAGCCTAACCGGTAAATACTTCACTTGTGATTCCGTGAGGAAACATGGAAAATGTTAAATGTTGGTAGCTCTCTCCAGGACTGGAATTGGCTATCCATGCACTAAACAGTGCAAAAGAGGGGGATATAAACCCATTTTTAGAGACTCTGGCAATCGGCTTGAGATAGAGTAATTAAACCCATTGCAAGAAATAAGAGCCAAACCTAAAGTATCTCATAACCCCTTAAAGGTAGCTCCACTCATTGGAGTCAAATGCTTTGGCTGCATCCCACAAAACTATAATGGAATTAGAGACAGTCACATGTGGAGTCTGTAGATGAGTATAAATCCAATGCAAATTAATAGAGGTGGACATACCAGGCATAAAACCAGCTTGATCTAGATGCACTATGGATGTGATAACTGCATTAAGCCTAATAGTATTTTTGCCAGAATCTTGGAATCTGTGGGATACAAAGAGATTGGTCTATATGAGTCGGGTAACTTGGGGTCCTTTCCAGACTTTGGAAGTACAATAATAATGGCTTCAGACATCGACAAAGGAAACATTTTCTGCAAATAAATCCAAGTACAAGGGAATGGCTCTTAGGAGCAAAGAAGTCAATGTGCTTTTTGTAATAGGAGCCCTGAGATGGGCATGGGCCTCGGAAGAGTGTTTAGGTAATTCAATATTAGCCATATAATGTCGGAGATCATCTCCAGAGCATTCTAAGCAAGCTTTATAAGCAATTTTATAAAAGGATAGAAAAACATTAGCAATGTCTAGGTTAGAATTGACAATAGTCAGTTAATTGCGTAACAGTAGCCAATGGATTTGTCAGAATTCTAGAAAACTTCCAGATCTATACGCTTGCAGATACACAATGTTTGCTCGAAACATTAAACTATGGAAGTTCTTGTTGGCAAGGTGAGCCAACCATGCAGATTGAGTGAAAAGCCAACGGACTTTCATAATAGATAAACCATCCCTAATATATTGCATTTCCAATTTACAAAAGTCAGACTAAGTTACTCTCTAGTTTCCTGGAAAATCATTTCAGAGCAGCAATATGCTTAATAAGCATACCATGCATAAAGGCTTCAAATGAATCCCATACTGTGAGAGAAGTGGAACCCACATTATCTACAAAGAATCCCTTCTAGTGGCACACCAGGTCAGAATTGGCCCCAAGCTGGAGTAACCATGACAGGTGAAGCTTCCAAAATGACTGTCTCCTCTGGCTCTCTGCATTGAGTGACATTATCAGAGGTGAATGGTCTGAAACCCCTTAGCCTCGTTTTGGACTTTAGTCATTTTAGAAAGGAGAATAGGTAACAGCAAAGCCAAATCTAACCATGAGAAGGAACTTGGAAAAGCATGAAAACTCTTTCATTGCAGGATGGCGAATTCTCTATGCCTCGACCCAACCCATACTGTTTGAAAACTTTGAGGGGCCACCACCCACCGGGGGCAGAGCAGATGATCTCCATTTGCCCAAAGAGGCATCCATAACGTTATAGAAGTCTCCCATACAGATAATAGGATTATAAGGGAATAAAGCTATAAAAGCAGAAGCTTTCTTCAAAACTTCAAAAGGAATGGGAGGGGGTATAGAGACTGCTAAAATAAAATAGGGTTGAGAATATAATTTGCAATCAATGAAAACATATCTACCATATGGATCAGTTTTAACCAATATCAGCTCAAATTGTAACGTTTTCTTGATCAAGACTGATACACCTCTAGAGTGTGTGGCGTGGTATGCCCAGACAACCCAGGATGGGTTTCACTAAAACATATTACTTCTGGATCATATTTCTTAACAAGCTTCAACACTAAGGAACGTTTCACCTTAACATTAATTCCATGGACGATCCACACCAGGAGCTTTAAAGAAAACATAGGTATAACTGTACAGCATATCCCTAACCAAAATAAACTCTAAAAACCCAAATTATATACTAAATAATCACTACCAAATAGTAGACCATAAATGAGGCAATGAATAACCTTAAACCACCAATGCAGGGTGGTTCCCCAGTAACAGAATATGCAGAACCGCCCCACATATATCAATATTAAATATAAAACACAGCATATCTCACACAAACACACGCAAAAAAACCACATTACGTTTAGACAGAAATAATTCGAAAGTATAATAGCGTTCAAATATAAACCAGGCAGGGAATTAATCAACAAATCTCACATTGTTCCTATGCAGTCTAGTCTCTATATCAAGTTTAGTTTGTATTGTGGAGACTTGCTTGAAACAGAAAGGAGACATTTTGTTTAAAAGGGACCAAAGGAGTCTTCTATGGTTAATGCAACAACCCTCTTACGGATACGTTCCACATCTTGTCTCAGAAGAGACAGATCACACGGATTGCATCAGTTTTATCAGATAAGCATTTTTTGCTGCCAGCAATTGCATCCAAAACCTGTTGAAAGGAAGATTGCGATAAAGATGGAGGAGAGTCAGAATCTTGAATAGGTGGACAGATACTTAGGAGCATCCTGTCCAACAACAGAAGGAGCAGCTTGTCACATAGATGTTTGGGCAAACTTATCTAGTTTAGCTGAAGCGGATCTATGGTTATTCTTCACCATTGTATAGGAGGGAGTCTGCATAGTACACAAAAGAAAATATGAAGCTGGGTGATAAAGTAGTAAATGTATAGGCTTAATCTGTAACCAGGAAAAAAAATTACTAATAAGAGAGAGTCACCTCCCACACATTCTAATAGAAAAAATGTTTGTAGCGAATGGAAGTATACAGGTAGGCCTGAGGATGGTAGGTGGGCAACAGAGGCCACAAATCACAACAGTATGTGTGCTCTGCAAAACGAATGCTCAGCAGGGGAAGTGATCTCCAAAGATGGCCACCAGGGAAGAGGCCACTCCTCAAACACATAAACCCAACAGTATATGGAGCTGCACTGCAAGAGGGAGGCCAGCAGAAACACATGGATAGGCGTCAGGGTCCACAGAGAGTACAGGACACGGAGATCAGGTCAGAGTACAGATCATTGAGAAGCATGTATATGCCTAAAACCTGAACCATTGGGGTACCATGAGGACAATGTTTGGGAACTTATGTAGAAAGAGAACAATGCTAGTACTCTACAGTGCACGCAATGGGCAAGAATATTACTGCAGTATCTGTGCTCTCATAGAAGGCTTCGGGGTTCATTATTCACATGTCCCAGCAGCCTTCTCTCCTTAATGTTCTTACTTTACCTTCTTCCATTAGTCATCAGTAATATAGGCAAGTGTTTATATGCACTGATCATTTTCCCTCCCGATAAGTACTGTACTTTTCATCCCCTTGCCTAACCAAGCATCTCTGACCCTGCCTCCACATGAGTGCCTCTGCCTCATATTTCCCCATGTTCACCTATCATATCCTCTCCCCATATGTACCACTGCCTCTGCCACCCCTCCCCATGTGCACATATAATCCCTACATAAGTACCTCTGTCTCCTACCTCACACACACACACACACACACATATATTCCATAATATGTCTGTAATCCATGACTAATTAAACCAGTTGAAATGTAGGCTTGAATTTATAACAGCAATTGTATGATGCTTTGGCGTAGACAAATGAAACACTTTGAGCTGCAAATTTGCTATACTGCAAGTCTGAAGATTACCAATAGCCTGTGGATTCTACTCTCACTTTTACTGTTCTACAACAAAACTAAATACATAGATACTATAAGAAATCTTTGTACTGTGTACTGTATGATGCCGTGACCATTTCATTTAAAATATAATGCTACATATAGTATTGCAGTTGTATTCTTATGGCGAACATATCACATAATTGTGGGCATGCCGACAGGGTTCTTATTAATGAGTTTTTTGACTTTTGGAAACAGCAGAAATGAAAGCTGGCAGCACGCTTTAATCCTCTGTACCCACAAATGATGTAATTAATTTAATAGCTGGGGAATACATCGAACATCCCAGTGATCAAGATACTGGTGGTCATAAGACCAACCCCCTGCATCCTAATAATGGAAATCTCTACAAGAGTAGCAACGGTACTCTAAAAGTTGTTTCACACACACACACACACACACACACACACACACACACACACACACACACACCGGTTTTGTTACCGGAAGGCATAAATCCGGACACACTATGGCCAGTATTCAATGGCCGGGCTGGCGGCTGGCAGCGAATCCTGTGTAGGATTCGCTGCACTTTCGCCACAATTCTCCCTTCAGAGAGATTCGCCCAGCAGCCTCCCGTCCTCCCTATTCAACGCGTCAGGGGCTCTCTGCCCCTGACGGCGATAATCACTCTCTGGGGCGAATAGTGCAGGGCTCTCTCCCCTGCTGCTGCGGCTACACTGCCACTGCAGGGGATTGAGCAGAGTCCCGGCGGGGGAGCGCGCTGATACTGCCAGGAGCCCCCGCACAGCATGAGGATGGGGACGGCTCAAGCAGCAGTGGCAGACCTCCGGCTCCAGCAGTCCCAGCACTGACATCTGCTATCACCGCGCTGGGGCTGCCTGAGACGGAGGTCTGCTACTGCTGCTGGATCTGTCTCTACGTCAGCTGAGGCAGGTCTGTGGGGTCGGGGAACAGAGCGGGCGGGGTGTACTGATGAGCAGTATCTTCACCCCTTTCCCCTCCGCTGCCTGTCAGCTCATGTACCCTCCTCTTGCCTGCATGTCCCCCGCATCCCCTCCCCCCCACCACCACAATCAGCGCAGCAACACACGTGTCCCACCTGTGGGGGTGTCCAGTCACTTTGTGGGGGTGAAGAAGGGCTCGCAGGGTGCTGGCAGGGTGCTGGGATCGGAGCCGCTGCACTGACTGGTCCCGATCAGTGCAGTGAATATATGAATATTAATGAGCGGCTCCGGCTCCCGGCCCCCTGCTGGCGAATGTGTAAAAAAAAAAATATTGTTTAAAAAAAAAAAATATATATTAAAAATATATTCATGTGCTGCACGTATATGAATAAAAATAGCATGCCCTTTCATAGGAAAAATATTCTGATTTTTTAACACAAAAAAAAAAAATTAAAAACGCTTTAATTTAAAAGATCACATTACAGTTCACCTAAAAAAGCTGCCGAATGCTAAACGGAGAATCATGGCGAAAATCAATGGAGAAAGCAGTTCTCCATTTGAGCATTGAATACACTGTCGGCGAATTCCACTAAAAACCCCATTGAAAATCACAGGCGAATTGTGGAGAATCATTTACGGCGAATCGGCAGACATTCGCTGTTCATTTGTGGCGAATTGCCTCCATTGAATATGGCGAATTGTTTTTTTGTGACAGAAAATTCGCCGTTAACCCTGCGAATTGCCAGATTCACTGAAAAAAAACGGCGAATCTGAGGCAATGAATACTGGCCTTTGTCTGGCTTTTTGCTTGGCAGTTGTTGCTTTCACATGCACCGGTTCCAGTGCTGTGTAAAATTTGAGGGTGGAAACTAAAGTGACGTCAGTTTTGTGGCAGTGGAGAGCTAAAACTGCACACCAACTGACCAGTGTGTGTTAAAGGCCACCATCGCCCTCAGCGCACACTGATCATTCAGGGTGGGACGACCACGGCATGGCAGCCGTCCTCTGCAGTAGTAAGATTCGGGAGGAGCTGGAGCATGTGAAAGGGGCCTTCTTATCTCCCCTATCCCTCTCTTGTAGCAGCAATCCACACCCACAGCTGGACCCTAACCCTCCCCACTAGTGCCTTACCCCATTGCCTACAGTGAACCCTCCCTGCTCTGCAGTCTAACCTTAACCCCCATTCTAAGTTTGTAAACCCCCCCCTGCAGCCAAACCCTAACCTTTCCCACCCCTAACTCTAAGTACACCACCCACTAGAGCCTAAACCCAACTCTCCCTTTCTCAGCCACACAGTGCATACTCACCCTACAGGTTGCCTGTCTTCTAACGTCCCTCGGCGTCCTCTCCTTGATGCTGGTGATGTGCATTAACCACGCTTCCAGGTTTCCCCACAGTACCTCAGGGCTTCACATTGCATCAACAACAAGTCTCCTCTTGTTGTTAGGGAGTCGAACGCACTTCACCCGGCAAAGGTCACAGCCAGGGATGTGTGGGGTCTCGCGATACTGCCTGTCCCACAACAGCAATGAAGCACTGAGGCACTGTTGGGAACCCACGAAGCGTGGTTAATGCACATCACCAGAATCAAGAAAAGGACGCCGAGGGACAGAGACAGAAGAAGACAGGTGAGAGTGCACCGCGGGTAGGACAGGATGCCAGCCTCCCGTGACACTGGCCTGCTTTTTCTTCAAACCAAGGAACTTTGACTTTTGTTTATGACACTGCCCCAAATTCCCACATTTACCTTGCCCAGGACACTTGCACGCTGACTCATTTTTAATTGATCCATTCTGGCATTGTGACCAATAAAAATATTATTTGCTATCTACTTAGCACTGATTCATTACATAAGGACTTGTTATACTGCCAAATATACACTAGTATATACCAGTTCTAGTGCACTCCTCTGCATAGCCACATATTATTTATTCTCTGACTGCACGTTACTATTACTCTATTTAATTTTGATACTTATAGATTTAAACAATATCCATTGGCACGAGTATAACAAAACTTACAGTACTAACCAGTCTGCCAAAATGACGGAACATCACAACAGTAAAATCAGCGCAATCTAATGGCTGCCAGTGTGTACAGCAAACAAATTTCCCCCACATAGGCGAGGAGCACTATTAGCCTATTATTATATGGAATAATTTATAGCGACCTATTTAATTACAGAGTTGTATGCATATTATTCGTATACCAACAATACACAGAGGTGTCAGTTGCATTAATATAAGTTGTCAAATTTTCTAGGTGAATGTGTATTTATTAGAAGAAGTCAACATGTCGCCACTGTTTTTTGGGCAATTTTTCATAGTTTAATCAATACTCTGGGCCCGATGTATCAAGCTTCAGAAAATGATAAAATGGAGAGTGATAAATAGCCAGCCAATTAGCTCCTAACTATAATGTTATAGGCTGGGTTTGAAAAATGACAGGTAGGAGCTGATTGCTTGGCTGTTTATCACTCTCCAAATGTATCCCTTTTTGAAGCTTGATACATCTGGGCCTCTGTGTGATATAACTAAAGCATGATATAGTATTTAAGGGTAATATTGCGGCCTCTAACCAAATGATGATCTGACATTGCTATTGAATGCTTCAAATTCTGAAGCATTAAATAAATGATCAGTATGTTTTTCACAAGTTCCAGCTACTGTATTGTCAGGAAAGAGTGACATGTTTTAACTGACTCTTACATATATTCTGACAATATCTGGTTACATCATAAAATAGAAAACAAGTGTTGGTACTCTTTACCTAGAACGGCGCCCGTCGCGGGCATCGCGGGTACATTTATGTGTGGCCGCGACGCGACCGACGCGATGCCCGCGATTTCCCATTGAAACCCATGTTAAACATGGAAATCGTGTCGGTCGCGTCGCGGCCGGCCATAAATGTACCCGCGATGCTCGCGACGCGATGCTCCCGATTTCCCATAGGAATCAATGTTAAAAGGCGCGATGGACCCGATTTTACTGTTAAATGGCTCAATCCACCCGATTTGGCCATAGGAATCAATGTTAAATGGGCCACAGAGCCCATTAACCCTTAAATGCCCCCCAAAATTTTTAACGCCACCCCACGATCCACGCCAACCCGAAGCGTGGCGAGCGCAGCGAGCCCGCGAGGGCCGGCGGTACGCGTCCTCCGACCTTTTCATGCCCTACTATCCACTAGGGCGTGGTGTGAGAATATAATAGTGTGGCGAGCGCAGCGAGCCACCGAGCCCGAAGCGTGGCGAGCGCAGCGAGCCCCGCGAGGGGACGCGGATACCTTCACAGTTATGCGCGTCCCCTCGCGGGCTTCACAGGTGTCCGTGGCGACGCGGACACCTGTGAAGCCCGCGAGGGGACGCGTCTACCTGTGAAGGTATCTGCGTCCGCTCGCCACGCTTCGGGCTCGGTGGCTCGCTGCGCTCGCCACACTATTATATTCTCACACCACGCCCTAGTGGATAGTAGGGCATGAAAAGGTCGGAGGACGCGTACCGCCGCCCCTCGCGGGCTCGCTGCGCTCGCCACGCTTCGGGTTGGCGTGGATCGTGGGGTGGCGTTAAAAATTTGGGGGGGCATTTAAGGGTTAATTTGGCCTATTTGGCCCCAAATCGGGTCCATTGAGGCATTTAATAGTAAAATCGCGGTCAATCTGCCGTTTTAACATTGTTCCCTATGGGAAAATCGCGGTGATCGCGATTTTTACCCCCGACGCCCGCGATTTCAATCGCGGGCGCCGTTCTAGGTAAAGAGTACCCAAGTGTTCTTCTATTGAGAAAAGAGCAGTATACGAGAGATCAAGAATTTATCTCACATGGAAATAAAGATAAGACACTTCCATGAAAACACACTAAGATCAGGACACCATAATATTAGGCACCCAGAGACGATGTAAACCTTGAATGAGCTGCACACTTCTACCATTTCCAATGGTTTGAATGCAGGGAATCGTATCATTTCCGCTTTAGTTATGGTTAGTTTTCGATTACCCATACAGTTACAGAATAATATGGTTGAAAAATCACAATTACGGATATGCTGTACGCTGGCAAAATGCCACCCTACCGCCTGACCTTTTTTATGTGTGGATAAGCTAGCTACAGGGGATACAAATGTTTGGATTGATAGCCATAATTTATTACTATAGTCTTTGTAACCATTTGTTTGCAATATTGTCAACTAGAATGTAGTTAAAGTGACTCAGTGGGTAGGGATATGTGGGAAATGAATAACTTTCAAATTAGAGATGTAATCCAGACATCCGATCATGATAGCAAATTAGTCATCTTAAAACTCAACTCTTCATTTTGACTTGTGTTGCAGAATAACAGTAGCTGGGATAGGCTTGTGTACTCAGATACACATGATTATGTTCCAAGACAACTATCTATACAGATATATATATATAGAGAGATTTTAACCGTGTGTACACGGATCGAGAAATTGAATGGTTCATGGTTTAAAATGAAACCTGATATACAACAACATTTTTTATTGAGTTTCAAACTGGCCTCCTAATTGGTAATTCATTGCAACCATAAAGGAAATAAGGTCACTATATACCAAGTGACTACTACACAACATATATCAACTGTGTATGTGTTTATACATATCCACTGTGTATGAATTAATTTTAACTGATGTAATGGTATTTTTATGTGTGTTTGTTTTTTAATAAATTATTCATTTATCTTGTGCACCTTTGAGCGCCCCACGTTTTTTTTCTCTTCTTAAACTATATATACAGCACATAAAGGACACCTATATCACTACAGATAGAGAATAGAACATTTTTGCATTGTTTGTATCAGCATTAATAAGGAAGCCCACACACATTTTTGTTTCTGAATAAAATAGAATACTAATGCTGGGTACACACCAGAATGATTTGGTCTCAATTCCCCCAATTACGACCTATTATAATTAAATTGGGCATGTTTATTTATTTATTTATTAACAGTTTCTTATATAGCGCAGCATATTCCGTTGCGCTTTACAATAGCAGACAGTGATACAACAAAACAGGGTATTTACAGACAGTCAAAATGTAGGAGGGCCCTGCTCGCAAGCTTGTGGCATGTTTTAGATCCGATGCGCATCCCCGGTGGTCATTTGGTCGTTTTACAGATTCTAGCTGCTGCACGCACGCCCCTGGCGGTAGCCGGCTGCTGGCAGGGGCTGGCGATAGAATTGCCAGCCCCTGCATAGATGTACCCAGCTTCATCTGTACCATGTACTTTTACTACATTGTCTTATACTATAAGTAATTGTTTTCTTGCTTTGCTCAATTGATTATGTACTTTATAAGGAGTTGCAGAACCTTTGTGGTGCCAATTAAAGAAAGGATAACAATAACAGCCATCCTGTTGCGGTTAGGACATTTGATGTAATTTGGGGAGGGAATGAGGGGGAAGAAATTGTGAGGTATTCCCCTCTCCCAAGAAAGAAAGGATACCAGTGATAGTAAAGTTACTCCTTGGGCAACTGTGCTATTGCAAACACTGCCTTGATTCACCAGGATGTAACTTACCTGTTCTAGTATGTGAAGTAGTAAAAGAGAATATATAAATCTTATCTTTTAAGATAGAATTATTTCCATTGTAAATCTACTAAAATGATCAATAAATCATATGTCCAGTGCTGTCTTATACTTCTGTATTATATGTACATGTACTACTTTGGATAGGAAAGGTTATATTGCTTGACCAAGAATAAAAATGCTTATCTATGAATTAGATAAGCACTTTTCTAAAGCTAATGGAAATAGCATCACTGAAGATAAGAAAAAAACAGAATTGTTCAATAGATTTTTCTCATCAGTTATTACTAGGGAGGAACGGTCAGTACAATCTACAGGCACCACAAAAGGGACGAGCCTGTTAGAATTACAGTAGGTAAACATAGATTTCACCTCAGAGGAGATCCTCAAGAGGCTTTGCAAAGTTAAAACATTCAAATCACTAGGTCCAGATGGGATCCATCCCAAAGTTATAATATAATTAAGGGAGGAGGTAGCTAAGCTTTTGCATTATATTTTTGAAAAATCTTTTTCTTTTGGTATAGTACCTAAGGACTGGAAAATTGCATAAGTTGTACCGATATTTAAAAAATGGAAAGAGAGATGACCTAGTGGGCTTCAGATCTGTGAGCTTAACATCAATTGACGGGAAATTATTTGAGGGAATTTTAAGAAATGGAATCCAGGAACACCTAGAGGCTAATAAAAAAAATCAGTAGTAACTAGCATGGGTTTGTAAAAAAATAATTCTAACTAACCTAATAAGTTTTTATGAGGAATTGAGCCTGAACCTGGACACTGGCAATACTGTAGACGTGGTATACCTGGAATCTGATAAGATGTTTGACACTGTGCCACAGAAGAGATTGATTAATAAAATGGAGGAATTGTGAACCGTGGATACAATTTGTAACTGGGTAAGAAACTGGTTGCAGAATAGAGAACAGAGAGTGGTTGTAATTGGTGCATTCTCAAGCCGGATACCAGTACTAAGTGGGGTACCAAAGGGCTTGGTGCTAGGGCCTCTTCTGTTTAACATATTCATTAATAACCAGATGAAATACTAAGCAGAGCATTCACCTTTTTACAGACGACACAAATCTGTTGAGGGTGATTAGAAAGATCAAGGATGTATCCATGCTACAGATGGATTTAAATAATTAGAAAAGTGGCAAGACAAATGGAAAATGAGGTTCAATATAGATAAATGTAAGGTAATGCATCTCAGGAGGCAGAATCTGGGGGCAAGGAATAACCTAAATGGGGTAGAATTAGAGAAATCAGAATTGGAAAAGGACCTAGGAGTCCTAATTGATAATAAACTAGGGTGAAAGGAACAGCAAGGAAGGCAAACGGAATACTAGCCTGTATTAAAAGGGGTATGGAAACTAAGACCGAAAATGTAATCATACTACTTTACAAGGCACTGGTTAGACCGCATCTTTAATTTGGAGTGCAATTCTACAAAAAGGACATGGCAGAACTGGAAAAAATTCATAGAAGGAATACCAAGTCAATAAAAGGGATGAAGTCTTTAAGCTACAAGGATAGATTAGCCAAATTAGGAATGTTTACGTTGGAAAAGAGAAGATTAAGAGGAGACATGCTCAACAGGTACAAATATATCAGGGGACAATATAATGAACAATCAGGCACCCTCTTTATTTTGAGGTCAGAGACTAGTACACATGGGCATGCATTCAGACTAGAGGAAAAAAGATTCCATACCCTTAAAAGAAAAGGCTTTTTTTTTCAGTTAGGGCAGGCAGTCTGGAACGCTCTCCCAGAAGTGGTGGTGGAAGTTGAGACACATTGAACACATTAAGAATAAGGTTAGCTAAACATTTAATGGAAAAAAAAAACATTCAGGGGTACAACCTATAACCATTAATTAGTCAATGTTAAAACAAAGTGAATATTTCAAAGAGGGGATGACAAATCTAGCTCAAAGTTCTAACTTGATACGTCTTTTTTGAACCTCAACTATTATTAATATGCAGACCAAGGGAGGTATTCAATTGCGGCCGCTATTTCCAACAGGGGAAATAGCAGCCCCAGCCTATATACAATGATGCGGTTTCCAACAGAATTGAAGGTAGATTATGACAACACAGATCCAACTTTAAAATAAGGATTGTCAAATTCACAGCCATTTTTGCCGACAAGCCCCTTTTCCAATTGTCTATTTACAGTTGAACTGAGTGAAAATGGCCCAGTCAGATGGACAGTCATAATCTTGGATTGAATACCCCCCAAACCTCCTAACATTTCCTAAATGAGAAAAGCAACAAGGAACATCTATGCCTAAAAGTGGGCGTAATGGTGGACGAGTGATACCTCACACCATTACAAATTGGGAAGTGGGACTGTCAGGGTTAAATATAACAGCTATGTGGTATGAAAAACAACAAAAGCCCTTAATGGACATGTTAATAAGTAAAATACTTGCATTCTTTTTCCATGTCATACCTTAAGAGAAAAAATATGAGTAATAGTAGTAATTGTGCTTTATCCCACAGCAAGTTCTATGTGAAATATTTCCTCTGCAAATAAAATGTTAAGTTGAAGAGTTACGTAAACAGGTGCACAGGTAGTAGAATTAATTATTAAATAACCTATAGCAACCTGGTGGTTGCCTAATATTTTTGGAATTGCACTAAAAAAATTATAGCATTTCTTACTACAGATTGTAGCACTTTTTCCCATGGACCTGTGACCCTTTTCATGAATGCTCCATAATATTTATCTAGTCCACATCTTTAGGTGTATCCAAAGTTTTGTGGAAATGTTCCTTTATCTAGTTGTGTGTATAGTGTAGCTGTACACTTTGTTTTAATGAATTGTTCATTGTTCTGACAGACAAGAAATTGTTACATATGATTTGGGTGTACCACCTTCATGGATGAAGAAACTCTACTATAGAGTTCTTACGTGTCAGCAAAAAGGCCCAAAACTGATCTTTTTTTTATCATAAAGCCTGCCTACTGTATAGTCAGCATATATTGCATGCATGTTTAACACTGCATGCAAGCTGGATGCTATAATTAAGTGAGGAATTACTAAAAAATGGATTTAAATTCACAACCCCTTAAAATGTTTTACTGAAAAACTAAGAAACACAGAAAATAAGGTGGTTTGGTGCTAATAAAATAGTATCATGCAAGAAACTGCCACATCAGAAAAAGAAAAAAGGATTTAAAGATGCATTTTCTGCACCCATATTGAATTTTATCTACTGCTAATTATTGTTTTATGAGTTAAAAACAGCTTAGTGCATCTGTTGTTTAATTCCCACTTCCCCATTCTCAAATGTGAACATCAAAGAAAATAAAACACTCAATCTTAAACAGCCCCTGACAGCAGACCGAGACTCAAGTGCTCAAAAGGCAGGGCCCTTGCCACCAGTTCTCGTATTTCCACAACAGTGAGCAAACACAAAAACACCACTAAGCGGCCTTGCCTCCTTTTCAGCTCCTCTTGGCCAGTTGTCTGCCTTGTACCAAAGAGAACTCTTGTACACAACCCTTCTGGGAACACAGCACTGGAGAAAGGATTAGCTGCACTAACATGCTAGTATTTGAAAAAAAAAAAAAAGTAAAGAGGGGGAAGATCAAAAAAAAATATCTACTACAGTATTTGATATATGAATAACCAAAATGTATGCATTGACAAGAGACTCAGAACAAGCCTGTGTGCTCCCTGGGAGAAAATGTTGCTGTGATGAGTGACAGGGCTTTCAGAAAATATGTTCACAATCACAGACAGGGAAGGCCATGACCTAGATCGTTTAAGAGCTTGTCTTGTCAAATTATCAAAAGCTCCTTCCTTTTCTGAATAAAAAGGGTGACATAAGTGAGTGTCAGGAAGCTGTGGGCTGACAAGCCAAGCATACAATAACAGGACGTCACATACTTGGCAAAACACCGCCACTGCTGGCGGCAAATCTTAATGAGAGCGCGGCTGGCCCAGGAGACTCGAGTCCCTGCTGGCACAGCAACTCATCTCGCAGAGAAAATCCTTCAGCTCCCAGTCAGTTATGCTCTGACACGATGCCTACAATTACTAAACACAACTTTTTAACGGAATCCTCTGGTGCTTTGTCAAAGCTGCTTGCTGTTACAGTCTTCCCATTACAAGACTGTGCTATAAAACAAAGGCTTTAATAACACTTGCAATATTCAAAACACTTCACCATAAGGAAAAGACAGAGCCACAAATTAGCTTTTGGTGTCATGTTATATAAAAGTTTCAATGTGGAGGTTAAAGGTCAAGAAGGAGAATTATCTGAAAGACTAAACACGCAAGACTCTTCCACGCAATTTCACTTTAAGTCAATAAAAAAAAAATACTGTAATACAGTACTGTTGCCTTGTATGAATATCATAGAAAACTATGTGTATGTTGCCTGACAAAATGAAATTTCATAAGGCCTTAAAAAAAATAAAAAAAAGAGCATACAGTTGTATTCGCAACTAGACAAATAATTCGATTTGGTCATCCACCCCCTAAAATGCTCAAATACTCAATCTATACAGGAAAAAAATGAAATCCCACACTTCAATTTAAATCATATTTAGAGATATATAATAATATAGTAAATAATAGAATAAAAAATACCCAGATGTCAGATATTTTGTATAAAATTGTACCAATAGTACAAACTGAAATATTACAAAACATAAGAGGCCATTGCAGATGCCAAGAATGATACAAGTATATCCTCGTTCAATATGATTTAACATGCTTATTTACACAGATCGCATCTGACATTCATAAGATATAACTTACTCCAGGATAAGGGTTTGGCAGGTACATTCATAATTGACAAACCAGTCAGGACTAATTATATTGATATTGATTACATTTCTGAACTTTCAAACTGGTGAGTCCTTCTCCACCGAGGAATGTTATCATGCCAGTCTTTTAAATCAATTCTTGTTTATGAATTTTAAACTTTAAAACTATGATGGGGATTTTGGTTGGCTTGCTAAGCATCGGGATGTGTCTGCCCCCCCGCAATGGTCCCCACATCCACGTCGCTTTGCGAATGGATGTTTTGCGTAACATCCATTCGCAGGGTAGCATACTGAGGCAAAATCCTTCTATGTCCGCCAACTATCGAATAATTGCTCCCATGCTGGCAAATCTAATTCAGAGTTAGACTTGCGGCACCCGGTCTGAGAATGGGGGCAGGGGGCTGACATCCTGTGACCAGCAGCTGCGTTCCCATGGGGACGGCCAGCATTTTCATGGGTACGCCCAGGAAACGCTGGACATCCCCATGTGTACGCCCCTTGCCCGCCGAGATCCCCTTCCTGTGCGAGCGCCACAGTGACTATGCAAGTCACTGAATGCACCCGCACAGAAGCACTGCACATGCATAAATGAGAATATGCGCATGTGCAGGGTAGAAACATCAGTCCCCGATGCAAACACGTCGGGGACCAAAACAATTAGAACCAGGATCTATGTAGCTTTCATGTTTCCGACATGTGCATTTTCCTGTATATATACATGTGAAAGGGGAGGAGATACAATCACACTTTATACATATTAAATAAACATAATACTTCAATAATGCAGCATAAAAGGAAGCTAATTCATCAATTCGAACGGCGCCCAGATTTTCTACGTAGAGAAATCGCATGGGCCATTTTAGTGCCGTGCGATGCGATTTTTTTATGTAAATTATTCACTGCTCTGTGTGCCCCAGGGGATCGCATGCGATTTTATAGGGCGTGCAATGCCATTACATTAGCTATACAATGATATAATTGTATGACATACAATGATGTTTTACTCCCCCCTCCCCTCCCCCACTATCCACGCCACCCCGAAGCTTGGCGAGCTCCGCGGAACGCGTCCTCCGACGTTTTCATACCCCCGCTATCCACGTTGGCGTGGAGTTGATTTTACGTAGTGTGGCGAGCGCAGCAAGCCGCCGAGCCCGAAGCGTGGCGAGCACAGCGAGCCCCGCAGATAACTTTACATGTATTCCGCGTCCCCTCGCCACGCTTCGGGCTCAGTGGCTCGCTGCACTCGCCACACTAAATAAAATCAACTCTCCGCCGACATAGATAGTGGGGGTATGAAAAAAGTCGTTGGACATGTACTGCCGCCACTCGCCACGCTTCGGGGTGGCGTGGATAGTGGGGGGGGGGGGAGCATAAAACCTAATTTTATGACGTACAATCATATTATTGTATACCTAATATTACATGAAAAAATTGCATCGCATCGCACGGCACTAAAATGGCCCATGCAATGCGATTTCCCTACGCAGAATACCCCACTAAGCAAATAGCTTAGTGGGTGCCGTTCTAGGAAACAAATACCATCAATTCACAGTGGTGGTTGTCAGAAAAACAGAAAGGTTCTAGGTGTGCCACCGTTTACCCAAGGTGGCAAATAATAAAATCAATTTCATATAATATGGGTTTGTTTTTTTTAGTAAGGCAAGTCAATGCTGACAATATGGTAACTAATTTTCCTTATGTATTTTCTTATAAGGAATATTTAAATACTATATTGTATTAAATTTTGGATTGATCACATCTATAAAATTTATTGTGTTTTTCAATGTTAATAAATGTATGTAACACTATTTCTTAATTCCTTTCTAAAGTTTTAACAAGGTAGTGTTTATTTTTTCAGAGCACAGCAGGAATATTTGTCATGCTCTAATACGTGTTACAAACAATGGTGGCTCCTATCCTTTTGAGTAAAGAGGACTTCCTATATGCTGCACTGCACTGCACTGCAGTATGGATGCATGAAGGCATCTGCTAAGAAAGGCTCAGGGAGGACAGGAACCTTTCGTGGAGCAGAAGGGTATATAGAATGAACCTGACATGCACCAGGACTGCTGCAAACACCAATTGTAGCCCCAACAAGCCAAGTAGGTCTGCTGGACAGGCAGGGCAATGGCTTCCCGTTGAAAGCTCTCACCATCTCCTGGTATCGTATGTCCAGGGTATGACAGCAGATAGCTGTTCCAATGCCACTGAGGGTGGCAGATGTTACTGGGGAATCTGGAGTAAAATCTGCCACTGGTACTGATAAAGGCCCTCCCTGTTGCACGTTCCATGCTACCTGTGCTGCTTTGTTTTTTTCTCCAATACCCGTTCAGCAACTCTGATACCCTTACGTTGGGTACAGACTATTCAAGTATCATCTGTCTTTCCCTTCTTGCAACCTTCCACCACTTTCTCTACAAGATACACTGAATTGCCCTAACCTCGTCCAGCATCCTCATCCTACCTAGTCTGCCGGTTTTTCAGATGTGTTGTTCCTAGTTAAGTCAGTTTACTTATGATACACTAAATACTTTGTCACTATGTATATGCACTGCATGGCCCCACAGACATTTTGTGGGGTCTTAAAAATAAAAGAAGATAATAATAACAACTGTGATAATTTTCATGTGCTGTAACTCATTTCACCAGCATGTGTATTTGCAATAAAAGCCTCTATTTCAGGGGTGGACAACAGGTCTATTGCAATCAATTGGCAAGGTGTTTTACTCTTGAAGTTTTTATCTATGTAGGGCAATGTGGGGTGCAATGTATAATTTTGGGTGAGACAGTCCCCTACACCACACTCACTTTTTTTACACCATGTTTCTGGGGCACTCTAATGTCCTGCCTAGGTAGATCATGAAAGCCATTCAGCTTGCAAAGTAGATCACCAACACCAAAAGTCTTGTCATCCATGCTCTATACCAGGCATGGCCAAACTGTGGTCCTCCAGCTTCTGTGAAACAACACATCCCAGCATGCCTTGCCATAGCTTTAGCATTCCCTAACCGAAAAATTGTTGCAAGGCACAATGGGACTTGAAGTGTCACAACAGCTGGAGGGCCATAATTTAGCCATGCTTGCCCTGTACACATTAATTCACAATAAAATATTGGGCAAAAAAAAGTAGTGATATTACGACAAATTTACATACTTACATCAGCATAGTGACCAGTCATAGAACAACGATGACAATTCTTGTGCCTGTGGGGTCGGTCTGTACAATCTGGATAGAAATGTCCAGGCAAGAAGCAGTTTGAACAGTATGGGGCCCGGCAGGAGTACTGCAAATGACCACGCTTACCACAAAGGCAACAAGCAGGCAATTTCTTAAAGTAAAAATAAAACAAATAAAAAATGAATCATTAAAACAATGAGAAAAGCTAGCAACATTTCATAGTTACACTCTATAAATAATATTTTCAAAGAAGTCATTCTTGCTGCTTTCACATTACAAACCTGCTTTCAACCCGTTTTTGTAAACGTTTCTTAAAAAGGGTCTAAAGCCAGTTCACATTGCATGTTGTAACTGGTATATTACCATTTCAATACCGTTTTTGTACCAGTCACATTCAACCCCTTTCACCCATAGAAAATAGTGGATATCATTTTAAAGGGCGTGGACGTTTTATCAACCATACTTAGGTCGACAGGAGGCAAGGTCGACAGGGCTCTAGATCGACATGGGTGAAGGTCAACAGGTGTCTAGGTCGACATGGGACAAGGTCAACATGGGTTAGGTCGACATGGGTTTTTTTCTGTTTTTTTTACCTGACTGTCGACACAGTCGACATGGACACAGTTGGAAATGAATCGCAGCCCCTCGCTGCGCTCAGCACACTATTTTATTCTCCCACCATGCCCTAGTGGATGGTAGGGCATGAAATACTGCCTGTCGGCACATGTTGGCTCAAAAACAGTGAAAAAACCCATGACGACCTGTCGACCTAACCCATGTCGACCTAACGCATGTGTCGACCTAAACCCATGTTGACCTTGTCCCATGTCTACCTAGACACCTGTCGACCTTCACCCATGTCGACATAGAACCCTGTCGACCTAGACACCTGTCAACCTTCCAGCATGTTGACCCAACAGTGTCGACCTAAGGACTGTTACCAAATGATCCCAACACCTGCACAGTATGCACTGGGTTAAAAAAGTCTCCTCTATGCTCTTTACTTCCTGCCTGTGCCTAGTGAGATCACAAGGGAGATAGCCTATCACCCTCTGTGACCTGCTTATGCCTTGTAAATACCATTTCAGAGCCATTTACACTACAAATGGATTGGCTTTGAAAGGGGTAGGACACTGCTTTTAACCCGTTTTGGATTACAGGTATTTTAAAAACGGTAAATTGTCTCTGGACCTTTCACATTACAGCTAGAAACTTTTAAAGCCATTTAAAATCAGCAATATACTGTGTTTTAGCTGTAATGTGAAAGAGGTAGTAGAGAGAAATGCACACAAACATTCCCTCTAAGAAGAACCAGCTTGTGTAATCACAGAAGATTCACATTTAATGAGATTTGCCCTGCATCTGTGAAAAGTGTGAAGAGTTGCAGCCCCCTTTAACCTCCAAATATATATGATATATGACTGGTGCTGCTGGGGTGGTGGTAGTGAATGTGGGTAAGTGCTAGTGTGTGAATGATTATGGGATTGGGGTGTTGGTAGTAAATGTGAGGATGGGTGGTGGTGGTGGTGAGAACACCAACAACTATCTTGCTTCTTGGCTCATAGTATGAATTTATGCCCCAGTGTGTACGGAGCAGCGGTGATGCGCACTTCCGCATTATCGCTGGCCTGGCCGCTCATCTCCTGGTATTACCAGGAGATGAGCGGCGGAGTGGATGGCACCATGCTAAGGAAAGTCGTCCACCCCCGGATGAAAAACGCTCAGTGTGTAAGGACCTTTACATTGACAAGTCTATATAATTTGCTAATGTATGTGGTATTTTTACTTTGAAAAATGAGTAAAGCTGCCCTATTAGTTTAAGATTCCACTACAACAAAAAAGCAAAGGACATATTAATGTTAATAAATGTAACATCACATTTTGAAGACACAGATCTTAAATGTACTATATGGTTATACTATATACAAATAACCACATTCTGATCATAAACCCTTTTAGAAGATAAATAGGTACAGCAAGGACTATTCTCAAGAACCGCACATGTGTAACATGCAAACATTAAGTGTACAAATTATATAAATATTTTTCATATTGGATTACATTTAATAACTAAAAAACCCTCCATTTCACACACATCTGATGTGACAATAAACCATGTTAACACTAAAATTATATTCTCTGTGATCTAATCCCCAATTTGTTTTTATAATGTAGTTCATATTAAACCATTAATTAAAATTCACCTTAGGAACAGGACAATTTTTGGACAGATGGCCCTGGCGATTACAGTTCCTGCATACAACATTCTTGTCTCCTGTGTAGTACCGATTGTTGAAACGTCTGAATGGAGTAAAATTAGCGATTTGAGCCTAATGCATTGGAAAAAAAGATAAAAGTCAGAATGAAACTAATGATTTGAGTATGGTTCACATTCTAAGCAGATTAAAACGTAAACATATTTATACTATACACATACTGTTTTCGGTACTTCTTTACTTTCACGGCGCCACTAGATCAGAAATCGCGGTCATCGCGGGCATTGAATGCACTTAAAAACGGCCGCGACGCGATGCCCGCGATTTCCCATAGAGATCAATGTTAAATTTCTCAATGGACCCGATTTTACTGTTAAATGCCTCAATTGACACGATTTTTCCATAGGAAACAATGTTAAATGGCCCACAGAGGCCAAATAGTCACCGTAAAGTGTGAAATGGCCCCCACATTTTTTAACGCCACCCCACGATCAACGCGAACCCGAAGCGTGGCGAGCGCAGCGAGCCCGCGAGGGGCGGCGGTACGCGTCCTACGACCTTTTCATACCCCCACTATCCACGTCGGCGTGGAGTTGAGAATAGAATAGTGTGGCGAGCGCAGCGAGCCACCGAGCCCCGCGAGGGGACGAGGATACCTGTGAAGCCCGCGAAGGGACGCGTTTACCTGTGAAGGTATCCGCGTCCGCTCGGGGGGCTCGCTGCGCTCGCCACGCTTCGGGCTCGGTGGCTCGCTGCGCTCGGCACACTATTCTATTCTCAACTCCACGCCGACGTGGATAGTGGGGGTATGAAAAGGTCGTAGGACGCGTACCGCCGCCCCTCGCGGGCTCGCTGCGCTCGCCACGCTTCGGGTTCGCGTTGATCGTGGGGTGGCGTTAACAATTGTGGGGGCCATTTCACACTTCAGGGTGGCTAATTGGCCTCTGTGGGCCATTTAACATTGTTTCCTATGGAAAAATCGTGTCAATTGAGGCATTTAACAGTAAAATCGGGTCCATTGAGAAATTTAACATTGATCTCTATGGGAAATCGCGGGCATCGCGTCGGTCGCGTCGCGGCCGTTTTTAAGTGCATTCAATGCCCGCGATGACCGCGATTTCTAGTGGCGCCGTGAAAGTACAGAAGTACCCTGTTTTCTTATGTTGTCTCAATATATCCAACCACTAAACTCTTTACAGGTGGCTTACATGTTTGTTTAAAGAATTCTTCTTTCCAAGAGGACTTTATATGTCATATTTGGACTTTCACATCCACGTGAAGGCAGCACAATGGCTGTCCCATTTGAAGGCCGTGATCATAAAAACAACTGTGTATGGCAATTACCCAGTATTTTATTTTACTTAATGCAGCCTTCCGGTGGATGGTCGCATGCACGTGGAGCTCTGATCCCCCATCTGTGGAGCTTCACCATCCCCCCAACCTCCAGAGCGGTGTGCAGAGGAGAGGGTGTGTGGCGTGGCGGAGGAGAGGCAGAAGGCGAGAGTGGAGGCTGCTGCAGCGACCCGGCTGGACCGGCTGAAGGAAGGAGGCTGCTGTGTCTAATGAGGAGCACCGAGTGCATCGACATCCGGCTGGAGGAGCACAGCACTGCGTCCCCGGCACCATCGCCCAGCAGCACCATCGAACCGGGGACCCCTCCCCCAGAGGATCATCTCCAGCTCCCTCTCTCCATGGACGAAAGGGCCCGGCACACGCACAGACAGGCAGAACCCAGCACTCGTTTAGGAGGGCCCAGCACACTCAGCAAATAACCCCTCCCCCCGGACAGGAGGGGGACAGGAGGCCCGGAAGCCCACAACCCCCCCAGCAGGCCGCACTAGCTACGGGTGAACTCTGCGGCGGCGGCGCCCCCGCCCCCATCACTGACTCTCCCCCAGGACTGTACTGTCCGCTATAATTGTACTGTCTTTGCCTATACTGTTACCTACCTGGCTGCTGCAACGTCCAATGGCGGGTAAGTGTCCCTGTGTGATAACTGTACTGTCTCCGCTATAATTGTACTGTCCCTGCTTATATTGTTACCCACCTGGCTGCTGCAACGACCAGTGGCGCAGTTGATGGCTGCCCAGGAACTGTGCAGCTCGGCGGCCATGTGTCCCCCGCATGCAATGTCTTAATGTAATGTATGTAATTTCTCCCCCCCCCCCCCTCATCCCTGCTTGATGCTGCACTGTAATCCACAAAAAAATCCTAGTGTGCGCAAGCACACATGGCCAATAAAGTTGATTCTATTCTGGTTGCAAAATCCTTTCATGCCTTATGTGTGGACTTTGTTTACTCAAGTGGACTATCCATTAAAGTCATAGAAGAGAATCAGTCATTTGAAGGCCACTATACCATACGAGTGTCAAGTTCATGGTACCCAAGCAGCAAGATAATGAATGGCAGACTAGAAATACTGGTAACATTGAAACAAGACCCTTTTATTGGGTTAAAGAAAAGGCAGGGTGAAAACCTCATGCTAGCACTCTAAGGTCAACTATTTATCGGATGCAGAGCAACGCTGATATAACTTGTAGCCCTAAAATGGCAGCAAATTATTTATTGTAGCACATAGAGAATCAAGATCCACTATGAATCAGCATCCAATATGTGGAACTCTAACGCTCTCTTACCATCTCATAAAATACATGTAGAAAAATATAAACACTGATGTGCAAAGTATCTGTGTATCACTGGCCTTGGTAAAAAAAATTATCAGCCATAACAATGGAATATATTTTTATAAGTACATATCTTTAATTTAAAATAAAAAAAATCACACAAAAAAACATAATATTCTCACCTCTGAATCTTTTTCACTAACGGACCACTGAATTCCACCATCACCTATAGGAAAACAAAACCATATTAGTAATATTCGTACAAACCAAAATAACATATTAGAGAACAAGATACAAAATGCATTTGTCATTTGAATAAGGTTGGTTATGCATATGCAAAATGTATCATCCTTCTTTATGACAAGCTACCAAAGTGCACACTGGATACAACTTCACACAAATACATAATTATGCAAAGACTAATTATGGGAAAGAGCCATGCATACAATAGTATAGCATCTACCAGAAATATTGATAGACAACAGGGAGAGCAGGGCAAAATCTGGAGAGCTAGGAGGAGTGGTATAACATTAGAATGAAAATCTGACTTTTAAAGGTTAGGAGACTGAACAAAAGCGGAACTGAGCACTGGAAAGCATTCCAGAGAATGGGAGCATCCGAGAAAAATTATTAAGAGAGAGAACAGGAAGTGAAAATTAGGGATGAGGTGAGGCAGCGGTCACTATAAGAGCAAATGGTGTGGTGAGCATATGAGAAAATAAGAATGTAACTATATAGAGAAGATTGGTTGATAGCCATGTAGGGGACCAGTTTGATTCTGAATTCAACAGAAATCCAGTGAAATGACTGATATAGGGGGAAAGCAGAGTTAAATATGGGGCAGGCTTTAGAGGTAAGGATAGATTGAAGAGGGGTGACACAGGAGTTGGGAGGGTCAGAGAGTAGAAATTGACCATAATCTGCATGAGAGATGAGGAGGTGTGTTTTGTTAGCTTCCAAGGGCCATTGACAGAATTCTGAAGGACCTCAATGAGAAGCGGAAGTTAATGGAAGGGTGAAGAAATAGAGGAGCATTTGGAGTATCAGTGCATGGATCCCAATAGGAATGCAGTGTTGACTAATGTTGTGAAGTCAATGAAGTCAATGAATATAAGAATAGAGAATTTGCTTTGAATTTGGCTCTGACATTGGTGGGACCCAGGCAAGTGGGTGTTGAAATATTATGTAAGGGAAGAGTAAAAGGATATGATAAAAACCTGGGCAATTCAGCATAAGAGGAAACAGAGGAGGTGGGATGTTAAATTTTCAAGGGGGCAGGTCGAGGGTGAAAAGGAGGGGGGGGGGCATAGTTATAATTATCTGTTTTAATTAAAAATGTGTATAAAAAGGTATGGCAAGTGTTTTTTTTTTATTATTTATAATGAACAAGAAAAGGCCCCAGGTAGAAAGGCTTGACACGGTTTTGCAGTGCTAACAAGGAGTCAGACCGGAACTGGAAAAATTAACCAGCATTCAAATGCTGGTTAAAAGCTGGTAGATTTCAGTAAATTGTATTTATAGGGTCATCCTTAGGATCAGTTCTGTGGTGTGGGACAGAATTCGCTTCTGATTGTCCACATAGTTTATGATTGAAAGCCACAAACTATAATTTTGCCTATTACATTGAAAATAATTAATTTGAATTGGTCCTGGACCACGAACCCACTGCACGTCAGGGTTTCTAGGCATCCAGTTTGGGACACAATATCTGTGCATGAGTTTGACTGTCTACATAATATGAAAAACATTTGCTGTATTTTCCTGCTTTTTGAATAAAATAAAATAAGCTTTTTATATTAGCATATTATGGGGATATTCAATGTGTGCCGATAGCACCACATAACGGCACATGCGGACACATTTTTGCCTATGCAGATCCAACTTTGTTATAAGTCGAATCTGCATTATTAAAAAGAGGCCGCTAAATTGTCGACTCTACGCCATTTTCATTTACATTTGACCTATTCAATCTATCTGACATTTACATTTGACCTATTCAATCTATCTGACTATTTGGAAAACACATGGATTGGCAAATAGGCCACATGTTTTCCGGCAGTCACATAGATTGAATAGGTCGACCCATTATTGTCGAAAAGTGCCGATATTTTCGATTGCCTTAAAAATCAGCACACATTGAATATCCTCCTTTGTTATTTTACATCACTTCACCAATTCTATCTTCTTAACTTTCGAGGCTTTGGAGACATCAATAAATAAATAAACCTAACAAGTAAAAAAAAACACAGAAAAAGAGTATACTTAATAAAAGTAGTGTCCTTGAATACTTTTTACAGAACTCTTGCATACATCCATGAAGTGGGTTGCAATAAACAACTATGAATGTGTTTTTATTACCATATGCAGTTTAAGTCAACTTTAAATGAGGGACCGAGTATTCAATTTCACTTTTAAATGTAAACTATTAATTAAATTTTGCTATTAGTATCACGAACCATGAGAATACAAATATAAATCAAAAACAATGCAACGCTATTAAATAAACATCAGAATCTCCAAAACTTAAAAGAACAGACCTATGAAAGTCGATAAACAAACAGCAGGGCTAAATTAATTGTTTGTGTGCAAACCCCCAGTAAATCAATAAAATTTATATAATTGTTAATGATCTAGTTTATAATTTGAAAACATTAATAAAGCACATTAACAAACAACCTCAGACAAGTTCAGATTTCTTACTGTCGGGTCGTTCGTTCAGATATCATTCCGTACAGAAGTCAAGATCCGGTATAAATCATTACATTTAATCCATGGCAATATTGGGAAATCATGTTGGCACTTTCTATATTGCACAGTCACTAGTTCACACAACGTGATCAGACAATTAGAGGATGAAATAACTTTAACAATAACAAAATACTAGTCCCCAAACAAAGGTCATTTCTTTACACAGGATCAGGTGTTTGACTAGACCACAAATGAAAACTATGCAAGAAACTACAGTATACTCTTATTCACTAGCACACTACTGGACCTACAGAGTAGGAGCTATAAATTGGACTGTGCTCTGTTAACAGAGAACCATAAAATGTCTGTGAACCAAAAAAGCTTTGGTTCACTATTATTTATAGATGGTCATTTTAAATATTGAAGCCAGTAGAGAATAACAGCGTCGGAAAAGGTTTCTAGTATAAAATACAACAGAGGTAGTAGTATTCTTATCCTGGCAGCAATACAAAATCTAAAACAAATAATATTGCAACAATGTTTTTATTAATAATTCACTATTGTCTCCATGGTATTTAACTAAATTACAATATTAATGCTGAATTATAAAATCTAATGTAATTAACTGACCTACAGCTTGAAGACAAAAGCTGCATAAAGGATAAAAGGAAAATCTTGCACACTCTAGGACAGTTATGCCCTCCTAATGCCTTATGCTTGCCAAAAACCTGTTTGCCATGCTTACATTATTATGCATCAAGAGATACAGTCACAACACTGTGTAAATTGGGGGCAGTGACCTCTTGTAATCACTGCAGAAAAGTACAAGGTAAAACAATGGGGAGCTGTAGATTTACACAGCTCCACTCAATTAAAACACCTTTGTTTCGGAATTGGATTGGTTGTGCATGAGATTGTAGCTGCGGCTTTTGGTTTTCTTACAAAAGACCACTACCAGAAATTAGAAGATGGTATTGAACCCGCTGGAATTAATGAAAACAAAAGGAAACGGGAAGAACGAGTCTGTGCACATACTCCATTGTGAGGTGCTGCACACTTTTGAAACAAATGGTGCCTTTGTTACATCCTTTACATTGAAGCCATCAAAATAGCCTTAAAAATGTGCCATATAGTTAATCAGAGGCCTTTATGTGATTTGATCATTATGTATGGGTATTTGTGAAAGTACAATATTTATTACTAGTTCTGTGCATATTTGTCTAGAAATAAGTGCTATGCAGCAAAAGCATGCCTTTTATTTATGTATTCAAAGTGCTCATTATTATTAATATAGTGCCACCATTTTATATGTGTCATTCATAGCAGTACCTGACCAAATATGAGCTTATAAACTGCATTCCATAAAATACGAGCACAAATACACACGTTTTAATATGGTCAAGATGCAGTTAAAGCATTTCGATATTTTAGGAGTGCAGAAGGAATCCCACCCAAACAAAATGTATAAACTACACACATAATAAAGGGGATTGAACTCATGACCTCAGTGCTTAGAGGCACAGTGCTACCATTGCTTACTAACATTCAGAGCTGTACAACACTGCCCTGTATTAAGAATGTTTTGCAGACTAACCTATTCTGAGTTATAAAGCCAACCCTATAGCTACCTTAATCTCTGAACATACATTAAATGGTTCAGTCTATTCCCTGTTACACACACAAACACATTTTGTTTGTGTGTATCTACAATACACAAACTTTTCAGCGCTGTGCTTAATAAATAAATAAAAAGTAGATCCACTGATCATGAGTTACTTTCATATGGTTACCATAATTATATTATTTAGTTTTTCTTGACACATCTTAATTTCTCAATAATAAAAAGAAAACCGATATTGTGGGTGCCAAAAGAAATGTTGTGCCTAATTGGTTACACAAATGTAGGGGCAATATCACTGTTTACATCAAGCTGGATTTGAGTGGTGCTAATATCAAGTGATACTTGAAAGGCTTTGTAATTTAAATTGGTTACGCTCTTTTTTTATGATCCCAAACCTCCCAAGATTTGCAAGCCACCAATAGGTAATGCTACAAATTATATTATTTAATTGTGAAAAACAACAGAATGCACATGATGAACCATCTAGAAGTTGTAATATAAATGTTATGGATGAAGCTTCAGTTTTTGAATTGAAAAAGCAGAGGATACCTTCTATGGAAGCTAAGAAGAGCCACCTGGCTAAAATATTAAGCCCATGTTTGCCACCTCAGGAGCTATCGAACACTAAATGCACAAGTTACCAATAAATTGGTACTCATTTTACATTTTGCAGGCCGACACATAGATTACTTTTTCGGTACTTGTGAGTTATCCGGACGCCCGATTTCAAAATCGGGTCGGATCGGGCACATCGCATCGCATCGCATGCGACCATCGGATGCGATGCGATGCGATGCGATGACCCGATTTTTCCATAGGAATCAATGTTAAAATGGACTGAGTCCATTTTAACATGGAATTCAATGGGAAAAAGGGGTCCTTTTCATACCCCTACTATCCAAGTGGGCATGGAGTTGGATATAAACCTGTGGCGAGCGTAGCGAGCCACCGAGCCCGAAGCGTGGCGAGCGTAGCGAGCCCCGCGAGGGGACACGGAATACCGTCCCCTCGCGGGGCTCGCTTCGCTCGCCACGCTTCGGGCTCGGTGGCTCGCTACGCTCGCCACAGGTTTATATCCAACTCCATGCCCACTTGGATAGTAGGGGTATGAAAAGGACCCCTTTTTCCATAGGAATCATTTTAACATTGATTCCTATGGAAAAATCGGGTCATCGCATCCGATGGTCGCATGCGATGCGATGCGATGCGATATCGCATCGCATCGTATCTGATTGTATGCCTTAACTTAAGGCATACAATCAAAAAATCGGGCGTCCAGATAACTCACAAGTACCACTTTTTCTATTCCATTGCAGCATCAAGTTTCTTTTGTAATGCCTGGAACAGTGTTGTGGGGCTAGCAGTTAATCCCATAATATGGGATCAGCACAGGCAAACCACTCTCACTCTGGATAATTTTACTGTAACACAAAAGCTGTATTATAAATAAGGTGCACCGACTTCTCTGGTGAGTTATCCTTTAACTATTTAACCCTTAACAAAGTGGCAAATCTAGAACACACAGCACGTGCCTTTCTGTTTCCTTTATTTAGGTATCATAACCCATAATAAACCATAATAAGAGCCAGCATAAAATGGTTTTGACATTCTTTTCAAAGCAAATTCATAGTTCTTAAAAATATATATATATATTTATGTATACATTTGTTTTTACTATATTTTCACTTGATGGGTTAGTACTTATAGGTGTACATATCCAGAAAAGGTGTCTTTGTTTTCAACTGTTCTATTTTTACCCTCTCTGGACTGTAGACAGAGACTTTAGCAGAGCTGTTTTGTGTATAGGGTTCAAGGGTTTTCAAGGATTAGCGTGATGTTCAATGAACAAAGTGCTCTGTTTCTTCTGTCCTCTTTGTAGGATACAAGGAAGTGGACCACAGGAAGAGTTAAATTCATGGCATGCTTGGACTGCCGCACAGTTGGGAGAGTTCTTTAAAAAGGGTTTGTCACTCTTACAAGACATCAATGTGACTTCCGCCTCAAACTGCTGATTTGTTCAGGTACAGAACAGAGGAAATTTCAGTTAACCTTTGTTTCACCCTAGGGACAAGTAAAATAGTCTGTCTGGAAAAAAAAAAAAATACGCATAGCATGACTGGCAAAAGTAGGAAAGGTTAACATGTAGTATGGACCACGGACAAAGGCCATAAACTACAGATGAAAAATACTTGTCTATCAAAAATCTTAACATTAACACAAAACATCAACTTACTATATATTATTATAATTGTAATATGTATTAATCTGCATGATCTTACCAGCATTTGACATTAAATATTGGGACCAAAAATAAATCTAAAAATAGTCAAATGACAATGTAACAATACAATTTGTGTCGCTTATTATCTGCTGTAGATAAAGAGCATAAAAAATACACTTTTTAGATGTTAGAAGGAAACAATGAATATAAAGTGCAATAGCTCACTAAGTAAATACTACAACATTATACAGTCATGATCAAATAAAACTGTGGTCTGTATCAGAAGAAAGGCTACTGCTAAGGAGTGACAAATTTCTAAAGCTCTGATGATGGCAACAGAGTCCGGAAACAAATTACATCTGATAAAAGAAAGCTAATGCAACACATGAGCATCAACTTGCCAGAGAGCCCCTTGGAAAGCTGGGCTTTAACTAAATGCTTTCAATGGCGCAGACTGGTGATCACACAGTTCTGGTGATACTGGTCTGTTGCCCTCGGCAACCTTCGTCAAGTGTAACGATGCTGGCCTACAATGGCTTGGACTGGGATGCATTCTCTTCCTTTACATGAATGCCACTGGGCCATCTGTGTCGGCAAGCATAAAAGGCCAGTCTGCCTGTGGGCCCGTCAGTCTGAACACCACCCCTCTGACCCTGATTAAATACAACTTTCAGTCTCTTTTTGTCCTCCCTGTTGACTTCTCCTATTAAAGGAGAACGGGAACAAAGAAAGCGGAAGAGTGGACTATCTGCCCCGAAGAAAGGTAATGTCGGATACCGTTCAACACAAGGATTATCTAGGCAATACATAACAAAAGCAAGTTTGGGGGAAGTGGAAAAGAGAGAGGAAAAATTGCTTTAGGCAGATCTTTGACCATCTTTGTGGATACACAACTCATTAAATTGCTATACAATAGACATGGCTTAAAAGAAACAACAGGCATAAATAAATAATTTGTAGAAAGAAACACTTCATAGCATCCTGGCACAGCGCTTAATGACAATGCAAGCCAAGTTAAAAATATTACACAACACAAATGGCAGTTTTACCAAATAGCAATAAAAAACAAAATGTATGTAGATCTTATTAATATTAGCAAGGGGTGCATTAGAACTACGCTTAGAAAGTTTGTCTCTACTCAGCTTCAAGGGTCTTATTTCACTTTATTAAACCATAAGATCACTGATCAAATTGAATTGTAAATTGATATACCTCAACTTTATGTGTAAATTAAATTCATAGCAGGCAGCAAAGTTTTACAACACTTTCAACACTCATCAAGCATACATTTTTGACATGGTTGTCATGTCAATATTAAACATTTCTACACAGACAACGTCAACAAGCTTACTCAAATGGTTTGTCGACAATATTAGAATGTTGACTCAAATTTTACTTTCCTTCTGTGTCTAATGTCAACACTATACCTAAGCCAGGCATGTCCAAACTATAGCCCTTCAGCTGTTGTAAAACTACAAGTCCCATCATGCCTTGCCACAGTTTTGCTATTAGGGAATGCTAAAACTATGGCAAGGCATGCTAGGATGTGTAGTTTCACAACAGCTGGAGGGCCACAGTTTGGACATGCCTGACCTAAGCCTAATTGAAATGACAACTTTGTGTAGATTTTAATATCATGTAGACATTTTACGAATGTCGTGAATATAGACTTGCTGCTGACATTGTAACCCCTGACATAGCAACTGCATACCATATAAATAAATGCAAGAATTTGACAACAAACTGAAAACAAAAAGTTACATAGCTAAATTCAAGTCACTTCTCTCAAGCACTACACATCAGTGGGCTTACAGCCACGGGTCTTATTCTGGATTGCAGCATAGCACGTATGCAATAAAGAAAGAAGTTAACATCTCTGCAAGTGCCAGATCAGGTGAATGGATGCAGAGAAAGATTGCTAGTGTTTACAGATTGGTAAGACCATTGGCGGAGCAGACTATACATGACTTGGTTGTCAACGCCCATGTGCACCCAGCAGACTGTTCCATCTAAGAGTTTTGTGGGCTCTGTGTCTATGCACGTATGGAAATTGGACATCTCTTCAGACAGATCATTTGCACCCAGCATGGGGGGGGGGGGGGGGGGGCGGTGTCTGGTAATAATAATGGTGGCTGAAGATGTAAAAAATAGGAATTTGGTACCTACCGGTAATTCCGTTTCTCTGAATCCGCAGGGGACACTGGCGAGCTACAGTGGGTAATTAGAGCTGGCTTGCTGGGAGCTGGCACACTATAACTTTAAAAAGCTGGCTCCTCCCCTCTAATACCCTACAATCCCCAGTTAGGAAATTTGGAAACGAGAGGAGAGGACACCAGGACACAACACCATACACACATAGTAAAGACAAAAGTAGGGGCCCGCGCTTCCTATTGGGGAAAATGTTCTTTATCCTTTGGATATAGGGTTTTCTTCTTTATTCAATATGGTATTTTTGACCTCAGGAAAAAACAGAAAGAGATCTCATGGTGTAGACTAAATGGTATAGGTTAAATTCTAAGTTTGTAATAGTGAGATGCCCGTACCGTATAGGGGCCTCTTCTAGGCCAAACACCGGATACTCAGCCGCTGCGAGGGAAACTCGCAGCGGCTGAGTATCCCTGTCTTTGGTCCTGTGAGGGGCGGCAAAGCGTAGTCATCGAAGACTCCAGGGAAATATATTGCTGGCATACTGTACTGTACTGAAGATGTGTACTGGTTTTTGTTGCATGAGGATTACCCCAGATAGGGAAGTGGAAGGATCTGATATATTGGTGTAACAAGTGTGTGTGACCCCTAATCTACGTGCAGTGTTTGGCTTAGAAGAGGCCCCTATATGGTACGGGCATCTCACTATTACAAACTTAGAATTTAACCTATACCATTTAGTCTACACCATGAGATCTCTTTCTGTTTTTTCCTGAGGTCAAAAATACCATATTGAATAAAGAAGAAAACCCTATATCCAAAGGATAAAGAACATTTTCCCCAATAGGAAGCGCGGGCCCCTACTTTTGTCTTTACTGTGTTCTTTGTAGAAGGTGATACTACCAGGGACCCGGTCGCATCCAAGTGGAAGCGCAGAATCTTACCTTCCTTATACTATTACCATACACACTAAACAATATCTGGCAGGCAACACGAGTAGGGAGGGCGGCCAGTGTCCCCTGCGAATTCAGAAAAACTGAATTACCGGTGGGTACCAAATTACTATTTTCTCATTCATCCAGCAGGGGACACTGGCGAGCTACAGTGGGGAGGTTCCCAAGATATCCCCATAGGCGGGAGAACTCGTGGAATTCTGCAAAACCAAACGACCAAAGTCCACCGAGGACGAGGCAAAAGTGTCGAACTTGTAGAACTTGATGAAAGTATGGGCGGAAGACCAAGTGGCCGCTCTACACAATTGCGACGTTGAGGCCCCTCTCCTTGCCGCCCAGGAAGTTCCAACCGATCGGGTGGAATGAGCTGTAACTGATACAGGAGGGCGCATGCCTTCGGCAATGTACGCCTGTTTAATAGTGAGCTTAATCCAGCGGGCGATAGTCTGCTTTAAAGCTGGCCATCCCCGCTTAAAAGGGTCATAAAGGACAAAAAGATTGTCTGACTTCCATAAGGACGAAGTCCTGGAGACGTAGATGCGAAGGGCCCGTACCACATCCAACGCGACTGAGTGTTGGTCCCTGTCGTGGAAGGATGGGATGACAATAGGTTGGTTTACAAAGAATGAAGTAACCACTTTTGGCAAAAAGGACGCTCTCGCACGCAGCTCCGCCCTGTCTGAATGAAAAATAAGAAAGGGCGCTCTACATGAGAGAGCTCCAATTTCAGAAACCCGTCTAGCCGAGGCTAGAGCCAACAGGATCACCGTTTTCCATGTAAGAAATTTCAAATCCACCGACTCCAATGGTTCAAAAGTATTAGACTGGAGAAACCGCAGGACAAGGTTCAAATCCCACGGAGGGGTAGGCGGGACGAAGGGAGGATGAACCCTAGCCACGCCTTGAAAAAAATGTTTGAATGTCTGGCATAAGAGCTATTTTTCTCTGAAAAAGCACCGACAGGGCTGAAACTTGTACCCTAAGTGAACTTAGGCGAAGACCTCCATCTAAGCCTGACTGTAAGAAACGGAGAAGGCGGGATAAAACAAAATGACCTAAATGGGTACCCTCTCTCCGTACACCAGCGGCGGTAAGACCGCCAAATGCGGTGATAGTGGGCTGCCGATACCAGCTTATGAGCCCTCAGCATGGTAGGAATGACCGACGAAGGGATAACCTTCTTTCTTAGGATGTCGGTCTCAAGAGCCACGCCATCAAGCGAAGAGGTTGGAAAGCGGGGTGCAGGAAGGGACCCTGTTGCAACAGGTCCGGTCTGTCTGGAAGAATCCAGGGCTCTTCCCCCAGAAGGTTATGGATGTCTGAGAACCACGTCCATCTGGGCCAAAACGGTGCTATCAGTACTGCCTGAGTCTGTTCCCGCCGTAATTTCTTGAGGACTCTGCCGAGAAGTGGAATTGGCGGGAATATGTACACGAACTGGAAAGTGCACGGGATTTCCAAGGTGTCTACCACCCAGGCTCTTGCATCTCTTATCCGCGACACGTAGAGCGGGAGCTGATGGTTGTGGTGAGACGCCATGAGGTCTATCTGTGGAAGACCCCACCAGCTTACAATCTCCTGGAAGACCTCGGAATGCAGTGACCATTCTCCAGGATGTAGATGTGTCCTGCTGAGAAAGTCTGCTTCGTAATTGTCGACTCCTGGCAGGTAGACGGCTGTTAGGATGACCTCCTGTCGTTCTGCCCAACGAAGAATCCTGGAAACCTCCTTCATGGCATTGCGGCTCTTCGTTCCCCCCTGTCGGTTAACGTATGCGACCGCCGTCTCATTGTCCGACTGTATCTTCACTGGGTGACCTCTTAGGTCTTCCTGGGCCGCTGTGAGGGCGTTGAAAATTGCCCTCAGCTCGAGCACATTGATTGACAGTCGAGACTCCGACTGAGTCCACAGTCCCTGTAGTCGTCCCCCACCCCGAGAGGCTGTCGTCGGATGTGAGAACGATCCAGTCCCATATCACAAACCTGCGGCCCAGAGTCAAAGTCTGTCTGTGTAGCCACCAGGCGAGTGACAATCTTGTGAGTCTGGACAGTTGCACCGTTCGGTGAATAAAGAGATGTGAGCCCGACCATTGGCTTAGCAGATCCAATTGAAGAGTCCGTGAGTGGAACCTGCCGAATTGGAGTGCGGGAAAGGCCGCCACCATCTTCCCCAAGTGGCGAATGCAAAGAAGTATCTGAACCCGCCTGTTTTGAAATACCTGAAGCACCAGAACCCGGATGGCTGCTGCCTTGTCCTCTGGAAGAATCACTCTCCGGTTCTTTGTGTCCAAGTTCAGACCTAAGAACTGAAGATGCTGCGTCGGAAAGAGTACTGACTTCGGGAAGTTTATTATCCAGCCATGCTGGGTCAGAAACTGAATCGTCATCCGTAAGTGTTCTTGCAGAATGGGGCTTTTATCAGTAGGTCGTCGAGGTATGGGACTATATTGAGGCCCTGGAGCCTCAAGTGAGCTATTAGGACTGACAGAAGCTTTGTGAACACTCGAGGGGCTGATGATAATCCAAACGGGAGAGCCCAAAACTGAAAGTGTTCTTGACCAACCGCAAATCTGAGAAACGACTAATGATGAATCCAGATGGGGACATGAAGATAAGCATCCTTTATGTCCAGGGATGCTAAAAACTCCTGAGGCTCCAGGGATGCTATCACGGAGTGAACGGACTCCATCTTGAACCTCTGGTACTGTACAAATAAATTGAGAGCCTTGAGGTTGAGGATAGGCCTGACTGAACCGTCTGGCTTGGGGACAACAAAAAGATTGGAATAAAAACCTCTTCCTCTTTCCTCTACCGGTACCGGAGTTATCACCTGAGTTCGCAAGAGCTTCTGGATTGCCTGTTGAAGAGACAACCGTTTTTCTGGATTGTGCGGCAGGCCTGTCCTGAAAAACCTGGAAGGGGGCCGTCCCGAAAACTGGATCTTGTAACCTTCCAAAACAATGAGTTGAGTCCTAGGATCTGAAGTCGTGGCCCGCCACCGATCTTGAAAATCCAGTAGACGGGCGCCGACCTGCGAACTCCCCAGCATTGCTGGCGGATAGTCACGCAGCTGGTTTATCCTGGGGTTTGGGCTGCTGAGGTCTGGTATTGGCCTGGCCTCTAGCCCTGCCTCTGCCGCCCCTAAAGGAGGAACCTCTGCCCCGTCCCCGAAAGGACTGCGGTTGACGAAAGGACTGGAAAGATGGACCCGTATATTGGCGTCTAGTTGGAGGAGGTGCAGACGGCAAGAAAGTGGACTTACCTCCAGTGGCCTGGGAGATCCACTTGTCCAGTTCCGGACCAAATAACATGTCCCCTGTAAAAGGAAGGGCCTCCACCGCCTTTTTGGATTCCACATCAGCCTGCCAGGTGCGCAGCCACAGTGCCCGGCCGAAATACGTGTTGCAATCATAGTGATATCCTTAGAAGCATCTGCTAAGAAGTTCGCCGATTCATGGATGTGTTCCGCTAGTAAGCGAAGTTCCTGAGGAGGGATACCGTCATCCAGACCTTGAATAAGTTGGGCAGACCATCTGGAGATGGCCTTGTTCACACAGGCTGAAACCACTGCTGGACGTAACTGGGTCCCTGCAGCCACGTAAATAGCCTTGAGGGTATTCTCAAGCTTTCTGTCAGACGGATCCTTCAGCGTGGAGGCTCCTGGGACTGGAAGGGTGGTCTTCTAGACAGTCTTGATACAGAAGCATCCACAGCCGGTGGTGTTACCCACTTTGCTAAAGCAGAAGGTTGAAACGGATAAGCTGTGAGAAACCGTTTTGGGACCTGAAATTTCCTTTCAGGATTTTGCCAGGCCGCCGTCAGTTGATCCTGCTTGGGAAATGGGAACACTACCATAGGTTTTGCAGGAACGGCAAACAAATCAAGATCCTGAGCAACTGTTTCCGGTTCTTTAGGGAAATTAAGGACCTGTTTCACTGCTACTATGAGAGCCTCCACCCCCACCGGGGACGGTTGATGCTCTGCCTCCTGTGGGGGTGCATCATCATCCATATCCATTCCCAGATCTGGATCCACATCCGGGTCCGCATCATCCCCAGAGTCATCCGAATCCTGTAAAGCAGCTAGGGTGCGTTTATGACGCAGAGGTTGGTCTCTCTGGGTCGACATGGAATTAACCAAGGAGTCCATGGACCTAGCTAGGGTAGAGACCCATGCTGATTGAGCTGCGCGGGTGTCCGCCAGCTCTGAGGACAGTTTTGACATGGCCCCTACCAAGGCACCCGCCCACGGCGGAGTTACCGTCAGAGGGTCGGCCGGCACCTTAGATGCTGCCAGGCAGGCCTCACAAGAGGTGGCTTTACTATCAGGGGATGTCTGTGAAAATTTTGAGCCACATGACACACATGTGAAAGCCTTTTGAGAGGCCTTTGTGGAAGTTGCCCTGCCAGTCATTGCAAGGCAAACAGAATAATACACAGAATAAACAGGGGTGGCCACACACACTCACTCACTCACACGACAGGCAAGTGATGGGTACTGGAGACTGCAGGGCACCAGAGGGAAGATACTGCCTGAATCCCTCTCAAATAAATATCCCCTTTAAACAAATGCTAGGCACTAGCAATAAAGTCCCCTGCTACAAAGCCGGAAGACTTGAAGGGGTTAATGAGCAGACTTCAAACCTTGCTGTTCACTCCTAAAAAGAAGGCAGTGTCAGCATTAACATAGTATAAGAATGCTATCGCACAGCCTGTACATCCCCCCTTTGTGGCATATAAATAGTTAAAGATGGCGCCGGCCACGTGAGCGCTTCCGCGCTTGAGCTGCTGCCGGCGCCCAGTCACAGATCCAGAGATGCCGGGAGCGCCTACCCTCCCCCCGCAGGTGTAACCGCCGAGTCCCGGCGGGTGTCACGCTGGGAGAAGCGGTGCCCTGGCGCTCTGCCAAAGTGAAAATAGCGCTTGCGGCGCGCTCAAAACGCCTCGCTGGGAGAAACAAAAGTACTCACCGGGTCCCCGGTGACCACAGGCTTGAGGTGTATGACGGTCCCTTTGGTGGGGGCCTGCAGGCACACCAGAGGTCTGGGCAGGTGCCTTTGTCTGAGGCCCTGACAGACAAGCTGGATCAGATCCAGCGGCGCCCAGCTCCTGTCTCAGTTAGAAGTTACTAATAAGAGGAGCTGACAGAAATAGACAAGTTAGAAAAGATAAAGACCTAAGGAGAAAGTAGCAGGAGCTATGCCCCTGCGTGTCCAGCTCCCTCGGCACAAATTTTCTAACTGGGGATTGTGGGGTATTAGAGGGGAGGAGCCAGCTTCTTAAAGTTATAGTGTGCCAGCTCCCAGCAAGCCAGCTCTAATTACCCACTGTAGCTCGCCAGTGTCCCCTGCTGGATGAATGAGAAATAGTGGGCGGAACACAAGCAGACACGCAGACTAATCATACACAGGTGGATTCTCACATTGGCACAAGGAAGTAAGCAGGCTACAGCAGCTGAACAGAAAGAAGCCGCTGATGCGTCAGACTTCGAATAAAGGCCATGAACTCCTGCATGGAAAAAATAAAAATAAATCAATGTCCCAAACACATTGCAAATATTATCTAAATATGTTCAATTCAAAGGGAGTCGCACGTGGTGATTGGCGCAGCAACGATGATTGGGGCTACATCTGTACATCACTAAGTGGAACACACTTAGGGGCAGAGACTCTACTGTGTTTATATATCCCTGTCTCCTGCTCCTCGCTTTCAGCTGGGGAAGGAGGTGCTGTATTTACATTTCCCCAACAGCTGCTCCTCTTTGCAGACACTGGGTGGGGGTGCTGCCAATCACTGTGACCTGAAGTGATCAGCATACACTGGTGGCATCAGATGCAGCCTGATGTGGTCACATCTGTTGCAACCACACCAGGCAGGTGGAAAAAAATGTAAACCTTGTGACTTCTGTGCATTGTTAGGAGGCTAGATGTATGTGGATACATCTGTAGTATGAGTACCGGTATAGTAAATCAAACCATGCTATCTCATCTGCGATAATAGATAAGTAGGTTTCAAATTCTAGTCTGGGTAAATTCACTGAGGTGAATTTAATGTGACCAGTCATTTTGGGGAATTCAATTAGTTGCGGGGGTGTACCAAGCAGTTAAGAATCACCCTGTGCAGGAAAAAGCTATCTTACTAAACAGACTTTTACCAGCGGAGTAAATCAGGTATTTACATTATGATGGAGCTTCAATTAGCTGTGGCCTGTTCTCCCAGGTAAAGTACATGGAGCGTTCCAATTATATTTCTGATATATATATATATATATATATATATATGTATATATATATATTTCTATTTCCTATAGAAGGTAAACATTACAGGTCATTATGATAACTAAAAATGTTTACTTGGTAATTCCCACACCTATTTTGACAAATTCACTTGGCACTCATAGGGTTAAAGTAGCAATCTTTTAAATGGCAAGAACAGCTTGGTTTTGCCATTTAAATGAATGATACTTTAAAAGATTGGTCAGTCTGGCTGGGAAACAACAGATACTGTACCTGCAGTTCACAGGCTATAACAATTACTCCCAAGTGCTCAATGCTACATGGTCGTTCTGGTTAGAATACATGCTAAGATTCTAAGAGACCGAGAGTATAGAGCTTGTCTGTAGAAGTTGGATGCTTTGGGTTTAATTTACTGCTATTTCCCTATTCCAATAGATGATATTTGAGCTGGAATTCTATCTCCCTAATACAGCATTTTTACTCAAACCCCCTTCTCCCTACTAATCCCCTTCTTGCTGTTCCTCTCCTACCCCCATGCCTTATTGGTGTGTATTTGTTGCTCCTTTACTTGTTTTGTTGGAAAATGTGCTCACTATTTGACTGCTCATTGATTCCCTTATTTCTTCTGTAAATATGTGAATGCCAATAGACCCAGATTACTAAAAAAGAAAGAAAGAATACTGTAGTGTGTAAGATATGAGCTTGTATATACTGGATCCATATGATAAACCAGTTACAAACCTAACTATACAGTAAAATGACAATTGGATGAAAAATGTATGGCCAATTCCCTAAATCTTAGTCATAGTTTGCGAAAATAAAACAACAATACTGTAGTCAAGATGTCGAGAACTAAAAATACTACATTTAAAACAAAATAATTAGCCCGTACAGTACCTACATCAATATATTATGATAAAACACAGTATGTTCTATTTTGAGTACTACACACAGTTTATGTATTTTATTTATATCTATATCGATATCATCTGTCCACTCAAACATCAGCCATTTTTGGTATAAAACGATTACTTGTGATAGCGGTTGTATTTATAGTCTGTGGTTTTCATCCAGCTGTAGGTAATGTTGCTATCAATGGCAACTAAAGTCATGCTGACAAGTCTAAATAAAAGACAATATGGTGGGACATGATCAAATCACTTCCACAAACCTTAGAAAAAGTGAAAAGTACTGTATGTCCATACTTGCTTTGTTGGAGTGTTTGCTGAACAAATAACATCCACTAGAGTAGCACTGTAGGTCTGATATTTGACTCCATGGAATACATTGTTCAAAATGGAAGGAATTTTAACATATTGGCCCAGATGCACTAAGTTTCAAAAAGTGATAATGTGGAGAGTAAAAAACAACCAGCCTTTAACGGTCATGTCACTGGTTAGGTTTAAAAATGATAGTTAGGAGCTGATTGGCTGGTTGTTTATCACTCTCCACGTTAAATCTTTTTGAAGCTTGGTGCATCTGTAGAAAGCTAATAGAAAAAAACACAGGGTGGAATATATGTTGCTTCAACATGCGTTTCTAACAAGACAATAAACGTTTAACCCCTTCCTGACACAGCATGTTTTTGCCTTCCTGACAGAGCCCTTTTTTTCAAATCTGACATGTATCACTTTATGTGGGGATAACTTTTTTTTGCTTTTACTTATCCCAGTGATTTTGAGATTGTTTTCTCGTGACACATTGTACTTCAAGTTAGTGGTAAATTTTGGTCGATACAGTCTGTGGTTTTTTGTGAAAAATTCCAAAATGTCGTAAAAAAATGGAAAATTTTGCGATTTGCAAAATGTTAAATTTTCTGCTTGTGAGACAAATAATCTTACCACTCAAAATAGTTAATAACTAACAAAGACCATATGTATACTTTATGTTGCCATCATTATTTCAACCTCATTTTCATTTTTTTAGACACCAGGAGGCTTAAAATATGAATAGCAAATTCTCAAATTTTCAAGAAAATTTCAAACTCTGATTTTTTTAGGGACCAGTTCAGTTCTGATGTGACTTTGAGGGACTTGTATGTGAGATACCCCCATAAATGATGCCATTTCAAAAACTGCACCCCTCACAGTATTCAAAACAGCATTTTGGAAGTTTGTTAAGCCTTTAGGTGTTTCACAGGAATTAAAACAAAGTGTAGGTGAAATTTCAAAATTTCATTTTTTTTGCAGATTTTCAATTTTAATACATTTTTCTAAGGAACACAGTAGATTTTACTAGAGAAATGTGACTAAAAATTGATTTCCCCAATTCTTTTGTTTTCAAAAAAATCCTATATGTGGCCCTAGTGTGCACGGTGACCAAACCACAGGCTTCATAATAGAAGGAGCACCTACTTGATTTTGGAGCCTCCTTTTTATGAGATTATTTTTTAGGCACCATGTAGGTTTCTAGGCACCATAAGATGCTAAAAGTTAGGAACCTCCCCCACAAGTGACCCCATTTTGAAAACTACACCCTTCAGGGAATTCATCTAGGGGTATAGTGTACATTTCAAACGCCCAGGGGTTTCACCAATTTTGATACAACTGGGCTGTGAAAATGAAAAAAAATATTTTTTCATTTTCACAGCTCAGTTGTATCAAAATTGGTGAAACCCCTGGGGGTTTGAAATGTACACGATACCCCTAGATGAATTCCCTGAAGGGTGTAGTTTGCAAAATGGGGTCACTTGTGGGGGGGTTCCACTGTATGGGTGCTTCAGGGGTCATTCAACTAGAATCTGTGCTGCAAAATCCAAATATCACTCCTTCCCTTCTGAGTCCTGCCATGCACCCAACTGGTATTTTTTGGTCACATGTGAGGCATTGCCGTACTCGGGAGAAATTGGGGCACAGATTTTGGGGTGCTTTGTCTCCTTCATTCCTTGTGAAAATGAAAAATTTTGAGCCAGAACTGCATTTGTGTGTAAAAAAATGTAATTTTTTACACAAAATATATATATATATAAAATTCAGTTTATTATCTGTAATTTATACTACAAGCAGCTTATGATGCTGCTGCTGCTGCGGCTGGCGGGGGGGGGGGGAGGGGGGAGCGCTGCGTGCGCTGCTGCTGCTGCCGGGGGAGCTGCTGGACGCGACGGGTGAGTGCGAGCAGGGCTGCCGGGTGGGAGGGAGGGCTGCTCAGCAGTGGTGATCGGTGCTGTACTTAACAGCACCGATCACCACCGATTTCTGTGTTACCGAGCGGCTTAGCCGCCGGTAACACAGAAATAAGGAATTTGGTACTTACCGATAATTCCCTTTCACCGAATCAGCAGGAGACACTGCAGTCATTACATGTGGGGATAGAGTAGGTATACTGGAGGAGTGGCACTTTAAGAAAACTTTACTGCTGCAGGCTCCTCCCTCCTCTATCCCCGCCCAGACCCCAGTCTTAGAAAAACTGTGTCCGAGAGGAGAAGAGAGACCAGGGCCTGCCCGGTAGGGAACGGAGCTAAAACATAAACAGAGTTAGTAGACAATGCACATAACGTGAACATACTAACAAAACCTAACACATAGGATTTTTGAAAAGTTCCCTACGTAATAATAATAATTATGCAACAAACATTGCAACAATAGAAAGAGCGTAACTTTCACACACACAAACCACACTAACATCATGGCAGGAGAACCAGTGCTGGGTGGGCGTGCAGTGTCTCCTGCTGATTCGGTGAAAGGGAATTATCGGTAAGTACCAAATTCCTTATTTCACCTACATGCAGCAGGAGCCACTGCAGTCATTACATGTGGGGATACATACCCAAGCTTTTAAGTCCGGGCGGGAGAGCTCTGGGGCTCCTGTAACACTGCCCTACTAAAAGCCGTAGCCGAGCTGGCGAAGGTATCAAACTTTGCAAACGTGCTAGATCCCGACCAGGTAGCCGCTTTGCACACTTGTGTCAAGGAGACACCTCTCGCCATGGCCCAAGAAGTACTTACTGACCTCGTGGAGTGCGCTGACACTCCCGATGGTACTTTCTTTTGTGCATACAAGTAGGCTTCCCTAATTGTACAGCAAATCCATCTTGCCAAAGTCCTTTTTGTCGCAGGCCAACCCCATCGTAGAGCACAAAAAGGCTGTCAGATTTCCTTAGATGTTGGGTTCGCCTAACATAGACCTGTAAGGCTCTGACTACATCCAGAGAAACATCTTCACCCTGAAGAACCGGTACCACAATAGGCTGGTTTACATGAAATGCAGAAACCACCTTAGGTAGGAAATTCCTGCTAGTACGTAGTTCAGCCCGGTCCCTGTAAAAAGTAAGGAAAGGAGACTTACACGATAGGGCTCCTAATTCAGAAACCCTACGTGCTGAGGCCAAAGCCAGCAGCATCACCGTCTTCCAAGTCAGAAATTTGAGATCCGAGGTGTCCAATGGCTCAAAAACATCTGACTTCAAAAACTCTAGAACCACCACTAGATTCCATGGTTCCGTAGGAGCAGTGAACGGTGGTTGAAGTCGAAGTACTCCTTTCAAAAATGTTTGTACCTCAGGAATCAGCGCTATCCTGCGATGGAAGAATATTGAGAGGGCTGAAACCTGAACCTTGAGAGAAGCAAGCTTCAAACCTGATGCAAGTCCCGCCTGCAGGAATTCAAGAAGTCTAGCCAGAGAAAAGATTGCCTTTGGCACCTTCCTGGCCTCGCACCAGCGGATGTATGACTTCCATATTCTATGGTAGTGAGACGCTGTTACATCCTTCCTTGCCTTAAGCATTGTAGGAATGACCGTTCCTGGTATACCTCTTCTCTTCAAAAGTTCGGCCTCAACCGCCATGCCGTCAAACGTAGATGAGGCAAGTTTTGGTAGACGAATGGACCTTGCTGCAGCAGGTCTTCTCGCAGCGGCAGGCGCCAAGGTTCCTCCACCAACAGGTCCCTGAGGTCGGAGTACCACGGACGCCTGGGCCAATCTGGAGCGATCAAGATGACTTCTGCCGCTCCCCTCTTTATCCGTTTGAGTACCTTTTGAAGTAACGGAATAGGAGGGAAGAGATATACCAGGTCGAAGTCCCAGGGAATGGAGAGGGCATCCACTGCCGCAGCCGCTGGATCCTGAGCCCTTGCACAATACTGCGGAAGTTTGTGATTCAGTCTGGATGCCATGAGATCTATCTGTGGCATCCCCCATTTCTGAACCAGTTGTTGGAAAACCTCCGGATGAAGGCCCCACTCTCCCGGGTGGAGATCCTGCCTGCTGAGGTAATCCGCCTCCCAATTTTCCACTCCTGGAATAAAGACTGCGGAGAAACCGGTGGTGTATGTCTCTGCCCAGGACAGAATCGGGCGGACTTCCCGCATGGCTGTCCTGCTCCTGGTGCCCCCTTGTCGGTTGATATAGGATACTGCCGTGATGTTGTCCGACTGTATCCTTACCGGCAAGCCGACAAGTAGGGGGTGGGCCTGAGCCAGTGCCAACCTGATAGCCCGTAACTCCAAGATGTTTATGGGTAACCGGGCTTCCTGGCTGGTCCAAAGACCCTGGAAAGTGCGACCCAGCGTGACCGCACCCCAACCCCGAAGGCTGGCATCTGTGGTCACCATAGTCCAGACCTGAGACTGGAAGGAGCGACCCTTGGTAAGGTTGGATGTATCCAGCCACCACTGAAGAGAGAGTCAAGCTTCCTTGGAAAGAACAATGGTCTTGTGGATCTGAAGATGGGACCCCGACCATTGAGCCAGAAGATTGCCTTGGAAGGTCCTGGAATGAAACCTTCCGTAAGATAGGGCCTCGAAGGCTGCCACCATCAGGCCTAACAGCTTCGTGCATAAATGCACCGATACTCTGCGAGGCGTCAAAACCTGACGAACCCTCTGCTGGATAACTGTGACTTTGGATAATGGCAGAAAAACCCTTTCCTGGACAGTGTCGAACAACAGACCCAGGAACAAGATCACTTGTGTTGGTTCCAGCTGTGACTTTTTGAAGTTCAGGATCCATCCGTTCTGAACCAGGAAGTCGCAGGTAGTCCGGGCATCCTGTTGTAGCTTCTGAGGTGAGGATGCTTTTAGGAGTAGATCGTCCAGATAGGGCACAATCGTTATCCCCTGAATCCGAAGGGCTGATATCATGCAAGCCATAACCTTTGTGAAGGTTCTTGGAGCTGATGAAAGACCGAAAGGGAGTGCTCTGAACTGGTAATGCTGATTGCGAATAGCAAACCTGAGGAACCGATGGTGTGGTTCCCAGATCGGAATATGCAAATAGGCATCCTTTATGTCCAGAGATAAGAGAAATTCCCTTGGCTCCAGGCTTGCAATGACTGACCTTATGGATTCCATCTTGAACCTGTGGTACACGATGTAATCGTTGAGGTGCTTCAGATTGAGAATGGGTCTTACCGAACCGTCCGGCTTCGGTACTAGAAAAAGACTTGAGTAGTAACCCAGCTTTTCCTGAGCTTTGGGGACAGGTATAATGACCCCTGCTTGTAAAAAACTTTGAATGGAGTTGACCAAAGCTGCTTGTGTTGTTGCTAAAGCAGGTAGGCCTGTTGTAAAAAATCTGTTCGGCGGAGCCTGAACAAACTCCAGTTTGTACCCGTGTTCCACAATCTGAAGCACCCAACTGTCTCGACAGTGAGACCTCCAGACGTTCTCGATTAGGGATAACCTTGCGCCCACCTTGGGGTCCCCCAAATGGGCGGGAAGCCCGTCATGCCACAGGTTTGTCTGCAACCTTGGTTTCTGCACGACGGGTAGAGGTAACTGCGGCTGTGGCACCTCTGCCACCTCTGCCTCTACGCCCTCGAAAGGACGAAAAGCCTCCCCTGGCACGTCCTCTGAATGAGGCGCCCCCTCTAAAAGCCCGAAAGGACGGTGTAAATTGTCTTTTCGGCGGGGGAGTGGCCGAAGGAAGGAAGGTAGACTTACCTCCTGTAGCTTGAGCAATGAGCTTGTCAAGCTCAGGCCCAAACAGCATATCTCCCGCATAAGGCAAAGCTTCTACTGCCTTTTTAATATCGGCCTCTGCCTGCCAAGATCTTAACCAGATAGTACGTCTGGCCAATACAGCTGAAGCTGAGATCTTTGCACCCAACTCAGCTACATCTGAAGCAGCTTCTCCTGTATAGACAGCTGCATCCTTCACATACAGAGCCAGCTGTAGTAGTTCTTCATGGGGCCTACCGCTCTGTAAACCCAAAGCAAGCTCTTCAGCCCATTTCTCCATGGCCTTACTGACCCAGGCTGAAGCTAAGGCTGGTCTGAGTAAGACCCCTGCCGTGGTATAAATAGCTTTTACCGTGGTCTCAAGACGACGGTCAGGAGCCTCCTTTAGAGCCACAGCAGCCGGAACTGGAAGCGTGGTTCGCTTGGAGAGCCTGGACAGCGAGACATCAGCTGGAGGCGGAGTCTCCCATTTTTCCCTAGATTCCTGAGAAAAAGGGTAAAGCAGCTTCATGCGCCTAGACAATTGGAATTTTCTGTCTGGCGTTTTCCATGCATTAATAAGAGGTCTGTCCAATTCAGCCGAATCAGGGAAAGTAACCTGCTGCTTTTGTGTCCGACCAAATATGGACAAAGGCATAGGAGCATCCTCCTCCACCAAATTAAGTGTGGTGCGAACAGCCTGAATCAGGCCCTCTACCCCCTGAGGATCATCACGCTGTAGCGCCTCATCCTGAATGTGTTCAGGATCATCTACCTGAAGTAAATCTACATCTTCATCCCCATCAGTATCAATATCAGCTCCCTGTATTGAACCTATGGGAGATCTAGGACGTTTTTTTGGAGGGCGTGAAAAGCCAGCCACTGGGTTTGACCCAGAGGCCATAGACTGCATAAGGGTCTTAACCCAGGCTGGTTCAGTAGAACCCATAATGGAGAGGTGAGCATGAAACCGCTCCCTGTCCTTCCTGGAAGCAGCTAATTCTGCAGCCAATCCAGCCAACACATTTTGTAGTAAAGGCTCAGAAGAATCTGACTGAGAAGTCTGTGTCTGAGGCTCCACTTCCTGTGTGTGCTCTGCTTTATAGCAAGATTCACACAAAGAAACACCCTTTATATGCTGGGTGAACTGCTCCTTACAGGACTTACATGTAAAAACCTTAAGGGCAGCTTTGGAGGCAGCTTTTCCTGCCATACTGTCAGTGCATGAGATTAGTTATTTAGAATCACACACCCACACACACAGACACAGATAAACAAGAGTGCACAGATTATAAGCAACAGATACTATTCCTAAAACAGCGGAGCTGAGCTAGGTTAGGGAGGGGGAGCCTTCCGCCCTTGTATCAGAGATTATGCACAATCTCTGCAAACTGTGCACAAAAATATTCCCCCAGTAACTTACAGACCTGCTCTGTAGTGGATAAGGGGGGGCGCTGGACTGCAGTGCGTGCGCTGGAGCGCGGTACACGATGTCCCTCAGTCAGCCTCGCGGTGTAACAGCAATGGCGCCGGCAGAGAGAGAGGAGAAAGAGAAAGGGCGGTACCAGGTGACATCACCTAAGCCCTCCCTCTCCCTCTGGCGCGTAGTTACACTAGAGCGGAGCGCTGTGTACAGCCTCCGCTCTAATACTGTCCCCGCTGACGCACGCCAAAATGGCGGCCGTCAGTACACTGGCTGCTGCATAGGAGAGAACGGGTGCGCCCGCCCGTCTCAGGCCACATTTCGGCGCACAGCGCCGCTTACCTGCAGCGATGCTGCCTTCTTTTCTGGAGTAGTGGCCAGGCCTTGGACCCGTAACGCGAGCCGCGTGCAGCTGCGGCGGGTCCCCGATGCGGTGGCACCGGTGGCCGGGTGCATGGAAGGCGCACTGCGGGTAGTGGCGACCAGCCCCCCTCCAGATCCCACAGAGCAGGCAGACCCTGCGGAGGGGTCTGCCTGTGATCAGCAGTCAAAAAATAAAAATATTTTCCAAAAGAAAAATAAAAAGTAAAAAGACCTAACTCCCTGAGGAGAATAGGCCCAGAGAACCTACTCCTCCGGGCACTTTTTCTAAGACTGGGGTCTGGGCGGGGATAGAGGAGGGAGGAGCCTGCAGCAGTAAAGTTTTCTTAAAGTGCCACTCCTCCAGTACACCTACTCTATCCCCACATGTAATGACTGCAGTGGCTCCTGCTGCATGTAGGTGAAATAGCTGTGATTGGCTGTTCACATTTGAACAGCCAATCACAGCGATCGCCGACCGGGGGGGGCAGACATCTCCAAACTGTCACCGCGTCTATAGACGCGGTGACAGTTTAAATCCATGACGTACATTTATGCCATGTGTCGGGAAGTACTTCCCGACCATGACGTAAATGTACGTCAAATGTCGGGAAGGGGTTAAAAGCTGTCCCCAAAAGGAACATTCTAAAGCATAACTCCTAGTTGTGTCTACTATGAAATAGTTCTCTTGTTCACAAAGTCTTATGCTGGGTACACATTAGGCCACAGTGCAAATTATATACTTATGTTAGGGTGGTGTTGGCTGCTGTTTTTCAAAATAGAGACGAGACTAACTGCTTTTTGGAGTGCCAAGACTAGGCTCTCCATAGGAAGACCACGCCTCGTCATCACCATACACATGGAGTGATCCGCGCATCATTTCTAGACAGATCATTCAGAAATTGGGCTGAAATCACCCACTGAGTATTTCCCATAACACACAGTTATCTCAAGATAAAATTTTATTAAAAAAACCAGTGTGTGCAAAATGCGCTTTAGTTAGAGAACTGCTTAATGTCTCTTGATAACAGTTCAATACATTATATTGGTTATATTGTGGATTAGTCTGTTACCCAAGTGAGTAAGGTACGCATCTGAGAGCATTGGACATCTTTTTCTTGCTAAACCAAGTATAAAATTTCTTTTTAGATGATCACCATTAAGTGAGATCGAGGACACTCTCTCACTTAATGGTTATCCATTAAAAATAAAAATTTTAAACAAACCTTTACACACCTTTTTACGTTTATCACATTGTGAGTCTGGTACGAGTTCCTGGAAATCCCCCCTATTTATCTATTTAATATTTTAATGTATTGTGTCATTTACACAATTTTTTTCTTTTCACTTATGTTTATATTATGAACATCACGAGAATAATCATCTCATTTACACTACATCGGGAATTGAGATTCGAAATTCAGCACCATCATTTCCGTCTTTTTTGTTCTGGACTAAATCTTTTGGTGTATAGTCAGCTTTACTGTAAGTGGCAGTGCAGTGGCTGGTGAAGGATCTATAGGACGAGTCATAGGTGGTCCACAGGAGGACATTTTTAATGAGGTTATTAACATGAGGACTGCTCAGACCTAGCATAAAAAGACATGAAAAGGGGGGCTGGTATTTAAGTTTCTTAAGGGGAGTTTGGGGCTAGCATATAACTTCATGAGTGAAACTCTGGGCTGGTATATAATTCCATGATTGGGGGACTGGGCTGGCATATAAAAGGACATGGGGGGGGGCACATTTGTTCAACGACAATTCAGAAAACTAGGCATATGCGTCAATTGTGTAGTGTTATCAGACAATTGCAAGAAAAAGCTTTATTCAAAATGAATTCTGTATTTTATGCTTGAAAGGTTACAGTAAGCAGTCCACTTAGTTTACAGATCTGAAATCAGTTCCCCTATTAGGAGCCCAAAGGGCACTGTTCACATCATGCCCATCACTTTAGATATTTTACACATCTAAACCTGGCAGTGCAGCACGCGATCAATGTGATTAAACAATGTGCGCCTAAACTATTTCATGCCACCCCCTTCTAAAATTACATGAGAATTACAATTTTGACCACCAATTAAACAGCTGAATAGTCCACCCCCATGATTTGCTAAATACCCACCTAAATGAGGAAAAAAAATTCTTACTAACGCTAAAACGAAAAGCAGAAAAAAACTAAATTTGCTGATAAGCTGTTGTACTTCGAACATTACATTGCCAAAAAATCCAACATTGAATGGGATTTCTATGTTGGATTTACATACACATTTTAATAAATCTAGAACTTAAAGCAGTTTGCTCATGTAGAGGGATTTCATCTTGTGCATAGCAGATTTCTTGTATGTAGGTTTTTTGGTGTTTAATGGCTGAAAACAAAGACAAAAGATTGCAAAGAGGAGGAGAAGCTAATTGCATATTCAACTCACCCAAAAAAAAAAAAAAAAAAAAGGCAGTTACTCATTTTAATTAATTTATAATGAGGTATTTCACAAAGCTTTAGCGTAGCTTATTACAGTGTGAGTAAATGCTTTAAGGGGAGCCTCATAAAGTAGGCATGGCTAAGTTAACCTCAGCATGAAAGGGGAAATTTGTGAATGTTGTCTTTGTCTAACAGGCCATTTGAGATTGTTCTATGAAAAAAAAACAAATTAGGGAAATAGCATTAGGGTAAACCTTTCCAGGCATAAAAAATGTACAATGTCCATTTAAGACTAAAATCAATTAAATTAATTGGTAGTACAGTATATGCCCCCTCTCTTATTCCCCTTTCATACAAAATCCTGCGCCCCAAGTCCAATCAGTCCCGAATAAGGGTTTTAAACCATGTCACAGTGGCTTAAAGTCCATTTACACCAGAAGCTGGACACAGATTTTTGCCGGGGCTTCTTCTGTGCGAGTGCAACCCGTGCCCATGCTCAGGGCCCATTTCACACCAAGCAGCAGCCTGTGATAACAAGGCAATAAGCCATTTTTCTGCAGTGGTGAGACAGGGGCATTATTCAAATAGCCTAATGCTAAAGAAACCAAAAAGAAAATGTTCTACATTTAAGTAAATATGTATGTATTTATAAATGCATGTTAAGGAGGTCTGAAACACAAAGTTATCTATGCAATTTTAAGAACATTATTACCACTGCCGAATTAAGGTAATAATGTCATTCATTTCAATTTCCTTAAGGCTGGGTACAAACAAACAATGGTCTCTATTTGTCATTTCCGGGCAAATTGAGGAAAAAAAATGGCACATCGCTAAGTGTGTATGTCCAATTGGATGATAATGCAGGTTGCATGCAATATCTTCTGGTCAACCATGGTGCCAAGCCAACCTGAAGATATTGTGTACAATTCCATGCTGCATCTTACATCACACAGCCATCCCCTGCATCGTGCAAGCGAACCCTGCACTAAACGTTGCAGGGTTCCTTCCCCCGTCATATGGGCCGGGAACACATTATTCTTCTGATGTGTACCCAGCCGAAAGGTGGCCATACATCAAAAAAATCGATCTTAAGATCGATTGCGCTCATGACTGTGTCCAATTTCCCTTCAACTCCCTGGCAGTCCTTGGTGGTTTTTGGACACACAATGTACTCACAATCTGTCATACAATCCATCTGCTGCATGATTGTATGATTGAAGCTTCATTTCAATAGGGGGCTGGCCTACTAGGATCAAAAGGATGGGAGTACAGGAGCCCATACACGCTCCCCGTTCCTGCTCCATCCGTTCTGTACTATGAGATGCGCACTCCCGCGCATCTCATCGTACAGTACAAAATGTATGTGCTGCACATACGATGTAAAGCTAGTGCAAAAAGTATCGCATTGCATGCACAGCTATATGATGTGTACTTTAAAAGTACAGAACGGACGCCCAGAACGGAGCGTGTATGGGCTCCTTACCAAATATCCATTTTTTATTTATTTTTTTAATTTACAGGTTGCCAGCAACTACCTACAGTATCTGCTCACGACTGCTGTGTTATGGACATAATTAAATAGCCTGAATGCAGCAATCCTCTGAAAACTGTTTTCAGAGTAGTGACAGAATTGTGCAAAAGGTCATCCACCGCTCTCTTCAGCCGCCCGCCCGTTCTGACACTTGGATACTTCTGCGGCTCCCAGCATCTTCACTGCCACGGGCCACCCAGAAGCTGCCCCTCTCTTCTCTGCTAGTCAGGGAGGGAGTATCACATGACTCTGGTTGTATGAGCCATCTAAAGACAGATTGCATTTGCTTAAAATCACATGCAATCTGCCCCCAATCCCAATTGATTTTACGTGCAGCACATCATATCAGAAGACCAATCTTCCAATCTCTTGGGGCCGGGAGATTGTGTGATTGTATGATTGTGTACACACAATGTGCACACAATCTGCATACAATCCATCTTACTATCAATTGAGATTGTATGATTGGGTACAATATCTTTCTGATGTATGGCCACCTTAAGTTTAATTTTTATACAATAAGGGAATGATTTCCCATTGTAAGTTATCTACGGTGGTGAAGGCCACTTGCAAAGAATTAATTTATTTGATCATAACCTCTTTCTAGTGTCATAATATTATGTGGAGTTTTTATTCAGTACTACTAAACACCCCGCAACACACACACACACACACACACCATATTTTTGTGAGAAGACTACCAGTATGTTTTAGAGGAAGTCTGGGTAACTGTAGGAAGCCCAAACAAACATAAAAGGTCCTATTTGGCACTGCACCCTTGGGCACTGAGGTAACAATGCTGCCCAACGAGTCACGCAGAAAAAGTAATAAACAGTATGAATTTTTTTTTTACTGTGTTTAAATGGACAACTCATCTTGACATTATCTGTATACATTTGTACAGTAAACCATTAGTGATTATAAATATCGCAGTCTAATAGTGGTGACCTATAAGCCCAAAAAGCCTTAGACAGGCAAACCAAACCCTCAAAAGTTACGGCTATTGGGGCTAATAGTGTAGCTCCAGTGTGCAGTAATTTATCACTACTAATTGTATACCGGCCTAAATGTTCAATTCAGTTACCTGAGAGTCCACTCACGGCAAAATTAAGCACCGCTAAATGATGCACTTCCAGCATTGTCAGACTCACGGATTTCTGTCCGTAGAATCATAGGGCTGCATATAAATCCATAATTCCAGTGCAAGTTTGGGTCATGAGGGCAGTGAATTCTGCTGTTGGCCTTTCCATGCTTGGTCTGAGGCCGAGGGATTTATTTTTATGCAGTACAAAATATTTTCCATCAAATGTAGATATTAATATATAATTAATGGGCTGGCATAATTAACTGTGACATGTAAGAAATGTATTGCCAGTTAAAGGTGAGCTGCATAATCATGTTCACTTGCTCTGTAGACATATAGGAGAGGATGTAATAAAGTCCAAGTTCCACGGCGGAGCAGAATGCTGGCCGAACTTTGACTTTTTTTTTTAAAGAGGCAATTATTTACTAGGCAAACCATGCCTTGTAAATGACTGCCCCTTTAAAAAAATGTCCAAGATTGGCTGACATCCTACACAGCTGCTGTACTCGGACTTCACTAAATCCTTCTCATAGCCTAAAGCCATATACACACTAGGTAATATTGTTCACAATATCGCTCAGATAGAGCTTTCTAAACGATATTGTGGACAATTTATTTATAGTTACTTATATAGTGCAGCATATTTCATTGCACTTTACAATTGGAAACAACAGCGATAAAACAAACCAGGTAGAAACAAACTGACATAGATGAATGAGGGCTCTGCTCGCAAGCTTACAATTTATAGGGATAATAGGAGGGATATGTAATGATAGAATTCCATAGCATGGCAGTTCCACCAGATTACAAGACCGTCCTGATGGGATGCAATTAGATATAAATGCTACTGGAGGTTATGTGGGGTTCTGAATAAGACAGGCTTGCCTGAAGAGGTGAGTTTTCAGGGAACGCTTGAAAGTTTGGAAGCTGGAGGAGAGTCTAAATGTGCCTGGAAGGGCATTTCATAGGGTGGGTGCTGCCCGACAATATTGCTATTGTGTACACTCTCTGTTATTAACAATGCACACTCCCATGTGTCGTTTGGGACCCCCTCCCTTGTCCAGCATGTCCGGACGAGGAAGGTCCTCATTAAAAATGGCCATGCTACAGTGGCAACATGGCCCTCGATCCCCCGACGTCGGACACCTCAGAGCCGGCATCAGCAAGTGTGTAAGCACTTGCCAATGCCTGCCCCTGCCAATGTCGGTGGGCAGGGGGCATTGGCAAGTGTGTAGTGTTCATTCTAGCACCCGCTATCTTTGAAAACCCATGCAGTTCCTCTTCCCTGCCTGTGGTGTCTCTGTCTGCTATGGTGTTTCTAGCACAGACCACACTGGGCTAGAAGCACTCCAGCAGACAGCGACACCCCAGGCAGGAAAGAGGAACTGCATAGGTTTTCAAAGATAGTGGGTGCTAGAATGAACACTAAGTATGTATGGGACTTTAGCATAAAAAATGGTTTTCAAGTTTGTAAAAATAGAAAAGTCTAATTTTAATACAGAACTCCAATAAACTACTAGAATAAGTATTACTTATAGTGTGGAAATTAATCAGTTAATACAATGATTAAATCAAATCAACTTGCAGCACAGACAAAGGCTATTTCCACAATAAGCACACGATTTTTAGCCTACTTATATGAAGAGGTTAACAGACATTATGCGAGGCATCCTTCCATAGACTAAAAAGCCATTTCTGAACACCTCTGAAAGAATGCCCATTTAATCAGATCAATAGAAAATGAACCTATATAATACAGAACCATTTCTGTTGTTTAGTTCTAAATGAATGGTTTCCGTTTTACGAGACCAGATAAAACATGGCATGCTTATTTGCTTCTTTGAAGGTGTCAGATATTCTTAGAATACTAATTAATGTTCTACCCCAACTCCCTCCCGTGTGATTTGTAGCCTTTCCTCTTGCCACAACAGCTTTCAATTTGTTCCTGCTAGTAAAGAGCTATGAAGGCAGAAGGGGGGTCAGGAAGGTCGACAAGGTATATGAACAAACCAGCAAAGACACACTGAGGGCTTGTTCACATACATGCAACGGGAAAAAAAGGCATGACACAAATACTTCAAAATTGTTTTAGAGATGCCTTTCTAGATGTGTTTTTGATGTGTCATTGTTATACAATGCATTTTAATGCATGTGTTAATTCATGATATATGTCATATTAACTTTGAAATTGTTATATTTAGGCATCAAATATTAGATTGCAATAACTAGCAAGCACCACAGACACTAATTTTACCAAAATTCGACTGTGCTTGTGAAAAAGACCAAAATAAGGCCCAAATGTGACGAATTACAAACAGCAGTTGTAATATGAAATAATCACAAAAAGACAATGACAATAAAATAATGTTATAATAGTATTGCTCATCAGTTGGTTTTTTTCTTGAAGAAAAAAAAAATGTCAGGTTAGTAACGACACGATTACACAAGGAAGATATTCATCAATTCTACTATTCACCATTACAACCACATATATACCAACGGTATTAAGGCAGCGACTAGCTTATAAATTTTTGTTCTAAATAAAAATTAGCGGAATTCAAAATAAAACAAAATACACCCATGGAAATTTTTACTAGGATCAATTTGTTACAAAGTATACCACACTGTATGTGAAACAACATGAGTGAGATGGTGCCCATACAGGGTGCAAAGGGCACTCCCGCACCGAACTAGCTTCGGATCACATCGCACGCGATTTGCGTGCAATGCGGTCTAGTTCAAAACACACGGAAATATTGTAATGTGTATGGGCACCTTAAGGAAAAATTCTTACAATTCCATAGAACAATGTACTCAATAATTGCTTATTTTTATTCTTATAATTACATCAATGAGAAAATGCTAATTCTTTGTGGTGAGAATTGAATTGAATTGTGCTAATTTACTGACAAAATCTGTTTTGAGGAGCAAAGATAAGTACTTTTCCAAGGTGATGCCTGACTTGGGCTGTGTCTGTCCTACTATACTTCTGTCCATTTACAATGAAGAAGTTACAGATCGGCTAAAATTTACAGAAATACTTCTTTATATTTTTCTAGCAGTCTATTTAAAAGAAACAAACATACATACATACATACATACATACAAGTACATTTTATTTACATTTTATTTGTAATTCGTATTCACCTCAATAAATCTAAAGTACAGTATGTTCTTATGTGGTTTACACTCCTTTGTTGTGCTATAAGAGACACGTCATTTATACTCCTGTGTATTTTTTTATTGTTTAAGTAAATTAGATAAAAACATTTAGATAAAAAGGGTTTACATTTACATTTTTTTTGTCAATAATAGAATTTATTCCCCATTGTATTAAATATGGCACCTCATAATAAAATACAGATCCTTAATTTTAAATTTACAGGCATGAACCACAGCAGCCTGTACTCAAACAATTTTAATAACCTATTAAATTGCAACTTCTGATTCATTTTATAACCAGGTTCCTTTGGGAACTATTCTATCAAGATAAAGACAGATTTTTTTTATACTTTAAAGAGATAAATAGCATCATTAATCTGTAACATTTCTTTTCTATTATCTCAGAAAATGAGGAGTTATTTTATTTCGATCTTCGGGTAATTAGCCTCCGCTTGCCAGGCAGAAAATGTCTGTGTTCTAAAAATTAAATATGTGTCATTAAGTGGAATTTACCATAATGTCATTTATCTTTATATAGTTCATCAGTGACCGCAATGGGCCTGGGGATGCATAAGATTTTGCAAAGGAAGCATTAAAACAAATTGAAAAACAGAATAATCCCAAACCCACTTCAACACATGCATGGCCATTTGGGTAATTAAATAGTGGTATTTAAAGTTTTAATTTAAATTCCCCCCTCAGTTCATCATCAGGCAAATTAGATGCTCATATTCATAAATGTTTGCGTAGAAATGTTTTATAAGAAAAGTAGATTAATTATGTATAGAAAATTAGCTGTCTAGCAGTTTTCTAATTTGTGTGCCCACATTCCCGTAATCTATTTCTACCACAATATTTAGAAAGACCTATTTTAATTAATATGGCAGAATATTTTTTTCCTTCAATGCAATCCAGTTTAGAGTATATGTATTTTTCTTGCCATTTCTTCAGCTTTCGAGAAACAAATGAGGCTTTATAACAGATAAACTTATGTTCTCATAACTTGTTTATACACTATGGGCTTTGTACCTACAGGATGATACAGGGAACTTAAAATGACAAGTGACATGATAATAATGCATTTTCTAGATGTAGCTTAGCAAACACTACCATATACAGCATAAAGAAAAACAACACATATCAGAAGATGCACAGTGTACAATAAAAGAAGCTAAATTGTGCAGGTAATAAATTGTTGTTATTGTGTAATAGGGACCCAATTTCATAAACACATACAGTATGACAAACTATACCTCAGAGTAACACACAAAATAAATGTTTTCCCATAGCCATTACATAGCACAGCATATTCCGTTGCGCTTTACAATTGTCCTCCTCCTTAATCCCGAACTACTTTTTGAAATCTTAATCTGGCTGGCATTGGTAAAATATGGAGAAAAACCGCATTGGGTTTCCCCTCTTTTCTAAAAACCATACATCACCCATCACAAAGTAGCTGTTAACAAGTGACAAAGCGTATAGATGTATTTCACACCATATGAAGATGGTTACTCTAGCTAGAATATTTACATTCTTACCTTATATGTCAGGGGATCCGTAATATTTGTGAATCACGGCACCCCCCCTGGGCTAAAGGTTTCTTATTGAAAAAGCCAGAAACAAAAATTAAGTTAAATAAATTGTGTTTATATCGCATCCTTAGGATCAGTTATGTGGTAACGGACAAACCTTACTTCAGTTTGTCCATAATTTGACTATTATATTGGACATAAATAACTTGAATCAGTCCTGGACCATCAACCCAGAGCACCCTTGCAAGTCCCCCAAGGCACCCCAGGGAACCATGGCACACAGTTTGGGAACCACTGTTATAGGTAAACCCCCAACCCTTGTTAGCTGTGGCCAAAAAGATTATAGTAGGATGTATAATATGCAAGCCTTAAATTATAAAGGGACCACCATTCAGCCTTACAGAGTGGTCACTTTCTGTCTGAACAAAACTCATTAAATAGTTTGCTAAGAATATGGCTCAAAATTAATACCACTTCTTCATAAAATACAGGAGTGAATTCAATTAGCCATGGTAAATCACAGCAGCTAACTGATCCCCTAGGGGGTAATGCAATTGCCAATAGTCGGCATTATCAGAGTTTTTGTGTCACCTGTCTGGAGGCAGGAGAATGAAAATGTCCAATAAGTGCCTTATTTATGGACACGATTGTGAAAAACATGGATCAGGGAACCTAGACTGCATACTTTGTGTTTTCACATATAAACCGGTAAAATTTACTGTGCAGAAATTTATTGAATTGCATGAAAGAAAGAAAGAAAGAAAGTAAAAAAAAAACTTGGCAAAAAATAAAAAATAAATAAAAAAGAGGTAGAGAAATTTACCCCTCTTAGACTAGACTATGTATATTTAGGTCTCTCAGAACATAATATTTTAATATTTTTGCAGCAGAATTATTAGTCATGGCCTCCAAAAGATATTTGGTAGAACATTTGTTTTTTTTTCTACATACATCGGTGTCTACAGTGAAACAGTGGTTTGTAGGATGCTGCCAAGGGTCAACGGCATTTTATTATTTTATTTATTATTACCATTCGGTCCTCAAGCCTCTGTGTTGCATCTTCCTACAGAATAAAGATACTGTGGGTTGCTGTTTTTTCTCAATTGAAAAATACACAAGAACATTGTTAATTTATGATTTTCAATTAATATTATCAGCTTGTGCGATCATGTTTTACCAAAACAAATGTTAAGGTGCCGATACACAGGTCTGATTTGGCCTGTTTTCATTCGAAAAACTGTCCAAATCAGATGTGTTTGACATTTGATCCAACCCTATGCACATTCCCGTGCACATCGGATCATGTTTACAGAATATGGAATCAGTTGCATCAATATACATCGCTGGTGTTTTAATGTATGTATGTATCTATTGCATCCAATCAGGGCCGGTGTTCAGCACCGCTGGCACACACCTATAGTCTGCAGAGCGGGGATGATCCAGGCAGGAGAGGCTCTGCTGCCGGATGTTGTGCCCGTCATGTCAGACTGACAGGCAGCAACTTGGGCAACTCTATGCGCCTCGGAGACCCCCCACTTGCAGCTGGAGAGACAGGCTGCAGTAGTGGCAGGCAGATTTCAAAACTCTCCTCGGTACTTGTGTATTATCACAGCGCCCGATTTCATCTAAATCGCATCCGATATCGCATCCGATTTATCAGCCGATTTTTTGGCCGATTTGATCTGCGATGCGATTTTGCGGCCGGCTTGCGGCCGATTTTCGGCCGATTTTTTGCAGATTTTCGGCCATTTCCTGCTGATTTGCATGTTATTCCATCCTTGCACACCCCCAGGTACTATGCGATGGTATGCGATGTGATTTTCGGGAAAATGCCCCTGATTGTACAATTAAATATCGCATAGCAACGCATGGCAGCAAGTGGCATGCGATGCGATGTGATTCGCAATGTTAAATGCACCCCCATTTTTAACGATACCCCCATTATCAACGCCAACCCGAAGCATGGCGAGCGCAGCGAGCCCGCGAGGGGCGGCGGTACGCGTCCTCCGACCTTTTCATACCCCCACTATCCACGTCGTCGCAGAGTTGATTTTAGATAGTGTGGCGAGCGCAGCGAGCCACCGAGCCCGAAGCGTGGCGAGCGAAGCGAGCCCTGCGAGGGGACGCGGATTACTTTACATGTATTCCGCGTCCGCTCGCCACGCTTCGGGCTCGCCATTCTATCTAAAATCAACTCCACGCCGGCGTGGATAGTGGGGGTATGAAAAGGTCGGAGGACGCGTACCGCCGCCCCTCGCGGGCTCGCTACACTCGCCACGCTTCGGGTTGGCGTTGATAGTGGTGGTGGTGTTAACAATGGCGGTGCATTTAACATTGTAAGCACCCATCAGGGTGATTGTACAATTACAAATTGAATCGCTTCACATGCATCGCATGGCATGCATCACATGCGACTATATTGCATGCGATGCACTACGATGGAAATCGGGGGTGTGCAAGGTGTGCAATGATGGAACAGCATGCAAATCGGCTGGAAAAGTGAAAAATCGGTCGAAAATCGGCCGCAAAATCGCATCCGCTTTTCCATGCGATTTTCGGCCGATTTTCGTGGGCGCCGTGATAATACACAAGTACCCTCTCCTCCAATGATCGTGCAGCCTCCCATTCATTTGTATATAGGTTTTGGAATCTCCTGCAGGCCCACCACTACTACCACAGCTCGTTTTCCACCGGCAGCTCCTGATTAGTCCTTTATTACATGTAAAAAAAATGGCACATCAAGTACCAAAAAGTATGTAGCCCTGCCAGGAAGCTGCCGGGAAAGTTGAAGGGAAATCGGGTCTTTAAGTTTTCTATGGATTTCCATAGAATAATAAAATGGGATTTTACATTCTGTTTAATGTCAATATACCATACAATAAAAAGTAGTGTCTTACATCACTATAAATCCAATAAAATAGATGTTTGCACCAGATTTAATTAGTCAGAATGCATGAATGTTTGCCCACACATTATAATGTTTGAAACCATGATATACAAAATATGTCTATAATTTCTATATTGCATTCTACAAAAAGTTAGATAGAATCTGATTGGATGCTATGGGCCCATCACCTATTTTCATAAGCTTTAGTAAATGTACTCCTATTGTTTAGTTATGCAATTTTATTTACACAGAACCACTAAAATGTAAGTTAATGAACACGTATACTTCATAATAAGGGTCATGCGTTTTTCTGCAGTTTGTGCTTCAAATGCAGATTTATTTTTTCTACCTAAACCACTATTTTCCTACATTGTAGTAATTGCCACACACAGGTAAAAATGATAAGGAGTTTACTTAATATTAATTTATTTGTTATGGTTTGTAATTAATATTATTTTACCAAAAGTACTGCTACTTAAAATTATTAAATTCCAAACACAGGGAATGATGTATCAAAAATTGGAAAAAGATCATCTATATCTAGTCTAGTGTCCTTGCGTCTTCGAAACACTGCCATCTGCTGGCAGAGAGTGAAACTACATCTCTTTCTCACACATGCACAAACACAGAAGGCAGCAGACTAGTTTACAAGTGGTATACCCCAGGGATCTTTACTTTTAATATCTTTGTTGGTGACATTGGTATTGAAAGGAAAGAAGACCATTTTGCAGAGAGAACAAAAGTATGCAACAGGATAGAGACACCAGGAGGCGTGAAACAAATGATTGGTGATATAGGTAGATTTAGGAATCATCAACAAAGTAGCAACTACAGTATAATGCCTATAAATGCAGAATTATGCACTTGGGTCTCAAAAACACAAAGGGCGGTATTCAATGAGCCTGATTCGCCATGTTTTTATGGCGAATTTGTGCTGTTTGGCGAATTTCTGACTAAAACGGTGAATCACCCTATTCAATGACCACATGGCGAATACATTTCAAGGTTTTTTTCGCCATGATTCACCGAGTAGCAATCGCTATCTTTTTATGGAGAAGTGGAATGTGAACTTTTAAAATAAAGTGTTTTGTTTTTTACATTTGGTGTAAAAAAATCAGGAATTTTATTCTGAGGAGGGGCATGCTATTTTTATTCATGTGCTGTAAGCACATGAATATATATTTAATTTTTTTTTTTTTTACACAGCAGCCAGCAGGGGGCGCCGGAGCCGAGCCGCTCATTACATATTCATATATTCACTGCACCCGATCGTTACGATCGGGTATAGTGAATATATACGGTCCCCTGCTGGCACCCCCGGGGGGCAGCCTGTGCTGCCTGGCACCCGGGGAGCCCACCTCCCCCCCACAAAGTTCTGGGGCAGGCAGAGAGACTTCCATCTCTCTGCCTGCCACCGTCCTCAGGCTCCCTGCGGCAATCGCCGCAGGAGCTCATATTCGCCAGTCAGGGGCAGCGAGCCCCTGACACTTTGAATACCGGAGCCCGCCGGCTCCGGAACGTGGCGAATGTGCAGCGAATCCTAAAAAGGATTCGCTGCACCTCGCAGGTATTCTCATTGAATACCGCCCAAAGGCTAAATAGATTATTAATGACACTTTAATGGAAACTACTGAGGGGAAAAGGTGATCTAGGCATCATATGATCTACACTTTCAAGCATAATAAGATATACAAAAAGGTACAGGAGGGACACATTCTTCAAATGACAAGTAGAACATGAGGACACACACTGAAACTAGGGGGAGTGAAGTTTCAAAGCAAACCTGAGGAAAAATACTTTATACAGTAGAATGGGTAGTAGTTAGGTAGAATAGTCTCCCATAAGAGGTGGTAGAGGCTTATACAGTAGAGGAATTTAAACTTGCTTGGGATATACATAATAATATATTTACAAAGACCTAAGGATCAAATAAGGTGGGAGGTTACAAAAAAGGTAAACAAGGAAGAGACTTGAGGATCTCACAACTAGAATTGCTCAGCAAGACGCCAAATAACATACAATGATAAAGAATGATAACTAAATACAAAATCAGAACTTTTTGACTTTGTGAAAAGTTAGGTTTGTCGCAAACTGAACACTGCAAAACAGAGCAAATCTATTTTTTTCCTTAGTAGCCAAAAAGATACATTCTTCAGCTGTGAATAACTCCCACTTAATGGCAACTGCTGCATCTAGGCTTCAGTGCCGACTAGACATTGCAGTAGAGAGGCGCCCAATGTCACAAATGTTTACAGCCACCACCACCACCAGTTCAGCTGATATTCACTGTTCTCGTACTGCTCTAATCCGGTCTCTGTGTCCTGGGCATATGATACCACCCTTTCTGACATCAGTGGATTCATATCTGGCAGCTGGCACCTCCTCCTCTTGTTATGTGCTTTTTATCATTATTTGATTTTTATTATTACCTGTGGGGACCAGAGCGATTGTTTTTTTAATTTGGGGACATATGGGTTTGTTTTTTGTGTCCTGGCAATATTAAATATCTTTTTGGTGTGCTGCGAGTTGAAAATCACTGCATTAGGGGGTCAGTTACAGTTAAGCTGTGGGGAGGTTAGGGTTATGCACTAAGGTGGAGGGCTAGGGTTAATCTGTGGGAGGTTAGGGCTTGGGTAGGGAAGATTAGGGTTGTGGGGGCAGACAGTGGAAAATAAGTAAATATATTGCACCCGTCAGGATACTCAGTACCAGGATGCCACTATATATTTTACAAAAAATAAAACACATACATTAAATTCTAAAATGAGCTATATATATCCTGAAAAAAAATACTCATATGGGTAGCTTAAGAATGAAGATGTTGCTCAAGATAAAAATATCACCAATGCAGGCCATACATTTATGGTTGTGATAATAATTTTTGGATCGGAATCAGGAAACTGAGGCTTTCCAGACTGTTGGATTTGGCTGATCCCCCAACTCAGGCATTAGGAGAAAGGCAAATTCTCTCAATACACTCCTAATGTATGCGACCTAAAGGTAGTGAAAACAGATCAGGACAGATGTTTCTAAAGTACCTTCTAAAGTCTAAAAATTCTTTAAAAATATATTTAAAAAAAGGGAATATTACAAAATGTGATTGTAGTAATTTACCATGGACTCTTTTTCTCAAGAAAGGTTTATTGAATAAAATCATACCCAGGAGCAAGGACATTTCTGGAGAACCCGATATAAGGGTTACCACTGTTACTGGAAAAGATTGCATTAGAAAGTCAAATTCTTACAGAATGTGTCCTCCATTTCCACAAAAGCAGGAGTGGTAACTGCAGATATCACTTTTAGAGAGAGGGACAATACACTGAGAGACAGACAGCTTGCTTACCTTTACCTCATTACTATTACTATAAAACATTCTCCAATGAAAATTGTTGAGGCTGGTAATGACTTATAAGCAGGTTGGGTATGGATACAATAGTCAGGGGGTCAGAATACAGATGGCAGTATCCTAATGATCAGAATCCTGACATTTTAGTATGTTTGCTAGCCATTTTCCTTCATTTCCGCTAGCCCTCCTGCCAACTAACAACCCCCCTCCCCAGCATACAATGGGATGTCAACTGTCAGGATTCTTGTTTTAAGGTCCATACACAGTGGGCGATTTTGCCCAGAGTGTATCCTGCCCAATGATGGGGAAAATCGCTGGGATGAAAAACACTCAGTTCATACACAGACTGTTTTTCACCTGTTTTAGCGATTTTCCCAGAGGTGGAAGACTTTCCATAGCAGGAGGCTATGGAAAGCCATCTACTCCGTCGCTCATCTGCTGGTAATACCAGCAGACGAGCAGCCAGGCCAACGATGATGCGGGGGCATCCCAGTGTATATGGGACTTTACAATTCTGGCGACTTTCTCCTGATTGCCAGCATCTTGAACATTGGAATGCCTAACACATACCCTTATATGCAGCACTTTTAACGACTTTACATAATAAAACAGCTTAAAATGGGCATATATTTTAGTTCAAATAGAATCATATGATAGGATTGCTGAATACAACAAATAATAAAAGAAAAACCTCTGCATTTTCACCAACACAAAACATTATTTGAATATTTAAAAATTGTAGTGTTTTTGTAGAACACAAATTGCAACCATGTTCATAAGGCATGATGTACTTGTATATGAATGTTAGCAGTTTTATTTGATTTTAGCAACAAGTTATAGCTGTAAGTTAAATCACTTTTTGTGAAATTTCTCTACAGATTTCGGTGTCTTCATAATACTGAAGGAAGTGAAACTGATGCATGGCCTCCTGTTATCTCCCTCCCAGGTATTAGGGCCACAGAGACCATCGGGACTAGATCTATAAGTGACTCTGCCAGGACATTAACTCTCATGAGGATTATAAACAGCTGCCATCTGCAGGCTCAGCATTTGTGAGTTTGCAGCTGCTTCATAAACCTCAAGGCACAAACATACCTTGTCTAACAGGTGGCTGTACCTTAAAGGGAACAGCAACATTGATGTAATACAGTATATAGGCACCTTACGTTGTTGACTAATAAGATTAATTTAAACCGCATTAAGGAGTTTATTGGAGCAGTAGAATTTACCTGCTAGTGTTTACCCAATTAGGGGATACGGTTGTCCTGTTGACCTAACGCATTTGTCGACCTAGAACCCTGTCAACCTAAGTCGGGTCGACAATACAATCCACACACATAATTAGTCCATTGGCAGTTGAACACAAAATGATACAAATGTTGGACTTTGCGGTTTCTGCTATTTTTAGATGTTTTTCTATAATACTACATTTTGTATTTTCATATTTTAAAAAAAAACTTACACACTTATGTACAATAGATAATTTATTGGATACAATAAACTAATGAGCGTATCCAACATTACCAGGTGAATAACATCTAATTACTTTACTTGATGCTCCCAGACACTGTTCCCATGTCCACTGCTTCCATGCAGTATAACAAAAAAAAAAAACAATGATGTTATGTCAATAAGGATCTTGTGAGCATGGGTGCAGTCTGTTCCCCATAAAGCAAGAGCATTTAACTGTTTTGTCTTTTTACGATTTATCTAACCAACAAATGTAAACAGGAAGGTAATTTAACATTACTTTTCCCTACTTTGCTATGTTACCACACTCGTTTTCTTTAAAATGTATGACTACTACATAATTTGTACTCTAGCAAGAATTCTTACATCTTATGCCCCTTTCAGACCACACTTATAAGCCAGTATTTGCCATTTTTTAACCGTTTTAAAACGGTAATATGTGCAGTCTGAAAGCTGCAGAGATAATTTATCGTTTCCAAAAATCTGGTATTTGGAAACTGTAAAAAAGCAGGGTCCTACCCGCTTCAGACACATTTTTTTTGCAGTCTAAACGGGTCTGAAATGGTACCCAGGCAGCAGTGCTATTGGTCACGCTCGTGCATATCTAATGAGCGGGACCCAGTGCAGTGCATATTTAATGAACTAGTCCCCGCCCCCTGCATATGTAATGAGCGGGACCCGCTCATTACATATGCAGGGGGTGAAGACCACTCATTAAATATGCACTGCGCTCATTAGATATGCATGAAGGCAGTGGGTGCCTCCACACCCTCCACCCCACTGCTGCGGTGGCTGGTGGGTGGTATGCAGCGGGGTCTGGCAGCGCAGGGTCAGTAGCGGGCAGTGGGTCCCCCTGCAGCATATGTGAGATTAGCGGCGGGGTGCCTGCGGCGGATGAGAACTACTAGTTCCCATCTGCCACAGGGACTCCGCTGTTGACTTCACATACGCCATAGGGACCCCATGCCCGCTAGTGCAACCGACCTGACCCTGCTGCCCGGATCCCTTCCATGTGCTGCACAGGTAGGGGGGGGAAATTATGCCTCAGTCGGGGAGAGGGGCGTGTTTGGAAATGGGTCAGTGAGGGAGGGGGGCTGGAAATGCCTAATGAAGGTACAAAACGGTAAAAATTAGAGGGATAAAAATGGCATTGAAATGTAAAATACCGTTTCACATATGCAGTGTGAAAGGGGTTTTAAGCTGTCCCGTTTATTAAGTTTAAAAATACCGGTTGGATGCTGTTCTTGCGGTCTGAAAGCAGCATTAAAAGCTCACTACACAAATAATACAGTTTGGATTTAATAACATTCACAAGTATACAATTTCTATACTTTCATTGGACTCAAGATATGGCCTTTTATTTCCATATAGCTGTGCGCAATTTATTGTTCTCTGCGATCAGTGATATTAGTTATGCTGGATACCCATCAGGGCGATGTGGCCCCAGCTGACGTCATGTCAGGTGTTCATGGAGGGTAGGAAAGAGGTATTTTATAACACACCCCAGACTTGGGTATATCTTGGAGGATATATTATACTGCAGTAAATCAGAACTATATAGTGTCCATAACATTCAGTATGTACCGGTGATTGCGCACTGCCAGTTGTCATGTGCTGCATGTCAGAAGGGCCGACTCCGCTGGCAATGGCACACAGGTGCATATGACGGGTTACAATATATAACAGTCATACACTGGATTTTGCAGTATGTACAGTTATGACAACTGTACATACTGCACAATCCAGTGTATGACTGTGTATTTTCTATATCCGCATCTCAAACGTTTACATTTATCAGCTCTCTTACATAGACCAACTTTGTATTTAGGTCTAGCGATCCTCCACAAAAAAATCAGACAATCATTTAGGGCAGCATGGATGGTGCTGATTAGATTACGTGCAATGAGATCGCTTCTCTCCATGTAAGAAAGCAGTGACTACCATCAAATGCTGGGTACGCTCTGTACCCATGATTATTAGTGCATCATTAGTGCATGTCTCTATGCTAAGCAATGTATGAATGCGCAATTTTGAAAGCTGAGTGTCACTGTCCGACTGTGGGTGTCATTGGGGGATTTCTGACCAATGCATGCATACTATCGAGGCAAGCACCGGTCAGAGCAGCCAAAGAAGGAAAGTGCACATTGGATGACTGGTGCTCTTCCACTTTGACACACTAGCCATTCATACATTATGCTATTGCAGGTACTTCCTCATCTTTGCGGCCACAGCTTATGCCAGTTACATTAGCCGCTTTCAGAATAGCACCACTGTCCCCTCGCGGACTTGCTTCGCTTGCCATGATTAGGGCTCGGTGTCTCGCTCCACTCCGCTTGCCACAACTTTACTAAAGGTAATAGATGGTGGAATGGACACAGGAGGGTGGACCACACTACCTAAGTTCCGTAGCGTAAGCTATGCCTGCAAAGATGAGGAAGTATCCTTTTGCACACGAAAGTGGTCAAGCAGGTCCTGTCCCATAATGGCCCATGCAGTCCTGATTACATTTCTCCCCCAGAGTGTGCTGGGAGAGCTAGATCTGAGGAGAGACACCCCAGGAAAGAAAAGAGGAACTTTGTGACAGGTGCAGGATGCTAAAATAAACACTAGATATGTGTGTGCAAGCACCTTATGTTAAGCAGCTTTTTTAAGAAGAATGATTTTTAATACATATTTGCAAAATTACGGTACTATACTTTTTGTCTACTTATACCCCTTTTACACCAAACTCCAGGATCGGACCCGGTATTTGGAACAAGGTTCCAAGCCAGGTCAGATCCAGCATTTGCACCGTTTACACTGCGGTGCCGACCCGCAGTGTAAACTGGGGTGGAGCTTGGAGAGGACATAATCGCCACATCAGGGCCCCGGACCGCCGAAGTGGGGGCAAGCCCAGCACCAGGGTAAGCTGCTGGGCTGCCTCCAGCCTCCGTGCAGCCCCCCTAGCCCCATCTGTGAGATGAATGGATGTCGCACACAGGCATCCATTCACCTCCTGCACAGCAGATAGCAGCGAAAGCTGTGGGTGCCCTTCGCCTAACCTCCATACTGACAACTGGACGCTGCGGTCCGAAGGTTTAGCATTCCCATGGCTGTAAACGGGAGCCAGGTCGGACGATCCAGCATACCCATTTGCACTGCCCACTACCCATGTCCTGCCCGTGTTCCACCCTGGTCAGGACCTGGGTAGATGTCCCATGTAAATGGACACGGGTTGAACCCTCTTACACTGCTCCTGATACGGAATTTGTGGTGGTGTAAAAGGCGTATTATTTAATCATCTACTACCTGTACAGCACTGAGAAAATATACCATCTTTCTATAAGGGTAGATGCCGATATGTGATTGAAAGCTGAGCAGACAATGGAGAGCTGCTGGCTGGTGACTCTTGATCAGCATAGTAGAAGTCAGCTTTAAGCTGCTCTCATACAAAGTATTGTTTGTTCAGCGAAGGAAGCTCACCAGATGCAATATAAAATTGTATAACAAAACACACTCACATAACAGGAGAATTAAAAAACACAGATATTATTTCAAAGACAGTAGATAAACACAGGAGCCAAAAAGTGGAAAATGGTGGGGATAATAAATGTTTTGCTGGGAGCCCTGATTAGTTATGTTTTCATTATTGCATGTGCTCATCTGAGCAGAGCATTAAATGACATATTGGACTGATATTTGTGTATAGAAACCTCTCCCCCCAGAATCCACTAAAATATGCAACTGTGAATACCATTTGTTCATATATCAAAATACAAAAATCATACACTATCAATCTTCACCACATTTCGAGCAAAGGTGCTTTTAAACAGAGGTGATTATACTATGTATGAGATGCACATAATCACTTTTAAAACTTCACACTATTTATTTGTACAATTCCACATTCTTCTTACTTAATCTGCGCTCAGCTGATACCCAATTAAAAGGGAATTGTGCATCTAATTAGCAGAGTATTGTACATCACTGGCAAGCAGAACAAAATGTAAGAGTGGCTGAGCACAAGGAACATGGACTGAAGACTCAAATCCCATTTTGGTGGTTTGCAATCATGAGTTCAATACTCTGTTAATTGGGTGAACCAAAACCTTCTAATTGGGTCTCAGTTGAGACACAGAGGCGAAGCGGAGAAAATACATGGATTTATGTTAGGAAACGAAGAACATCAATTGGACAATTTGTAGATACTGTAACTTTTTTTTGCTTTCTTTAAAAAACAGTCATTGTGACCAAATAGTGTTCACATTATTTAACCCCTAACAAAATAACTGCAAGTCTCAGACGTAAGCAGTATTCAATGACGCCAGCTAGGGGGTTTCTGCAGTGAGGATTGCAAAAAACAAGCCTTCCGTGCCATCTAACCCCCTCGCCGGCCGCTCACCCTATTCTATGTTCTGAGGGAATGCTCGCCATCCTCCCCTGAACAGCCAGGTTTGCCATTAATGTAGCGAGGTGGAAACGGCGAGTGCAGGGAGGTCAGTTCAATACAGACCCGCGAGCTGTGACGGCGAGTTATCGGCAATGCTCGCCATCACAGCTCGCCACAGGGCATTGAATATATCCCAGTGCCAACAAATATAGCATAGGAAAAATACAGAAACCACGGAGTATGATTTAAGTCTTAAAAGCTTTGAGGCATTCGTCTCATGTTTGGACCATAATGTACATATTAAAAAATGCACAAGCAACATTTTTTAATCCATTAATTTTTTGCACAACACTAACTTCATTACTGGTTTATTTTTGTAAGCGGTTACAACCTAGACTTTCTCCCTCAGTTTTCTGATAGTGTTACCTAGAGGGATTTTCAAGTAGCCTGTAATATGGTAATTTTTGACCATGGCTTGTATCCTTAAAGGTGCATACACACGGTGCAATTTGAGCTTCAGATTTTGACTATATAGTCAAAATCACAGTGTGTACACAGCTTGCAATGCCGATGCTCGCCCATGTTGGATTAGCATTGCAAGAAAAAGCCAATTTTGACTATAATGTATAAGGTCTAGTGTTCTAGTATAGTCAAATTCAGCCAGAGTCAAAATCTCAAGTAAATATAGTCAAGACTTTCTGGTTCTAGGCTCTGGGGAAACCGGGAAATGACTGGAATAGCCAAAATCTCACCCCCAAAACTTAGCAAGAGATAAAATAGCGAGATAATGTACTAACTAACGAGGTCCTAGCTGTCAATTTTCAATCACAGCCTTTGAAATGTAAATTAGATGGTGAATTGGCCAGCTGCCTCATCTTATAGTGTGTATACCCCAATAGTCTTAACTTAATTCTGTCCATTCTGTGATAGTTGCCTGCCCAAGCAGATCTGAAAGCAAGGGGAAGGTTTTCCAGCTCTTACTCTGATTCATTGAATTTAAAATGTACCTTTAACGCACAAGTGAGTAGGAATATTTAAAATTGTGCAGGTGTATTATTTTTTTAAACTTTAACTGAATTCTACTTAATTATTTTGGACAGATACTTCTTAAATTTATAGATAATGATAACCATGTACCTAATATATTAAATTCTAATTCCTTGTAGGGCTATATTTTCATTTCATCAAGTTATTTAGAACTAGGATTCATCTTCTAAAAATTCTTTAATATAATGTTCCAAATGTAGAAAAACCCGTCAAAATTGCATATAACCATGGGCTTAGAATAACAATGTCACACATGGATGATTAAAGCTACTCATTCTAATTTCAGTTACTGTATGAAGCTCCAGTCTATATAATTATTGATTAGCGATAAATTAATTATATATTGCTTATTGTGTAAAATTTTTACTGTTCAAGCTCAAGCTGTACATGATACAGAAAGAGATAGGTGAGCTTTGCAAAAATCACCTTATTATTATCCCCAAGCTATTGACACGCAGAACAGGATGAAAGCAAAACAAAACAAAAATGCTTAGCCATAAAATAAACAAATTCTTATAAAAGTTTGCCTATGGTAACCCTTTATATACATGCTATAGATAAAAGTAATATTTGCAGTAAGCGCAGGCCAGGCTACAAATTATAATAGAAGTCTAAAGTAAATTGTAGATGTGAATATATCAAAAGGAGTTTGCCCCCCCCCCCCCCCCCTAATTCAAGGACAACCAAGACTAGTAAAACATTGATACTTGCTATAAAAATATGTTTCTACTATCTTGGCATTATTGAAAGCAATAAATCACCTACTTGATATTCAGAAAATATTTTTATTTACTCAATTGTGACTTAACCAAAAAAATAATTTGCATAAATTCTGTATGGTAAAAGTGTATATATATTATGGAGTGCCTTCCACGTAGATCAGGGGTGGGGAACCTTTTCCCCTCCAGCTGTTGGGAAACTACATATCCCAGCATGCCTTGTTACAGTTTTGCTATGTGGCCATGCTACTTCTGTTGAAGGGCATGCTGGGATGTGTAGTTCAACAACAGCTGGAGGGACCACGGTTCCCCATCCCTGATGTAGGTTTATATATGAACAATTTTCAAATAAATGAAAACAGGAGGCGGCACTCTCATAAAATGGTGAAAAACTGTATTAGGTCATAAAGACTAAAAACGTGCAAAACAAGTCAGTATTGGTGGTCAACAGTTTCGAAGTGCACTTCACTTATCTTGAAGTTATGCCTTCAGATGTCCTGAGGAAGGAGCTTCGGCTCCGAAACTGTTGACCACCAATACTGACTTGTTTTGCACGTTTTTAGTCTTTATGAAAACTATATATATATATATATATATATATATATATATATATACACACACACACAATTTTAGCAATAATTATAATATAGAATGTAGCTATGATGTAGAATTGGTACCCCTTCTAAATATTCCTCAAAAACCATCACACCCACTGTATGTGGCTTAGAGCCCTTTATCAGTACCCTGCTTGCAAAGAATCCTAGTTTTTAAAGAGATTGCAGTTTCAAATTTGAATCCTACACCTTTGTATATGTGCTTATATAATGTTCCAGCCATCTAAAGAAGCTTGCAAGCAGGCACATTGGTTCAGCTTATTTTCCTTCAGCAATTTAAAAAAAATATTAGCCTTGAAAAGTGTTTTCAACAACGCAAATAGGTTACATCATGCATTCTGTTTATTCATTTTAACTTTTACTTTCATATTTTGAGGTAAAATGTTTTATTTACAAGCACTGCCCGATATATGTTATTCATGGCACCAATAACACTCAACAAGGAACCAAAATGACTTGAAGCTAAACTGACCACAAGAATGATGGACGACTCCAAAGTTTGTAAACCTAGAGCAGTTGCAGACCGCTGCCACATTGTATGCCAGTAGCTACAAGTTACACACCAGCTCAGATGAAAAAGGGAAAGTTAAATACGTCTCCCCATGACTAAATGGATTTAGCTTTCAGACAGACTCAATTACATTCGTCCCCTTTGCCTCCATTGAAAGGTTAAATAAGCATCCAAATCTCATTTTGGGCAAACACGCTCCTAATCGAGGTATAATCCTGAGCGTTGAGGTTTACTTTCTCACATAATCTTCAACTTAAGATATAATGCAAGGCAGGAAACAAGGAAATTATGTTTTAAAAACGGTTTTCAAGGTGACATGTATTGTTACAGCGCAGCAGCTCACATGCCACTTTTACATGCAGATGTCTCTCTCCCCTCTCTGCCTGGAAACAGCCAAGTCCTCTTTCTCCTGACCTGGGTATTTCATAGAAACATCTCAGATGCTGGTGGAGAGCACAAACTAAATGGTTTTTCACTTATGTGTGTTCTATATGGACGCATGCTTAAATGAAATGTTATTTGTGTTTAGAAATAACAAAGTTGGGTGAGTTTGACTTAAACAGGAACATTTTACAAAAATAATATGATTTTGTGCCTCTTCGATTTATTGCTAATGCCATTTTCATACTAATTTTAACCTTAAAAAAAAACCCATATAAAAAAAACAAAAAAAAGAGGAATTTGGTACCTACCGGTAATTCCGTTTCTCTGAATCCGCAGGGGACACTGGCGTTCACGCTGGGTAATAGAGGTGGATGGCTGGGAACTGGCACACTGTAACTTTAAACAGCTGGCTCCTCCCCTCTAGTACCCACAATCCCCAGTTAGGAAAATTGGAACGAGAGGAAGGACACCAGACTACTACTGACAAATAACCACATATTTACAACATATATGCATATATACAGACAACAACAACTGTACACACATGACAACAATGACCGGCAGGCGACCAGAGTAGGGAGGGAGGCCAGTGTCCCCTGCGGATTCAGAGAAACGGAATTACCGGTAGGTACCAAATTCCTCTTTTCTCTATCATCCGGCAGGGGACACTGGCGTTCACGCTGGGGAGGTTCCAAAGATTCCCCCTTGGGTGGGAGAACTCGGAGGAGCCTGCAAGACCAATCGACCAAAATTCGCCGCTGAAGAGGCGAACGTGTCGAATCTATAGAACCTAATGAAGGTGTGAGAGGACGACCAAGTAGCCGCTCTGCATAACTGAACTGAAGACGCGCCTCGTCGCGCCGCCCACGACGTGCCCACCGACCGGGTGGAGTGAGCTGTAATAGAGGAAGGCGGAGCCCTACCCTCAGCCAAATAGGCCTGCCTAATAGTGAGCTTGATCCAGCGAGCTATGGTCTGCTTAGAGGCCGGCCAACCCCGTTTAAGGGCGTCATACAGGACAAATAGGCCGTCTGATTTCCTCAAGGACGCAGTTCTGGACACATAAACTCGCAAAGCTCGGACCACATCTAGGGAGACCGATTGCGGGTCGGAGTCCGTAAAGGCAGGGATGACAATCGGTTGATTCACGTGAAAAGAAGTAACCACTTTTGGCAGGAAGGAGGCCCTCGTACGAAGCTCCGCCCTGTCCGAATGAAAAACAAGAAAAGGTGCCCGGCAAGACAGAGCACCCAACTCTGAGACTCTCCTTGCCGAAGCCAGAGCCAACAGCGTAACTGTCTTCCATGTCAGGAATTTTAAATCTACCTGCTCCAAGGGCTCAAAAGTATCGGACTGCAGGAAACGCAAAACCAAAGGCAGATCCCACGGCGGCGTAGGAGGAACGAAGGGGGGCTGGACTCTGGCCACCCCTTGCAAAAACGTCTTGATTTCTGGCACCGAAGCCAGCTTCTTCTGAAACAGGATGGACAGTGACGAAACCTGCACCTTCAGGGAAGCTAGACGAAGCCCTGAATCCAACCCCGACTGCAGAAATCGAAGTAGCCTAGGTAGATGAAAACTCCTGAACGGGTAACCCCGAGCGGAACACCAAGTGGAATACACTCGCCATATCCGGTGATAATGCCTTGCGGAAACCGGCTTACGGGCCGCCAACATCGTGGGAATTACTGAGGCCGGTATCCCCTTCTTCCTTAAGATGTCTTCTTCAATAGCCACGCCGTTAAACGGAGTGGCTTCAGTGCCGGGTGCAGAAATGGTCCCTGCTGGAGGAGATCCGGCCTGTCCGGGAGTGTCCAAGGCTGGTCTATGAGCAGAGACTGAATCTCGGCGAACCAAGTGCGTCTGGGCCAGAATGGAGCAATCAACACGGCTCGGACCCCTTCCCTTCTTATCTTTTTGAGAATCCTTCCTAGAAGAGGAATCGGAGGAAATAGGTAGACGAAATGGAAGGGCCACCGAACCTCCAGAGCGTCCACTGCCCAAGCTCCGGCGTCCCTTGTTCGTGAGACGTAACGGGGAAGCTGATGGTTCTGCCTGGAGGCCATGAGGTCTATCTGAGGCAGACCCCATCTCCTGACTAGCTCCTGAAACACGTCGGGATGCAGAGACCATTCCCCCGGATGGAACTTCTGTCTGCTCAGAAAGTCGGCCTCCCAATTGTCGACTCCTGGAAGGTATACTGCCGACAGAATCACTTCGTGTCTCTCCGCCCAGTCTAGGATCCTTGCGGCCTCCTTCATGGCGCCCCTGCTCTTGGTGCCTCCTTGTCTGTTGAGATACGCGACAGCCGTCGCGTTGTCCGACTGGACCTTGACTGTCTTGCCCTGAACAATGTCTGGAACAGCTAGTAGAGCATTGTGAATCGCCCTGAGCTCCAGGACGTTTATGGGCAGACTTGTTTCCCACTGACTCCAGAGGCCTTGCAGTCGACGATCCAGGATGACCGCGCCCCAGCCTGTGAGACTTGCGTCTGTTGTCAGAACTATCCAGTCCCATATGGCGAACCGCCGGCCCTGAGTCAAATTCTGTCTGTGTAGCCACCACAGCAGTGATGACCTTGCTCGACTGGATAGTTGTACCCTCCGATGTATGAACAGGTGAGAACCTGACCATTGACGAAGCAAGTCCAACTGAAGGGTTCGAGAGTGGAGCCTCCCGAACTGAAGCGCCGGAAAGGCTGCCACCATCTTCCCTATCAGCCGAATGCAAAGCAGGATCTGAACTCTCTTGTGGAGTAGAATCTGACGCACCAACAACCGGATGGAGGCGATCTTGTCCTCTGGTAGGAATATTCTCTGTGCTCTGGTATCCAGCAACAGGCCCAGGAATTGCAGGCGTTGGGACGGCACTAACGATGACTTTGGATAGTTCATTATCCACCCGTGCTGCGTCAGGAACAGAATTGTTTTGTGAGCATGCTCCTGCAGAATCGACGGAGATGGTGCCTTTATCAGTAGGTCGTCCAAGTACGGCACGATATTGATGCCCTGAAGCCTCAGACAGGCTAGCAGGACTGACAACAGTTTCGTAAAAACTCGAGGGGCTGAGGACAGCCCAAACGGAAGGGCGCGGAACTGGAAATGCTCCAGTCCAACAGCGAACCTGAGAAAAGATTGATGGTGAATCCATATAGGGACGTGGAGGTACGCATCCTTTATGTCTAAAGAAAGCAAGAATGCTCGCGTGGCAGAGCAGTTGTGAAAAATCTTGAAGGTGGGGGACCCGCAAACTGAATCTTGTATCCGTCTGAAATGAGCAGACGGACCCAAGGATCCGACGTGGTGGCAAGCCACTGCTGTCGAAACTCCAAAAGACGGGCCCCAACCTGGGAATCCCCCAGCATGGCTGGAGGATAGTCACGCTGCAGGCTTCTCCTGGGGCTTGGGCAACTGGGCCCTGGCCGCAGGCTGACCTCTCGTCTTCCCACGGGACCCACGAAAGGAAGAGGAAGAACCTCTTCCCCTGCCGCGAAAGGACTGCTGCGGGCGAAAGGAATTGAACGAAGGCCCCGCGTACTGACGTCTCGCCGGAGGAGGAGCAGATGGCAGAAAAGCCGACTTACCTCCCGTGGCCTGGGAGATCCATTTGTCCAGCTCAGGGCCGAACAGCATGTCCCCAGTAAAAGGCAAAGCTTCTACCGCCTTCTTTGACTCCATGTCCGCCTGCCAGGACCGCAACCACAAGGCTCTTCTGGCGGCGATAGAGTTGGCCGATACCCTGGTAGCAACCGTAGTGATGTCCTTGGATGCGTCTGTAAGAAAATCCGCCGACTCGCGGATATGTTCCGCCAGTACCTTCAGTTCCTGGCGGGGAACACCCGCATCCAGACCCTGGACTAGCTGGTCAGCCCATTTGGAAATGGCCTTACTTACCCAGGCTGACACCACCGCTGGTCGCAACTGGGTTCCTGCTGCCACATAGATGGCCTTAAGCGTATTTTCCAGCTTCCTATCCGCAGGGTCCTTTAAGGATGTAGCTCCCGGAACCGGCAGGGTAGTCTTCTTGGACAACCTCGAAAAGGAGGCATCCACAGGAGGAGGCGTCACCCACTGCGCGAGCGCAGACGGTTGAAACAGGTATAAGGAAAGAAATTTCTTCGGAACCTGGAAACGTTTATCCGGGTTTTGCCATGGCGAATTAAGTTGTTCCTGTTTAGGAAAAGGAAAAACCACCAGCTGCTTAGGACGTACCTCAAAGAGCTCTAAATCCTGGGACACGGGTTCCGGCTCCTCCGGGAAGTTAAGGACCCGCTTAACAGCAACTATAAGCGCCTCCACCCCTGCCGGGGCTTGTTCTGGCTCAGCTGCAGGCTGGACCTGATCATCATCCTGGTCCGGATCCATGTCGTCTGCTAGAAACTCCTGTTCCTCCGCGGAATCATCCGAGTCCTGCAGAAGCAACGGCCGTTTTGGCCGCCTCTGCTGTAGAGGAGGAACAGACATAGAAGAAACAAATGAATCCATGGATCTAGTTAGAGAAGAGACCCAGGCTGGCTGAGCCACTCTGGATTCAGCCAGTTCAGAGGAAAGCTGAGACATGGCCCCCACCAATGTGGAAGCCCATGCAGGAGGAGCAACAGGGACCTCAGAGGGACCCTGTGATATACCCCTGCATGATTCACAAGTAGTAGCTTTACCCTCAGCAGAGGTCTGTGAAAACTTTACACCACAAGCGATGCATATGAAGGCTTTCTGCGCAGCCTTAGTGGATGCCTTGCCAGTCATGTTTTCAAAGCACTTACACACACCACACACACAGATAAGACAAGAGGGGTGTAAGGACCCAGGGACTGTAGGCACCAGAGGGAAGACTAAGCCTCCTTGATAGCAATAAAACCCTCCCCCCACACAGAGCTATAAAGCCAACAGCGGGGAATGCAAGGGTTAACGTCCCACTGTCTTGTACACCTAAGCAGGAGAGAGGTGACAAGCAGAAACAATGCCTCAGAATATAGCTACACACAGCAATATTCCCACATTCAACAGTACTAAGCACTGCCAAGTCCCCCTCACCGCGGCATTACAACTAAGATGGCGCCCGCCGCGTGCGGTACCGCGTCTGAGTAGCCACACACAGCGATATACCGCGATCTCCCCGCTACGCTGAGCCTCCCAGCCAGCAAGGTTTTAACCCCCCTGCACCTGCTGGGAGACGCGACAACGGGGTTAACACGCGGCGCGCTGCTGTATACACAAACAGTACGCCCCGCTGAAAGGGTACTCACTTTTAGTGACTCTGTCCTGGGGCTCCCCGGCGTCACAGGCAGGCAGAAGGTGTCTGACGGTCCCTTTGGTGGGGGACCGCAGGAACACAGGTCGGCTGGCAGGCGTCTTTTAGAAGAGACCCTGACAGTCAGTGCTGGCTGAACCAGCGCGCCACGCTCCCTAGCAGGGATGCGAAAAATACTCAGTGACTGAGATAAATTCCCTAGCAGGGAATATGCAAGAAACAAAATGCCCAAAAGAGATGAAAATACAGGAGAGAACTCCTGCGTGGCCAGCTCCCGAGCACAATTTTTCTAACTGGGGATTGTGGGTACTAGAGGGGAGGAGCCAGCTGTTTAAAGTTACAGTGTGCCAGTTCCCAGCCATCCACCTCTATTACCCAGCGTGAACGCCAGTGTCCCCTGCCGGATGATAGAGAAAATTACATTAAAAAGCTTAAAAAATATATTTTAATGGTAATCACTTTGAATTCAACCATCTCAAACACACATCAAAGTAGTAATTAAACTATCTGGAATTCCATGCATGAATTCCAAGTTTTTACTGTTGTACATTAATATTTTTTAAAAGCAAAATAAATATATAAAAAAACATGTATTTTGTACATTACTTTTCAAAAGAACCATTGTGGGCATTGGTTATGCTTTATAATATTTCTGCAAAGAATATATGCAGAACAACCACAAAAAGCAGCTAAAAACTGGTTTACTCAGTATTAGCCCACTAATTTCTAGATGCAGGAACCGGATTACTTTTTCTAAAGGCCTGGTCCTCAGAAAGTTAGGAAGGGAAAAGGTAAAAGCACAAATAACACACTATAATAATAATCTTTCCTGTCAGAAACATGTTTTATGTTTTAATAATAATCACTAATTTGGAAATCCATAGTTTATCCCCATCATAAATGAGGGTTTTCTCAGTCCCGTGCAGAGATTGTTACATGCAGAAATGTTAAAAAACTATTTAACACAGTGCTCGACAAATATTTTTAAAATCTAGGATGAAAGTGTAGGAGCCAGACAAACTCAAAACGTTGGCACCCCAAAAATGAACACCATAATGCCCATTACACATTATACCACATTACACACCCATTACATATTCTACCACATCATAATGCCCATTACACACTATGCCACATGCCATAATACCTATTGCATATTATACCACACGCCATAATGCCTATTACATAGAACACATGCCATAATATGCCCATTACATGTTATACCAAACACTGTAATGCCCATTCCACTTTACGCAACACACTGTAATGCTCACTATATATAATACCACAAGTTCTGCTTAACTACATGCTTATTGCTATGGGTTGGCATGCTCAGTGCTAGGGGTAGCATGCTATTTTCCAGGAGTTACACATGCTCCATGACTCCCCTTCCCTCCCCACCATTACCATGTACAGGCAGAGCGGTGGACAACTCACCTGGCTGCCACTGTATTAAAGGCAGCTAGCAAGCCAATCGGAGCTCATGGTTTGGCAGTCAATCGGGAGCAGCAGTGGTCCACCACTCTTCCTGGCTGCTGCCATTAACGCAAGCCACCACTATGCTCAAGGAGATCTTCATGGCAAATCTGGATGCCAGAAAGCAGAATCTGGTTGCCATGGCGATTTGAATTGTCTTTCCTTTATATTACAAATATAGCCAAATGACATAGGACTAGAAGGTATACGGGTCTCTAGGTCTACAACAACTAAGTTGACAAGTATTAGGTCGACACCACTAGGTCGACATGGGGTTAGATAGACAGGGTCATAAGGTCGACAGGGTCATAAGGTCGACAGGGTCATAAGGTCAACAGGGTCATAAGGTCAACAGGGTCATTAGGTTGACATGGGGAAGGTTGACAGTCAAAAAGTCGAGATGGGGTTTTTCACTTTTGAGCCGAAGTGTGCCTACAGGCTGTATTGTATGCCCTACCATCCACTAGGGAATGGTGGGAGAATAAAATAGTGTGCCGAGTGCAAGGAAGCACCGTGCTCAAAGCATGGTGAGGGCAGCGTGCCATGCGAGCGGACACGTGCACTTTTTTAGTGTCCATGACGACATTCTGGGAAAAAAGTGAAAAACCCCATGTCGACTTCCATGTATTCCGATCTAGTGGTGTCGACTTAATGCTTGTCGATAAGACTATTTTGACAATGAATAAATATGGTGTCACCAATAACCTCTAATATATGGTAGCTTCAAGATGCAAGTGTATGACCATTACATCAAACAATATTACATTAATCTGTGTTTAATAACATTAAAACAAGACAACACCAATATTAGCCTGAACAAGAAAGGTATAAGAAGTTAGCATAGTAATAATGGCAAATACAGATGGAGCGGGTCTCGCTCTTGCAGGGGATGGCGGAAGATTCGCCAGCCGCCATCCCCCGCCAGCCGCCGTAAGGGGACGCGCGCGCACGAGATATGTATGATGAGAAGGAGTTGGACTATGCACTTGCTCACATTTTTATAGTACAAATGTATCTCAGAGTTATAAATGTAAATATCCATACAGGTTAGATAAAAACGTTTGAATTTTCATCTTCAGTAGGAGCACTGATTCAATTCTCCTTCTCTAATACTATTAAATACTAAAAACTAAAGCAAACAGCACTTCCTGCCAGCTGCTCTGGATATGTTAAGATCCTAGAGATTAAACTGTATAACTGCATAAAACCTGATATATGTAATCTTCAAATTATATTCACACGGATAAGAAAACATCAGTTTAATGAACTTAACATTTTCGTACTAGTCAGTGCACTGGATCTAATACGGCGTTTTTCTTACTTAAAAAGTTTATGAAAAACAATTTCTCGCCAGTAATCCCCCTTTGGACTCCCAGTCATAGTAAAGGACATGTTTCTTCTCTTTTTTTATAAATTGTAAGTGTTAAATGTCCAGCTATTGAACCACAAGTAGATTAGCAGCATTAAATATAAGCCACCTTGTCACAAACCCACATAAGTCACATTGGGTTAAAGTTCCAACAGGCCACTCCATATTACTTTCAACAACTGCAAACAGCACTTTTCACTAATCCACTTATGGGTAAGTGGTAGAGAAGATGTTAAATGACTCTTCTCACTCAGTGTTTGCTAATCTCTGTCCCTCTATCCATACGTCGGGAAAGGGCCATACACTGGCAATGCATATAAGCATATGGGTTGGGATTTCAGACCAATTTGGACTGAAATCCCCACAAGAAATCACATTTTTTTTCTTACATCTGAAAAATGTGTAAGTTTGAGAATGAAAGGCACTCTCTTTTAAAATACAACTTTTAATTAGTAGGTTAAAATTCTGGATTTGAGAGATTCCAGTTGGAAGGACACACACAACAAGAGACACTACACAAACATTGAATATATACAACTCAATCAGAAAAAGACACAAAGATAAGTGGCAATGGTCAAGTATATGAGGCCTGCGAAATATCAAATAAATAGTCCGTCAGATAGAAAAATGTCAAACAGTTAAAGTTAATTTATGCTATAAATATTAAACGGTCTTGTCTGACATGAGACTAATGTAAACCCTGAAAAGTTCCAAGATTCACCTTAAATCCGTAGCATAATGCAGAGATGATTCATTTAAGGTCACATAATAGTGCCCTAGTTCAGTACCTTAACCATTGTAGGTCCTTAGTTTAAATGATATCACATTGTAGGTCTGCCAGTACATATTATGCAGCACAGTATCCCCAATTCACATTATGACCGTTTCTCCAGATCATAATGTGCCACATTACAGTGACATCAAGTTGAGTTGATTTTACATTACAGTGCCCTTTTACCATTAGAACATCCAATACACACTCCTCTCTGACACATAATTCAGGATGGGCAATGAATTGCTTAGCAGGCACATCTGGGAAATTGTCATGCAACTTTATAACCTGGATTCCACAGACAGCTTCCACTCTTCTTAGAAGGCATTCCACAAGAATATGGTGTGCTTCTGTGGGACTTTGTGCCATTTCATTCTGTAGAGCATTTACGAGGTCAGGCACTGATGTTGGCTGAGAAGGCGCAGTTTACAATCTATGTTCCAGTTTATCCCAAAGGTGCTCAATGGGGTTGCGGTCAGGCTCTGGGGTTGAGTTGGGCCAGTCGAGTTCTTCCACACCATCCTTAAACCATGTCTTTATAGTCCTTGCTTTGTACACTGTGGCACAGTCATGTTAGATTAGAATCATTCCTTCCCCAAACTGATTTGTGAGGCCGTGCATGCAGCTATGGAATTAGCAGAGCATTTGTGACCTGTATGACCCATGCATCTTATCAGTCATTGACCCTGCTCTGTGATTTTACATGGTCTAGCACTCATGACTGAGTTGCTGTTGCCCCTAAATGCCCTTTCTAATAATATCACTTAGAGTTGATCGGGATAAAATTTTATGAACCCTCTTAATGCAAAGGTGGCATTCCATCACAGTACCACGCTTTAAGTCATTGAGGTCCTCAGAAGGACCGATTTTGTATCACAAATGTTTACAAATGGAGACTGCATGGCTACATGCTTGATTTTATACACCTGTGGTACAGGGTATGATTGAAATAACTAAATACAATAATTAACAGATGTGGTCAAATACTTTTGTCCATATAGTATATAAAGTCATGAGTTGGCTCTGAGCTAACATACAGAGCGCAGAGATCTGTGGGCAGTACTATCACTGCCCCCGCATCTGCTTAGCTCTGTTACAGCACTGGGCTGGTATATAAGCACATGAGGGATCTCTGGACTAACATCATAATTGGGAGAAGGGCTCCGGGCTACCATATAAGGTGATAAGGGGGTGGGAATTACTTAGACTGCCATACAGGTTCAATAGAGGAGGTCTGAGTTTTCTTATAAGGAAATGTGGGTTATTCTGGGATGGCATATCATGCAATCAAAAGTACAACTCCACTGCTTGCATTAATATAGCATCTCACCACAGTGGATACAATCATTTACTCAAAGTATCTTTAGCTAACTGCTTCGAGGCGAACCATGAATAAAGATGGTGTGGCCTTCTTTCAAAAGTAATTTTTTTTTCCCACAGAACCCTCCAAAGAAAATATAAAATTATTTGGAAACCTGCTGAGGATGTTTTTCTTAATATCAAATAGAGCGTATTAATCATATGCAGAAGAATCCTTAATGTTTAATGGCAATACAGATTATTTTAACTTCATCCTGCTTAGTCTGTGATAACATTTCTTATGACAAGGTGTGAAGTGTGAAACAGATGCCTTTGAAATAAATTCAGAAGAAAAAAAAAAAGAGGACATACTTGAAGGAACACTGGGAACACTGCCACCAGCAGGGCCTTCCCTTTCAGATGACAAAGAGACCTTAAGATGTGTGGGGCAACACTCAATAGCTCTCCAAAATTAGCATTCGCCAGATCTTCTTCAAAGAGCTGCTTGAAAACATACATTCTAATTTGTCTTTATCTTCTCTTTAAAAACTTGTTAGTACATACCACAGGCAAAGGTGTTCTATACACCCTTGATATAATGCATCTACTTTAGAAAAACATTTACATTTTGGATGTCTATGCTGTGAATCAAAAGCACAACCAAATAATAGCCAACAAATCATCTGAGCTAAAGTGTGGGTATAATGCTGTACAAGGTTTTTCATTTCATGTGAGCAATCCAATTATTAGTGATTTGTGCAAATGCTTTGGGCAGTATTCAATGAGGCTGATTCGCCAAATGTGTGCTATTTTCATGCTCTACGGTGAATCTTTTTACTGAAATGGTGATTCACCCTATTCAACGTGCAATATTCACCGCGCAATATTCACAGCAACTCGCTGTGGTTTTTCAATGTGATTCGCCGTGAGTGTATTCAATGATCAGATGGCGAATTGCTTTCTAAGTGATTTTCGCTGTGTCACCATGTAGCAATCGCCATCTTTTTATGGGTTTTTTTGAATCAAGTATTTTTTTATTAGTTTTTGAAAAGTTGCATATAAAACAATTACGTAACTTACTAAACAAAAAAAAAATAATAATAATAAACAAAAATATAAAACAGATACTTGTGTGTTACATTATTCCAAGTTATAATATACATAGGATATATTTATCATGCTCCATCTTGTACATATACACAGTTACATTAGTCAATGTTTATCACATGGAGGTGGGTGCAATGGTTTCATACGACATAGGGTCTCAGTGAACTCTTAGCCGAGTCTTAAATACTAAGATGTCCTTGGGGGTTCTATAAACTTAAGGCAGGATCATGATATTTCACAGGCTCGAGTCCTGTAGGTATAGGGGGGACGATTGCCATAGACTCCAAACCTTGCCATATTTCCCCATGCAGTTCCTCTTAGTGTACATGAAGCGCTCGTGGGATACAGTAGTGTTAACCAGGGCTATCCATGCTGCGTGCGCTGGGGCAGAAGGTCCCATCCAGGTCCTTGCGATGCATACACGGGCCAGCGTGAGAACGGTGTTAACATAAATTCTGTGGAACCTAGGAAGCAGCTCCTCCAATTCAAGTCCGAAGACACATACCCGGGGGGCTAGCCAGTGGGGCCTGTATTCCCGTATCCCGTATGCTAGCCAAAACAGCCATCCAAAAGGAGTGTACCCATGGACATTGCCACAATATGTGCCAGAAGTCCGCATCTGGGCTCTTACATTTGGGGCATACATCAGACCCAGCACCACCCATCTTCATAAGTCTGTGAGGGGTCCAGTAGACCCGATGCAGGACATAGAACTGGATCTGCTGAAATCGTGCAAATGCAGTGGCATCTCTAGGTGAACTTAGCATATGTGACCATTCTTCATCCTCAATAGGCCCCAGGTCTACAACCCATCTGGCCCGTAAACCCTCCAAACGGCCCACCCCCGAGAAGGTGAGCAGGGGAGAGTACAGAGCTGAGACCTTCCCACGAACCGGAAGTTTACTAACTAGTGTGCGGACCGGGGCTGCAGCCAGTTCAGGCGTATTCCCCCTCCACTGCGCACCCACCGCATGTCTAAGCTGGAGATATTTATAAAAAAACTGTCTCGGTACTGCATATTTATCAACCATTTGCTCAAAAGAACAGAATGTTCCGTCTTGAAAGAGGTGGCCCAGTTCAGAGACCCCAAATGACAACCAGTCTGTGCCTGTTTTTAATTTATGTAGTTCAGGAAATTCTTTATTTCTCCATATAGGAGAGCAGGAGTCTATTACCGGGTCTCCCCGTATGTTTCCCGCTGTCACCCACACTCTACGGGCCTGCTGTAAAAGAGGTGGAAGCGTCCCCATCGTAGACTTTGCTAGTAAGAACTGCAAGGGAGTGAAGGAGAGGCCCGCCCTGCTCAAAAGAGCCATAGACAGGTTCTCACGGTTTGTTGGTGTGACCCATCCAGCAAGTTGGGCTAGTTGTGCCGCCAGATAGTATAATCTTAAGTCTGGGAGTGCGAGGCCTCCGTCATATCTTGACCGACATAGGGTCTTGGCTGCCACCCTGGAGCGCTTACCTCCCCATACGAAAGAAACTATGTGTCTAGTGATAAGCTGGAAATAGGTATGTAGGTGGGCGAATTCTGCAGTATATATAGAAATTTGGGCTGGACTGTCATTTTTATAAGGTTCACCCTGCCTGTCACAGATAAGGGAAGTGTTTTCCAGGTACGGACCTTCTGGCGTAGGTGGTCAATCTGCGGGGTCAGATTCAGGGATATGAATTCGGCAGGCGCGTGGGAAACCTGGATACCCAGGTATTTAAATTGTGTGCACCAGCGCAGAGGGCAACTGTAAGATTGTGGTTGTTGCGTGTTAGATAGTAGGGGGAACACCACTGACTTATCCCAGTTTATTCCGATCCCCGAGAATCTAGCATACTCCGTCATCAGGGTCAGTAACGCTGGGAGGGAAGAGGTCATGTCAGATAAATACAAAATCATATCGTCCGCATATAACCCGATTTTTTCCTCGGTGTCTCCTATCTCGTACCCTTTTATTAGGGGGGACGCCCTAATGTGACAGGCCAACGGCTCCACCGCAAGTGCGAAGAGCAGGGGGGACAGGGGGCATCCCTGCCTGGTTCCCCTACCCAAGCTAAAGGATTCTGTGGTGTAACCGTTGACCAGCACGCGAGCAGTCGGCCCTGTATATAGCAATTTGACCCATGAAAGGAAATTTGGGCCTATTCCGAACTTACTTAGGACCTCCCACAAGTAGCCCCACTCTACCGAATCAAAAGCGCGGGCTGCGTCCAAGGAGACCACCACCGCGTCCTCCATTCCCTCCTGGGCCCACTGCAAATAAGTAAAGAGGCGACGTAAATTTAGGGTTGTCGATCTACCAGGCATGAAGCCAGTTTGGTCAGCGTGTACCACCTGAAGTACAACCGCATTCAGGCGTATCGCAAGCAACTTGGCCAGTATTTTGACGTCAGTGGATAATAGTGAGATGGGCCGGTAAGAGTCATGGGACAACGGGTCTTTGCCAGGCTTCGGAATAAGGACAATTAGCGCCTCCGCCATAGACACAGGCAGGGAGCCCTGTTTCAGCAAATGATTATACAGGGATAGTAGTTTGGGGGCAAAGAATGTAACATGGGTTTTGTATATTTCTATTGGAAGTCCATCCACTCCCGGGGACTTAGAATTGGGGAAAGTCTTAATTGCCGCCTCAACCTCTTCCAATGTAAGGGGAGCATCCAGGAACTCCCTAGAGTCAGTATTTAAGCTGGGAATCGTGATCTCATTAAGGTAGTCGGTTAGTTCTGTCGGATTGTAGGACACTCGGGTGTCATATACTTTCTCAAAGTGGTTATAAAAGGAGGTCGCTACAGGGAGAGTCCCTGAACATATTGTACCGTCCTCCCGCCGTATATTGTGCACTATTGTCGGTGGAAGGTTTTCTCTGGCCAGGTAAGCCAGAAATTTACCCGATCTGTCACCCTGCGTGTAAAAGTCATGGGATTGGAACAGGAGACGTCGCTTGGTTTTATCCAGCAGCATCTCCGTCCATTGTTTATGTACAACGAGCCACTCCACACGGTCCGCCTCAAGCCCGGTTGTCAAGTATTTCTGCTCAAGCTCTGTACTCTGCCCCTCCAACTCGGTCTCAGCCCTGCGGCTAAAGATCTTCAGCTGTGCGACCCGGGAAATTAGTGAGCCACGCAGGAATGCCTTAAATGCGTCCCAGACCAAGGAAGCATCCCCCTCCACAGGATTATTTACAAAAAATTCCTCCCATAACACCAACAGTTCAGAGGCTGCTCCCATCTGCGTCAGCCAGAAAGGGTTAAAGCGCCAGAATTTTGCGCCCCTGGTTCCCTCCAACTCCACCTCAAGACACACCGGGGAGTGGTCCGAGACGCCCCTGGGCAAGTACTCAATAGCAGTCACAGAGGGGATCAGCCGCCTAGAGATCAGTGCCATATCAATACGTGAGAAAACCCCGTGAGTGCCAGAAAAACATGAGAAGCAGCTGGTCGTCGGGTATCTTAGTCTCCAAACATCTATCAGGCCCACCTCCCCAATGAGTCGAGCAAAGGGTGTAGCCCCGCTCCGTCCCCCTCCGGGAACAGGTCTCCACCTGTCCAAGGATTCATCCATCACAGCGTTAAAATCCCCGACACTTATAACAGGGTATGATGGGAAGTCCTGCATAAAGGTACACGCTTTGTTGATTATAGTGGGTTGGTATGGAGGCGGGTTATAAATGGCCAGTATAACAATGGGGGAGTCACTCAAAGTACCTGCCAGGAATACATAGCAGCCCCTAGGGTCTATTTGCACTTTCTGACATTTGAACCCCATACATTTATGTATTAATACCGAGACTCCTCTGGAGTTGGGGTGGAAGACCGAGTGAAAGGCCCAACCCACCCATGGCTTTTTAAGTGCAAGCACTCTGCTACCCACAAGGTATGTCTCGAAAAGGCATGCGATTCCTGGGGAACGAGCCCTGAGCTGGTTTAATACCAGGGTACGTTTAACTCGGTCATTAAGACCCCTAACGTTCCACCCGATAACCTTCACCATTGCACCATACAGGGGAAGATAATGGGTAGGAGGGGGCCGCATGCAGCAAAAGTGCCACGTTTGGCCATCCTATCCCACCCAGCATCCAGGAGCAAATATATAGGAACAGTACACACATTGCAAAAGAAATAAAAAGAACTAAGAAATACAAGAAAAACCCGTCCCACCCGGCATACCCACCCAAACATAGGTACACTTTGCTTCCCTAACATTAAACCCCGAATCGACTCCTCTTAAGGAGACGTTTCAACCAAGAAGAACAATCAAATAAAACAAACCCTTAGGGGGCAACTATTATTTATAACCTGAAGTACATGGTAGTCCTGACCTAGACAAATATTCATTTAGTCGGATAGAAGAGACTATACCTCTTGTTAAGGGATTATCCCTAAGTATCATTATCTTATGCGTCATACATTACCAATAGAAGTGCCTATAAGAGACAAAAAAGAAAGAGAGATTTTGCAAATATCGGGCAGTCTCCAGCATATACAGCAGAAGGCCAGTTCAAGGAGGAAGCTCTCTCGGGGCCGGCTGTGTGTCCATCCATGTCGAGGCCGCCTGAGGCGTATCGAAGAAATGGGTACGGGTACCAGCCACCACTCTCAGCCGTGCAGGGTAAAGCATTGAGTATTTCAGCTGGAGGGATCGTAGGCGTTGCTTAACCCCAGTAAACTGAGATCGAGATTTTTGGACTTCTACAGAAAAGTCTTGGAAGGCCGCCACCCGCTGGCCCTCGTAGATAAGAGGACCCTTCAATCTTGCAAGTCGAAGAACAGCATCTCGGTCCTTGTAGTGGAGAAGCTTCGCAATGAATGTGCGTGGTGGTGCACCAGGAGGTAACGGACGCGTGGGTACTCTATGTGCTCTCTCCACTGCGAATTGTGGGGTAAAGGCGTCCTTACCAAACAGGGATATCAGCCAAGCCTCGAGGAAGGATTCGGGGTCTGTACCCTCCGCCTTTTCAGGAAGGCCTACGAATCTCACATTATTCCTCCTGAGCCTCCCCTCCATATCCGTCAGCTTCTGCTGACATGTTGTCATTTGGGATTCCAGCGTGGAGAGGCGGTCAGGGATAGGTGCAGTGGTGTCCTCTAGTGTAGAGATTCGGGTCTCAGTCTCTTCGACTCGGTCCCTTAGTTTCTGCATATCTTGCCTTATGAAGGATATGTCGATTTTCACCTCCGCAACCCTGCCAGCAAGTCTCTTCTCCGAATCAGTAATAGCCTGTAAAAGCTGAGCCATTGTTACCTCTGGTGATTCCGCCATATCAGACCCTGAGGGAAGGGGCTCGGCAGGGGGTGGTGCAGGATCCGACACAGGTTCTAGCCTGGCAAATTTTGCCAGTTTTGCCGCAGCAGCTGGCGTGTTTCTTCGGGACATAGGTTATAACGTGGTCTGTCAGTAAGGGAAAGTTCACAGCAGTTTTTTATAACTGACCAAGACTACCAGTAGTGTAGGCACAATATTAGGTGAGCAGAGTATGAGGCAGTGTCCACAGGATAACTCACAGTAAAGGGTGCTGCAGGAGAGGGGATAACAGGTGTGAGTCCAGCGTAGGGGAGCGAGGGTGTAGTAGGTGCACAGTGTTTGCACAGCTGTTTGCACTGGTCACAGTTCTGTGTCTCCAGGGGGCACCAGTGGGGCACAGATCCGAAGCAACAACTCTTTATGTGTGGGGAAGGGAGGTCACGCTGGGGTCCCACCTTTACAGGCTACCCTCCAAGACAGGGTGATGTGGAAGCAGATCCTTATGCAGAAATCTCCCCCCCACCTTATGTATTCAGCCCAGTGTGGGACAATAGGAACAGCAGCCCCTATCCACAAGGCACCAAGTTCCCAGCGGTGTGCAGGGCTCAGATGTAATTTTGGGTACAGGGTGAACGTTGCTCTGTTGAGAGCTCCCCTCCACAAAATGGCGGCAGGACACTCACCGCTCCCTCTAGGGCCCGGCTGGTCGAGAGGGGTCCACAGATGTTCCTCAGCCCACGAAGTCGTCAATCCCCCGTCACCTCAAGCCCCCTCCGTCGACAATGGCAATATAAGAGAGGTTTCCAGCAGAGAAAGGGTTTCCCCGTTGTCGGGTCTATCAGCCGGCGGGGCGAGCGCAGTCTGGCGTCTCCGACTCCGTCTGATCTGTCACAGGATTGTGGGGAGTGCTGCGCTCCGATGGACAGGGTCTTGAGGGCAGAGTTACCTCAGTAGCAGCCGCCGCTCTCCTGGCGCGGTGTCCCCCAGTCGGCGCCTCCGCGTTCCTCTCCGTCTCCCCTTCCAAGATGGCGCCCGCAGCGTGTCTCAGGAGACGAGCTCAGCGGGGATCGGCACCGGGCAGCCAGGCAGCACAGGGTCACCTCCACCGGCTCAGCACCGTCAGGGAAAGGTAGGCTGATGAGATCTGCCTCGATAGCGGTTCTCTCCCTCCGATAAGGATGAGTTCAGGATCATGCGGTCAGGAGCTTCGCCGGCACGCGTCCTACTCCATGTACCGCTAGGCCACGCCCCCCCGCCATCTTTTTATGGTTAACTGGAATGTGAACTTTTAAAATAAAGGTTTTTTTTTTTTTTGGTGTCAAAAAATCAGGAATTTTATGATGTGATTGCTTACAGCACATGAATATATTTAATTTTTAATTATTATTATTTACACATAACAGCCATCAGGGGACCGGGAGCCGAGAGCCACTCATTACATATTCATATATTCACTTCACACTGCTCCCGCTCATTACATATGCAAGTGCAAGTGGCTCCATACCCCAGGTCCCCTGCCAGCTCTCCCGGGGGCATCTGCTGCTGCCTGTGTCCCCGGGAGCCCTCGTTCCCCACAGTGTCCAGCTCAGGCAGGGAGGCTTCCATCTCCCTGCGGCAAAGTAAGAATCACCATCAAGGGCAGCGAGCCCCTGCGGTATTGAATACTGTCACAGGGAGGGCCGGCAGCGAATCCGAAACAGGATTCGCTGCACATGCCGAGTATTCTCATTGAATACTGCCCTATGAAGGAAAATTGATTTAGATGACCACAAGTTGCTGGAGAAATGGTTTGGATACCAACAACCTTGGGCAAGTACTAAGATTTAAATTGCCCCCTATAGGAGGACTAGCACTTTGAGTAGGTTTAAAGTTATAATAGGCCACAACAGGTAATTTACAATTAGAACATACAGTTTATTTCCTATAATATTACATTAAACACACACACTTTTTTTATTAACATCTGAAGCTTTTCCTTCCCATTGTATTAGTGAATGGTCTCAAAATGTCAGACTTCCACATTACAGTAAGTTATTTTCATCCATGGTTACCTCTAAGCATGTCTTTTAATGTTCCCGGTTACATACCGTAAGCTGTTCAATACAGTTTCTGACGTGTTTCCCTACATCTAAGTGCACCTTTGACAAAGCTGCACTTAGATGCAGGGAAAGGCGTCAGGAGCAAGCCCTGGACACTATACCCAGCACTTTTATCATAATACCTTTTGGATCCGGACTAGCCGCCCTCAGAGACTTTCCTGCCACAAATTCCATCCTCCCTTTCCACCTCTGGACCACAACACCCATCTTGGAGAAGTTTCATGCTGCAAATGCAATCCGATTGGAACAAAATCTCCTGGTGATTACAACTGTGGTAAATATAAAAATCCCACCACCCACACGTCTAAATTGGAATATTGGAGCTTATGTGGACATTACTGGCGGTATACATAGGAACTGATCCCATATACCAAATTTTAATTGTTTTTAGAACATTTTATATGTTATTAAATGGTATACTTTGAATGTTCATTGGTGTAGTAGCACTACGTTATTCCCCCCTTTTTTTCTTCACCTTGAGGGATCACTCACCCCTCCTAAGTAGCTGCTTCACAACACACCCCTAGCCAGCGCCCGGTTTTTGTTGCTTCACAACTATTGTCCTATATCCTGTATGTGTCTTCTTTATTCACACTGTCATCATCTGATGTGAGGATCACATCATTCCGGATGTGTCCACATTAGCTAGAACATGCTCCGAAAAAAGAACATTTCATTAATTAGTTGCTCTACTCCAATTTTCACTTATTAATTTGATTTACAATAGCTGCAATAAATAAAGAACTGATGCTAAAATTATATATATATATATATATATATATATATATATATATATATATATATATATATATATATATATATACACATATACACACACACAGAAACCATTTTAGGGCCAGATGTATCAAGCTTCAAAAAGTGATAAAGTGGAGAGTGATAAACAAGCAGCCAATCAGCTTCTACCTGTCACTTAACATTTCATTAATTAGTTGCTCTACTCCAATTTTCACTTATTAATTTGATTTACAATAGCTGCAATAAATAAAGAACTGATGCTAAAATTATATATATATATATATATATATATATATATATATATACACACACACACACACACACACACACAGAAACCATTTTAGGGCCAGATGTATCAAGCTTCAAAAAGTGATAAAGTGGAGAGTGATAAGCAAGCAGCCAATCAGCTTCTACCTGTCACTTTTCAAACCCAGTCTATAACATGGCAGTTAGCAGCTTATTGGCTGCGTGTTTATCACTCTCCTCTTGATCACATTTTGAAGCTTGATACATCAGGCCCTTAGTATGAAATTATTAGTAACAGTTGCTTATACAGTGCAGCAAGCTCCATTGCACTTTACAATTGAAAATAGGCTTAAAACAAACTGGGTAGTTACAGAAAGTCAAAATGGTAGGAAGGCCCTGCTCGGAAGCTTACAATCTATAGGGAAAAAAACATTGATACGGAAGGAAAGGTGTCATATATTGCATAATGGTCCACCAGATTGCAAAGGTTCTTGGGCTTTATGATACAGTGATATGGTGAAACAGCAATGTAAGCCAGGGGTCAGGAGGATAAAAAAGTGACCCTGGCTTACATCACTGCATAGTGAGGATGCAACTGGATAAGAAAAGTTTTTGATAGTTATATGGGCGGTTCTCAAATCTGATAAGCTTGCCTGAAGAGGTGAGAGTTTTCAGGGAACGTTTGAAAGTTTGGAGACTAGAAGAAAGGCTTATTGTGTGCGGGAAGGCATTTCAAAGAGGGTGCAACGCAAAGAAAGTCCTGATATTGTGAATGGGAGCAAATAATTCATGTTGATGACCTGTAAAATGCATGTTGATGACGGATGCAGTTACAATCCCGGCGTTCAAAATTCCTGATGCCGAAATCCCGAAACTTTCTCCCTCTGTGGGTGTCCATGACACCCATAAAGAGAGAATAAATTAGTGTGCCGAGCGTAGCGAGGCATCGTGTCCGCTGCGTGGCGATCCACATCCCCCCCTTGTCGGGATTTTGAACGCCAGGATTCCGACCTCCGGGATTTAGAACCAATCCCGTTTGATGACATACCTGTAAAATTTTATGCAAAATTACATAGGTTAGCTGCCAGCAGAAGGCTAATGAGTACAGACAAATAATCTCCATATTTACCCATAAAAAAATGTACATGTTGAGTATACCTTATCCGAAATGCTCAGGACCACAAGCATTTTGGATAAGGGACTTTTGCGGATTTTGGAAAAAAAAATATGTCATACTTATCCAGTGCCCCGATGGTCCCGCAATGTCCACAGTGTCCCCAAGTGTCCATAACAGCCTTCGCTGCATCTCTTAAGCCTCTCTTAAGCTGCATCTCTGGACCCAGGGGTGCATTGCGTGAGAGAGCCGGTGACATCACCGACACGCCCATGCAATGCATTCTTGGAACTGGAGATGCCGCTTAAGAGGATTCCGATGGCCGCCGTAGACAACAAGGGATGAGTTAAGTTTAAAAAAAGGCGGGAAAACAACAACAAAAACTACAAAATATTCTGAAAAACCACAGTTTACGGATAAGGGACACTCAACCTGTATAACCAAAAGCATTTCAGATAGGTCTGTATATGTCACAGCAAAGCAGTGACCTAGTATACACCAATTATAGATCAACCACTTCCAAGCATAAACTGGATAAACATATGTATATGCTGTTTTTTTTTCCGGGTTACCTAGTTCAAGAACATCAATATTAATAATTTACATACCATTGCAATTTAACAGTTATCGCTCTGCATTTGGCTATAGTAGATTGGTCTGTACTCCCACATGCTAAACAAAATACATACTGATAAACAATGACCCTTTATGTAGAGATGATCTGACACATGACACTTACTGTACCATATTTAAATAGTCTCTACAAATACTGCAGGTTGGGGAAAAGAGCTAGAATGAGGACAAATTAATCTGGTTCCCTCTCCCCCACTGGCTGCTCCCACTTTACTCACCTCTTTAACCTATCCCTTTCTACTGTTTTTTGCTCACCTATTCTTAAAAAAACAAACCTGGACCCTTTATCACCCACGAGCTACCCCCCTATGTCTCTTCTCTCATTCGGCTCTAAACTGCTTGAACAGCTGGTTTACAGGCATCTCACCAGCTACCACTCTAACTACTCCATCCTCGATGCCCTTCAATCTGGCTTTCACCCACTCTACTCCACTGCGACCGCCCTGGTAAAGTCACCAATTATCAGCCAAATCCAGCGGTCACTTCTCTCTCCTTATCCTTATGGACCTCTCTGCTGCCTTTGACACTGCAGATCACCCTTTCCTCCTTCGCACACTCCAAAACATTGGCCTCTCTGGCACTGTCCTTGAATCGTCTTACCTTAACAACCATTTCTTCTCAGTCTCTGCCTCTGGCTCCACCTCCTTTCTGTCGGTGTCCCTCAGGGTTCTGTCCTTGGCCCCTTCTGTTCTCTTCCCTGGGTACACTTATTCACTCTTTTGCCCTCCAATACCACCTCTATGGTGATGACACACAAATCTATCTCTCCTCTCCTGACCTGTCCCCCCACTGTTCTCTCTCAGGTTTCCAACTGCCTCTCCGCTATCTCCTCCTGGATGTCTGAGTGCTCTCTGAAGCTCAACATAAACAAAACTGAACTCATTATCTTTCGCCCACCTAGAAATACACCCCTACTAATATCTCTACTACTGTTAGCAACACCGTCATCTACACTGTTGCCCAACTTCGCTGCCTGATTGTCAGCCTTGGCTCCCTCTCCTTTGCACCTCACATCCAAGCTCTGGCCCATTCCAGTCTGTTCCAGTTATGCAACATTGCCCACATCAGGACTTTTCTCTCCCAGAGTGCAACTAAACGTATCATCCACTCACTGGTCATATCACAACTGTACTACTGCAATGTTCTCCTCACTGGCCTCACTTGCTCCCAACTGGCTCCTCTCCAATCTGTCCTTAACTCTGCAGTCATGCTTATCTTCCTCTCCAGTTGCTCTACTTCATCCACTCCCCTTCAACAAAATCTGCACTGTCTCCCATTCCCCAAAATAATCCTCTTCAAACTCCTCACACTCACATATAGGGCCATCTCTAATTCCACTGCTCCATAGATCTCCAACCTCATCTCCATTCATACTCCCTCACGCCCTCTACAGTTCGTTGATGACTATTGTCTGTCCTCCACCCTGATCACTGCTTCCCACGCTAGAGTTCAGGACTTTGCCTGTGCTCCACCCCTTCAGTGGAATGCACTCCCTTGCTCCATTAGACTCTACCCGACTTTGCACAGCTTCAAACGGGCACTGAAACCGCATCAATGCGTACCTGTCCACTGCATAACCTAGTCCTGAGGCTGGTCCACCAACCCCTGCCACACGCCTTGACCATCTCTGCCTGCTTACATCCTGCCATCAAGCCACCTCCCACTCGCTTGCACCTCATGTAATCGGTCTGTCTCCGCTTCCTACAAAATTGTTAGCTCTTCATTGCAGGGCCCTCTTCCCTCCTGTTGTCAAAGCCCTCTTCTCTTCACGTTTCACTCACAGCTCTCCCACACTCAAACACTTAGCAACCATCCTTGTCCACATACTCATCTCCATCTTTGGCCACCAATAGCACATTGGTCAATTCCTCACTACTTACATAAATGCTAGATTTTTCGCCCAGGGGAAATATTGTCATGGCGATTAATAAGTTTTGGAAAGTTTTTAAAACAATTATAAAGAATCTAAATAAAAAATGAAAATGGCATTAAAAAGGAAATGTGTATAATCACACTAAATTATTATTATTTTTTAAACTAGCACAAGTGGATTGCAATATGCACTTTTTTCATTTTGAATATAAAAGTAGATTAGACTAATAGGTGGCAATGTAGATTTCGAGTTAAATCTTATTTTACTACATGCCAAGAAATCTGTATACCGTATATACTCGAGTATAAGTCGACCCCAATATAAGCCGAAGAACCTAATTTTACAACAAAATACTGGGAAAACGTATTCACTCAAGTGGGACCCTCACTGGAGTATAAGCCGAGGGGGGCTTTTTCAGCATAAAAAATGTTCTGAAAAAGTAGGCTTATACTCGAGTATATATGGTACATGTTTTTTTTTTTTTTTGTCATTGCTATTTAAAAAAAACAAACAAAAAAAAAAAAAAACAGGATTTCCCTAATGTGGGAACGTGTTATGCTGTGTGACCAGTGAAGGGCATTAATGAAAACCACAATAAAAAGGAGCTTATGCTTATATTACTAACACATTGATGAAAAAAATAATTTTTTATTTAAAAAAAACAGCATATTTTAATTTCTATTGCTCCCATGAACACTAACCAAAAATATAGTTGATTTCCAAATCATGAGACATACAGTATATGAGAATTTGTTTCCCAAATGTATAGTATATACATATATATATATTCAGACATAACTTGACCTTCGCGTATGTTGTACACTACATGAAATGTTTAGTTACCTGTATATTAAGACTAGCACAAAAGACTTTAAAGAGCATTGCAGTGTTTGAAAGTGAATAATATCATAAATAGACAAAACTACCAATCATTTTCCTTTGCACTTTTCCAGAAAGGAGTCCAAATTCTTCCTGCAACTGCCCTAATGTAATAAAAAACAAACCACCAAAGGCTCTTTATTATTTTATTTTTATTGTCAATATTTTGTTTGGGGTTGGGTTGGCCAAACAAACATAAATCAGTTTTTTTTTACCTCTGTTAAAGCTAATCATGTATTTCCTCCTGCAGAAAGTCTTGGCAAAATCCAAGACCCACTTTACCCCCAACATACTATGCTAAGGATATATCTACTGTTATTTATGTAACAGAAATGGAATACCAGAAAAACACTCCAATACCAAATCCAACACAAAAGGTTTGTAACTTTGCGCTCCCACAAAACATGGCAAGTCTCTTGCATATGGTTCCATAAAAATACTAAATACATGCAATATAAACATATACTCAACATCTATATGGAAATAGATTAAAATGTCTATTTATATCGAGTCAGAAAAAATAAAGGGAAAATGAACAATAAATACAGAAATGTATGAAAAAGTTTTTTTATCTGCCCGGAATGTACATATGCTTGTTACATTGTTCTAAGACCTGGGAAGATTCACAGAGCAAGGCACTTACAGACCACATGCTATGTTAAACTGCAAGAGCACAGTGATGGGTTGTTGAAAACAGCTATTGTGCACAGAGGTCTTTTACATGTAAGATACAATGAAAAACAGCAAGCGACAAAGAAAATTTCTCTGGCATGCAAATCAGTTCTATTTCGAGCCGTTGTTTCCTTATAACAGACACAGCTGTAGCCACCCAATTTTAATACCCTAGGTGGTTATTATATCAGAAGGCAAAGCAGACTAATGCTTTAAGTTGGCCGGCTGCTCCAGGAATTAAGGAATTGTATTCAAATGGATCCTACGCGAGTAACAAAATGAGAAGCTAGCTTAATTCTACTCCAAAGGCTGCCTAATGTACATTTGTCATTGGTAATCTCCTTGTCCTTTGTATTGAATGGAAAAACCGTCACAAGAGCAATTGTTCCACACATGATATCTCAGTACGCACAGTGATGCCGCTGCCCCTCAATTTATCCTGGCTGACGCATTTAGCTATGTGAAATGATTTTATTTTAAACCGTTTTACTGATTTAAAAAGCAAACATGCCCTAAAGACAGGAAGCCAGACGAAAATCAGAAAAGCTACACCAGAGGGCAAGATTGAGATTTCTTGGCCCTTTATTTTTGTGATTGAGGATAAATTAAATATAACCTATTCTTCACTGCGCTATGAAATAAATAAGCATACATATAGTAGTATTTTAACTGATTTATACCAAGATGCCTACAAAATTGTACAATATTAAATTACTAATAAAACATTTTAAAAGGAGGAAATCTTACTTTGAATACTCGTATATACTTTGTTTTTGATCTTTTTACTGTACTTGTCTGCAGATGAATATCTACTAACAGGTCATAACTTGTTAGTAGACGTCCTGCCTGGAACAGTTCCACTGTCATTTGGGGATAGAGAGGTGTATGTGCATGTATGCTACAGCATCCACTCAATGTTTCCCAAATGGCTGACGCTGTCTAGTTTATCATTCAATACATCGACAACAACAGGTCGCCATAAGTTTTTTCTCATACTTTAAAAGGAAAGTGTATCGAGCAAAGCAAACCATGTAAGGGGATTCAATACTGTAATTGGGGGTTCACATGCAAAGGTGTCGACATTGGCACCCAAAAAAAATTAAGAAAAAGCAGGTAAACCATTTTATGTGTCGACATTTTGACAATGTCGACCTAGCACACGTTGATATCGTGCATGTTGGCCTAATGACTGTCGACCTAGACCTGTTCCGTGAGCTATACCACACAACCCACAGAATACAGCGATTGAGTGGATCCATCATTAGAATACTCACTGTATTGTAAATTAATTTACTAGAATTTTCCTGTTATTATATAAAGGCAACTAGAATAAGGTCTACATTGGCTATTGAACAGATTGCATTGCATAGGAAAATCATTATAATATAAATTGAACTTCTATAAAAATTTGCTGTGAAAATCATGCCCACATGCATTTGACCAAGGTAACCAACCTCTTTTCAACATGTGATGTTACAGAAATACTGTAGGTGGACGGTGTCTGCCTACTGCTGCATGTTTTGAATACTTTCATTTTTTTTAGAGTAAAGGCCACTGTGTAGTGACAGGGTAAGGGGAGGCATGCAGTCATTAGATTTACAGTGTCTAGGTTGACAATCAAAAGGTCGACATGATCAAAATGTCGACAGTCAGCATGACGACATGGTGAAACGGTCAACAATCAGGATGTCGACATATTCAAAAAGTTGACATGGGCAAGGTCTACATGAAAAAGGTTGAAATGCAGGTTTAAATTTTTTTGGAGCTGACATGAGTCGACTCATGTCAGTATTTCATACCCTACCATTCCCTATGGCAGTGAGGCACTGTGCCCGAACCATGCAAGGGGACACGGCACGGTGTCCGTACCAACCTATGTTGACATAGACACTCCAAAAAACTCAAGTAGACCTTTTGAATGTTGACCTTTTGACTGTAGACCTAGATATTGTAGATTGAATATACCGTAACCGTAAGGGAGGACCACAGGACGGTGCATTGTACCTGTAAAGAAAATAATCTTAACTTAGGCGCACCTCCTATGGACAACCTTTATAATACAGGTTGTCCATAGGAGGTGCGCCTAAGTTCAGAGTATTTATTTTCTTTTCTGTGGTTTCATTACAGGAATCTAGGGGTAGATTCCTTATACTCAGACAGGCAAACCTTCATCGCATTAGCACCACGGTATCCTTCCACCATTTTTGCACCAGGTGCATTGTACCTGGTAGGCGGTAGATGGCTTTGCCTGATAGACGCCTAAGGCATCATCCCTCCCCATTAACCTGCGCACATTACCCCTCATTAGAACTATACTCAAATCACTCTTCTTAGATCACCCCTCATTAACCAGCTCACACCACCCCTACTCATTACCACTAGAATGACACATTGGGAGAAATAAGGCATGTTTGAGAACTATTTATTGCATTTCTCAACATTATTAAGCAAAAAAATATTCTCTCCAACACATTGCCAGATTATCATTCCAACTAGCCAACATGGTGCTTTATTGTCCTGATGTATGGCTAGCATAACATTGTTTAATTTTATTGTTTTGTTGTTGAAGACTTTTGGCCGCCATTATTCCTTTGTGGGTGAGTGCCAAGTAAAAAAAAAAAGACAGGCTTACTTTGACAATAGATTTCAGCAATCATTAATTTTCATGCAAATTTAGAGATTGTTTTGTTTCCATTCTCGTTATAAAGATATTCATACTCAATGTAGTACAATTTAAACATGACTACGCTTATTATGGGTATGCAGTTGATAGATAGACACGGTCTACATAAAAAAAAAAAATCAATAGGTTGACACCAAATTGTGCCATGTGCTTTTTGAAATTTTTCTCTATTATTGGACGCTATCATACTTTACCATCCACGTGGTGTCATATTAGGAACGGTAAAGCGTGTAGAGCACAACAAAGCACGTGGCCAAAGCATGGCAAGCAAAAATGTCATGTGCCAATACAAGGTAAACCAATTTCGGGCCCACATGACGAAATGTACAAACTGTCCTAATAAATTCTGAAAAACTCATGTCATCCGTTTGTCTAAGCAGACCATTTGGTGTCGACCTATTGGCCAGTATTCAATGCCTCAGATTCGCCGTTTTTTTCAGTGAATCTGGCAATTCGCTGGGTTAACGGCGAATTTTCTGTTAGAAAAAAACAATTCGCCATATTCAATGGAGGCAATTCGCCACAAATGAACAGCGAATGTCTGCCGATTCGCCGTAAATGATTCTCCACAATTCGCCTGTGATTTTCAATGGGGTTTTTAGTGGAATTCGCCGACAGTGTATTCAATGCTGAAATGGAGAACTGCTTTCTCCATTGATTTTTGCCATGATTCTCCATTTCACATTCGTCATCTTTTTTAGGTGAACTGGAATGTGATCCTTTAAAATGATGGGGGGGGGGGGTCTTATGAGTCTTTCTATTTTTTTAACTGGACAAGTAACACAAATATATTTTTAATTATATATTTTTTTTTTACATACCATATGCAGGGGGGCGCTGCTGGTTACATATGCTGTGCGGCTGATTCACTTACATATTGCAGGGGGGCCCCGCTGATCTCAAATAAGGGTTGCAGGGACCCCCTGCCCGCTGGTGGGTGGCATGCAGTGGGGTCATGTCAGGTAGTGCTGGCGTGCAGGAGGTCCCTGCAGTGTATGTGATATCAGTGGTGGGGTCCCTGCAGTGGATGGGAACTAGTATTTCACATCCACTGCAGGGGCCCCGCCGCTGATCTCACATACACTGCAGGGACCTCCTGCCAGACCCTGCTGGATGCCACCCACCAGCGGACAGGGCGTTCCTGTCAGATCAACGGCGCCCCCCCCCCGCCCGTTCAGTGTTTTGCGGAGGGGAAAGGAGGGGGGCGCACCTGACCTGGAGGAAGCTGCCGCTCAGCAGCCCGGGCACCTCTCAGCCGGGATCCGACACGCAGCCCGCTCTGCTCCCCGACCCCAACAGGTGGGACACTGACAGAAGGGAGAGACGGCTCCAGCAGCAGCAGCACTAGCAGACCTCCGGCTCCAGCAGTCCCAGCGCGGTGATAGCAGATGTCAGCACACTGGGACTGCTGGAGACGGAGGTCTGCTATTGCTGCTGCTGGACCCGTCCCTGACACCTGAGGCTGTGCGGGGGCACCTGGCGGCATCAGCGGGCTCCCCCGCCGTGACTCCGCTACGACCCCTGCAGTGGCAGTATTGCCGCAGAAGCAGGGGAGAGTGCCGGGAGCGGTATTCGCTGCAGGGGGGAATTTTCGCCGTCAGGGGTGGAGAGCCCCTGCTGCGTTGAATAGGATGGAGGGGCGGCTGCCCGGCGAATCGCCCTACAGGGAGAATTGCGGCGAAAGTGCAGCGAATCCTACACAGGATTCGCTGCTGCCCGCGATTCTCCACATTGAATACCTGCCATTGACTGAATACTATTTAGACTGTAAATGCTTATTATGGCCTTCAGTTATTTAGGTGTACCATCCCTGTTCAAAAAGAAAACCAGCCAGCGGTAACCAGCTGAATTCACAGACACGGCCTTCAATTGGGCTTGCTGTACTGTATGTGTGCGTCTAATTCGCCTTACACAAACAGAAAACGAACATTCTGCATCACAGGTGCTAGATAAATAGTGTGCTATTCACGCTGCCATAAAAAAAAAAATCACCTCTTTTTACCCATTAAAGCAATGAGTGGTTTGTGTGCAGGTGGCCATCGCATACCTTATATAACCACTGAGCAAGCATGTGGGTTACACGCTGCTGATGTCAAATGTAAGAGGTGGTCATAATACAAAAAAGTGACTTGCAATATAAAATATTACAGGACATGGACAAAGTTTAGAAACACGTACGCTGCAGACCTCATGGAGCTCTACTCAGCATACAAAATTTTACTTGAAATTAAGCAGAAATTATTGTTTCTCTATGTAGCAGACTTATTTTAGAAGGGATTTGCAGGGGCATTCTGCATAGAGTAAAACAATGTAGAAAATAAACATAACTGTGTTGATGTTGCATGAAAATATTTCTGCCAGTACGTAAATTATTGCTGAACAAACACCATAATACACAAACTTGTACTTGGGACCGTTGAAGGCAGTGTGTGAGAGATGATGGGTGCAGTGAGGGAAAGTTTAAAAAAGAGGCCATACTCGTGAGACTTTACAGTCTAAATCAAGCAGCATTCCCAACCTCGGTCCTCAAGGCACAATAATAGTGCAGGTTTCAGTGATATCCAGGCTACAGCACAGGTGTTTAAATCAAAATAGCTGAAGTATTAAGTCACCTGTGCTGAAGCATAGATATCACTAAAACCTGTACCATTAGCGTGCCCTGAGGACCATGGTTGGGAATGCTTGGTCTAAATCAGGCATGTCCAAACTATGGCCCTCCAGCTGTTGTGAAACTACAAGTACCATCATGCCTTGCCACAGTTTTTGTATTAGAGAATGCTAAATATATGGCAAGGCATACTGGGATGTGTAGTTTCACAACAGCTGGAGGGCCATAGTTTGGACATGCCTGGTCTAAAGGATGTTTTGATATCCAAATAAGTACTGTATTGAATGTACTGCAAATAATCCATGATGACAAAATTTGTCCATTAGCAAAGTATCTCAGCCTTCTTACAATTGATATCCACATTAAGATATAAAATAAGCACTGCACGTAATAAGGAATGGCGAACACAGAATCCTCTTTACAAGTTATTTCTTCCCTCTTTATTTTACATTATGCAAACAAGAAATGTAAAACGGTTACAATTTCTAATGCAGGTTGACTAAAGCCCTGTCCACATTGGGTGACCTGGCTATTGAGCTAAGCAACGTGCTTCAGCAATGCTAAGGGATCTAGGGAAAGCCATTGATGCAGAGCATACACACAGAGCGATCCATGCTTCTTTTCTTTTTTAAATAAAGTTTTAACTAGAAAACTCTGAGTCATTTGTACAATGTATACAATGTTGAGTACAATACATGATCAAATATTGTGTATATATCAAATGAAAAATGATGACAAATCATCAAAGAAAGGTATACATTAATAATACCAATGCATATGTGTAGGACACGTCTCTCGGAACTCAATAAGTATCAATTAGATCAGGGGATCAGTAGCTATTATTTGTGAAAGGTACCAGGATGTTGACGTAAGGTACCAGGATGATTGATTGCATTTAGCAATCAATTTTGTCAGGGAGGGTTGAGATATAACTTTCCCATAGTTCAAAAAAAGAAGCAGCCATGGTTTCATTGCTAAGGGGAGTTTCCCTCCAGTCCATCCGGAATAGGTGAAATGGCTTTTCTATAAACAGTAAAAAAGACCAGAGACCAGAGTGCATCCACGTCCCCATAGGAGCATTGCAAACAGTGTTGTATTTTGTATTGCTTATTTTTTCGTATATGTTTTCTTTTATGCATCCATTGTATTTTAATAAATCCTGTTGAAATCAATTGGATTTGTGTCCAAATAACATCTTTTCAGGTGTAGTGCGCCAAACTCTATATAAACTTTTTTGTCTAGCATAAACAGTAAAAAAGGCAGAGTCTCAGAGTGAGTCCATAGTTGTAGGATTGTTTTTTTTAGCAGCTGAGCTCAGGATTAATAAAACTTGACTATGACCACCTCTAGAAATTCTCTGGCCTTGAGGGAGCAGACCAAAAATAGCCCATTCTGGTGTAAAAGGTTTATCATTATCAAATTATCTATAGCGAATTTATAAATCTTAAGCCAAAAGGGCCTAACGTTTGGGCACAACCAAAGACAGTGGAATAAGTCAGCATTGTCCTCAAGACATCTAGGGCATGAGTGACCTTGAGACTAGCCCATAGTAAAACTACGGTGTGGGCTAATATAGGTTATATGATGAATATTTAGAAACAGCTCCCTATATGAGTTCACAGGAACTATACGCCATGAATTATAGAGATTTTTAAGTAATGTGTCTGTTGTAAAATCAGGGAAATTAGGTTTCCATTGGGGTAAACCTTAGTTCAGGGAGTTATAATCTATTATATTTCGTAAGAAGTTATAATGTCTTGAGATCGCTTTACACTCTGGGTTGGGATATGTTAAGACTACATCTAGAGTATTGTTCCACTCTTCCTCTGTAAATGTGCGGACAACCTGACTTATGTAATGTTGTGATTGGTAATAGGCAAAGGGAAATGGAATTATAAAATCTGATTTTTCACTTGCTTGGGTAAATGAAAGAAGATTTTTTTAAAGAAATTATCTGTGAATTGAGCAATAGAATTTATGCCTCTCGTTGACCACAAAAAAAATGGATTAGAAGCCTGACCTTGTTGGAATTCAGGATTTTGAAGAAAAGGGAGGAACCGAGACTTATGGATGTTCAACCCATTTTTGTGCCTCAATATCCATGCTCCCTTTCTTAACCTGAAATCACCCTGTGTGTATGCCTCTTAACGTACAGGAGTGATGTAGACATTAATGTACTGTACCAAGCTTTCTAATAGTCTAAACGTGAAATAGGCCAATGTAGGTTTTATAAAAGCCATTATAAAATGATGCAGGCAATTTTGGGAAGTTAACTGTTTGAGCATTGAGTCCTAATACACTATACTGTAGGTCAGAAAACACAACATTCTGTTGTACAAAGGTAAGTAGGTTATAGTACATTTAACTGTATATCGGTCATGCAATTCGGCAGTTATAGAGATGAGAATTAAATTGTACAGGCCCTGCTCTATATGAGCAAGAACAACCTGTGACATATGATCCACTGTCAAAATTCCTTAACATTCTGTTTGTGTCCCATCAATAAGATGACATAATGCAAATTAAAAACAGTAGCAGTAATAAATAATGTATATTTTAACAGTAATCTGAAATGGAAATCCAGTGTAAGGAGCCTACTGAGGGGATAAGAGCAGAGAAGAATGCACTTTCCCCCACCATGTTCCTGCTGAAAAGGGTGTGTGCACAGCACTGCCCTAGCCTCATGTATGACTAAAAATGGAGAATTGCCAGATAAAGGTCACAATTCTGACACCCTTTCTTAGCTAGAAGAAAGGCCAACTTCCAAGATATAGACTTAAGGTTTATTATTGAATAAATGGTCAATAGAAGATTTCCTAATATCCAAGTATAAAACTATCCTTGCCCAGTTTGGTGCAACGATTACAGAAATCCGTTCCTTTATTTATCTCCCTTAGAACAAACAAAAGCATTGGTTTAGGCAGATATTTGTAAGCCAGTTGAAATTTCCATGGAACTACCACTGCATCTATTAAGCATGCATTTTCTGAAAAAAAGACAGTCCATCATGCTGTTGAACCGAGAAGCCATCAAAATTGATCTCTGTGTGTCCCCATATTACAATCAACTGTTTAAAAACTTCCAGGTGCAGAGACCATTCCCCTAGAAGTATAGTATGGTGACTTAAAATGTCTGCATTCAAATTCTCTTGCTGGGAATTAAAAATGACTGATGCAATTCATTGAATAGTCAAGGAACTTCTTGTCCCACCATGGTGAATTATATATGCTTTTGTTTCAGTAGCACTGTCTGACTGGATTCTTATCGCTTTCCCTATAAAATGATCTTCCACCTTTTTTAATGAGTTCTGAACTGCTGTTAGTGCCAACTCATTGACGTAGTGTTCCCGCTAGGCTCCTTTCACGGGGCGCTGCTCCCTGCCCCCTTTACAGGCAGGCAAATTCCGCCCTGCCCGTTTTCGTCCGCCCTGCGCCCTGCATAGATAATAGCCGCATTGAGAATTTACTTTTCCTACCCGGCCGTGGCTGCAGGAAAAGTCTCCGCCCGCTGACATTGAGTGTGTGCGGCTGCTGAGCGCGGCAGCGTGTTGACACACCCCCCTACAGTCTCCGTAGCCTGCGCTGCATAGCCAGCGCTGAGGGCAGCAGCGTGTGGACACTCCCCCTGCACTCTCCATAGCCTACGCTGAATAGCCAGCGCTGTGCGGCGGCAGCGTGTGGACACTCCCCCCTGCAGTCTCCATAGCCAACGTGTGGACACTGCCCCTGCACTCTCCATAGCCAGCACTCTCCATAGCCAGCGCTCCATAGCTATGGCTAAAAGCACGCCTCCTCCCCCCTGCCATGCTGATATGCTGCTCACCTCCTCTTATGTGAGCGGCATATCAGCTCTTCCAGAATGCATCCCTCCTCCCCCCTGCTGTGCTGACACGCCGGTCACCAGGCTCTCTCAGGTGCCTGCCCACCTCGACTCCTCTCCCAGCCCATACTATCTGTGCCCATATGGAAGTCTCAGAACACGTGTCTACCAGCCCAGACAGTCTAAGTCCCCTCTGTGTAAATGCAGTTGGGGGGGAAATAATCTGGTAAGGTAGGAGGGCTGTAAGTAATTGGGGGCGCATATTATTTTGCTTGTTTTAGTTTTTTGGGGGGATAGTCCAGCGATATTACAGTGATTGGATTTTTTGATGGGGGGGGGGGGGGGCAACCCTATTACAGTGCATGCAATTTGTTATTTGGTGGGGAGGGACCAGCCCTATTACAATGCTTGAAATTTTGTAGCTCATTTATGGCACAATTTTGCTGATGTTTGAAGCTCCGGTGTCACAAGATGGTTGCATGTAGTACACAATGTAATGGGTGTGTGATGTACACTATAATAGGCATTGCGATGTAATTTTTTTGGCGTGCACTGTCCCTGTTGACCTTATTTTTTTTACAAATTGTTGAGCCCTGGCATAACGTGTAATTGGAATGATGCCATATGGTATAATATGAGTGTGTGACGTGCGATAGGCATTATGGTGTACTTTTTAATCTATCTATATATCGCGCATCATTTAAAATTAAAATGTGCCCTCATGATTGAAAAAAGAGGAATTTGGTACCTACCGGTAATTCCGTTTCTCTGAATCCGCAGGGGACACTGGCGTTCACGCTGGGGTAATAGAGGTGGATGGCTGGGAACTGGCACACTGTAACTTTAAACAGCTGGCTCCTCCCCTCTAGTACCCACAATCCCCAGTTAGGAAAATTGGAACGAGAGGAAGGACACCAGACTACTACTGACAAATAACCACATATTTACAACATATATGCATATATACAGACAACAACAACTGTACACACATGACAACAATGACCGGCAGGCGACCAGAGTAGGGAGGGAGGCCAGTGTCCCCTGCGGATTCAGAGAAACGGAATTACCGGTAGGTACCAAATTCCTCTTTTCTCTATCATCCAGCAGGGGACACTGGCGTTCACGCTGGGGAGGTTCCAAAGATTCCCCCTTGGGCGGGAGAACTCGGAGGAGCCTGCAAAACCAAACGACCAAAATCCGCCGCTGAAGAGGCGAACGTGTCGAATCTATAGAACCTAATGAAGGTGTGAGAGGACGACCAAGTAGCCGCTCTACATAACTGAGCTGAAGACGCGCCTCGTCGCGCCGCCCACGACGTGCCCACCGACCGGGTGGAGTGAGCTGTGATAGAGGAAGGCGGAACCCTACCCTCAGCCAAATAGGCCTGCCTAATAGTGAGCTTGATCCAGCGAGCTATGGTCTGCTTAGAGGCCGGCCAACCCCGTTTAAGGGCGTCGTACAGGACAAACAGGCCGTCTGACTTCCTCAAGGACGCAGTCCTGGACACATAAACTCGCAATGCTCGGACCACATCCAGGGAGACCGATTGTGGGTCAGAGTCCGTAAAGGCAGGGATGACAATCGGTTGATTCACGTGGAAAGAAGTAACCACTTTAGGCAGGAAGGAGGCCCTCGTACGAAGCTCCGCCCTGTCCGAATGAAAAACAAGAAAAGGCGCCCGGCAAGACAGAGCACCCAACTCCGAGACTCTCCTTGCCGAAGCCAGAGCCAACAGCGTAACTGTCTTCCATGTCAGGAATTTTAAATCTACCTGCTCCAAGGGCTCAAAAGTGTCGGACTGCAGGAAACGCAAAACCAAAGGCAGATCCCACGGCGGTGTAGGAGGAACGAAGGGGGGCTGGACTCTGGCCACCCCTTGCAAAAACGTCTTGATTTCTGGCACCGAAGCCAACTTCTTCTGAAACAGGATGGACAGTGAAGAAACCTGCACCTTCAGGGAAGCTAGACGAAGCCCTGAATCCAACCCCGACTGTAGAAATCGAAGTAGCCTAGGCAGATGAAAACTCCTGAACGGGTAACCCCGAGCAGAACACCAAGTGGAATATGCTCGCCATATCCGGTGATAATGTCTTGCGGAAACCGGCTTACGGGCCGCCAACATCGTGGGGATTACTGAGGCCGGTATCCCCTTCTTCCTTAAGATGTCTTCTTCAATAGCCACGCCGTTAAACGGAGTGGCTTCAGTGCCGGGTGCAGAAATGGTCCCTGCTGGAGGAGATCCGGCCTGTCCGGGAGTGTCCAAGGCTGGTCTATGAGCAGGGACTGAATCTCGGCGAACCAAGTGCGTCTGGGCCAGAATGGAGCAATCAACACGGCTCGGACCCCTTCCCTTCTTATCTTTTTGAGAATCCTTCCTAGAAGAGGAATCGGAGGAAATAGGTAGACGAAGTGGAAGGGCCACCGAACCTCCAGAGCGTCCACTGCCCAAGCTCCGGCGTCCCTTGTTCGTGAGACGTAACGGGGAAGCTGATGGTTCTGCCTGGAGGCCATGAGGTCTACCTGAGGCAGACCCCATCTCCTGACTAGCTCCTGAAACACATCGGGATGCAGAGACCATTCCCCCGGATGGAACTTCTGCCTGCTCAGAAAGTCGGCCTCCCAATTGTCGACTCCTGGCAGGTATACTGCCGACAGAATCACTTCGTGTCTCTCCGCCCAGTGTAGGATCCTTGCGGCTTCCTTCATGGCGCCCCTGCTCTTGGTGCCTCCTTGTCTGTTGAGGTACGCGACAGCCGTCGCGTTGTCCGACTGGACCTTGACAGTCTTCCCCCGAACCATGTCTGGAACAGCCAGTAGAGCATTGAGAATTGCCCTGAGCTCCAGGACGTTTATGGGCAGACTTGCTTCCCACTGACTCCAGAGACCCTGCAGGCGACGATCCAGAATGACCGCGCCCCAACCTGTGAGACTGGCGTCTGTTGTCAGAACTATCCAATCCCATATGGCGAACCGTCGGCCCTGAGTCAAATTCTGTCTGTGTAGCCACCACAGCAGTGACGACCTTGCTCGACTGGATAGCTGTACCCTCCGGTGGATGAACAGGTGAGAGCCTGACCATTGACGAAGCAAGTCCAACTGAAGGGTTCGAGAGTGGAGCCTCCCGAACTGAAGCGCCGGGAAAGCTGCCACCATCTTTCCTATCAGTCGAATGCAAAGCAGGATCTGAACTCTCTTGTGGAGTAGAATCTGACGCACCAACAACCGGATGGAGTTGATCTTGTCCTCTGGCAGGAATATTCTCTGTGCGCTGGTATCCAGCAACAGGCCCAGGAATTGCAGGCGCTGGGACGGTACCAGCGAGGACTTTGGATAATTCATTATCCACCCGTGCTGCGTCAGGAACAGAATCGTTCTGTGAGCATGCTCCTGCAGAATCGAAGGGGATGATGCTTTTATCAGGAGGTCGTCCAAGTACGGCACGATATTGATGCCCTGAAGCCTCAGACAAGCTAGCAGGACTGACAACAGTTTCGTAAAAACGCGAGGGGCTGAGGACAGCCCGAACGGAAGGGCGCGGAATTGGAAATGCTCCTGTCCAACAGCGAACCTGAGAAAAGATTGATGGTGAATCCATATAGGGACGTGGAGGTACGCATCCTTTATGTCTAAAGAAAGCAAGAACTCCTGGGGCTCCAGAGAAGCTATGACAGAATGTACCGACTCCATTTTGAACGGATGGTACTGGACGAACAAATTGAGTGCCTTGAGGTTTAAAATGGGTCTGGCGGATCCATCTGGCTTGGGCACCGTGAAAAGATTTGAGTAAAAACCTCTTTCCCTCTCCTCGAAAGGCACTGGCATGATCACTCTGGATTTCAAAAGCTTCTCCATAGCCCCTTGCAGCTGTACTCTCTTCTCCTGCTCGCGTGGCAGAGCAGTTGTGAAAAATCTTGAAGGTGGGGAACCCGCAAACTGAATCCTGTATCCGTCTGAAATCAGCAGACGGACCCAAGTATCCGACGTGGTGGCAAGCCACTGCTGACGAAACTCCAGAAGACGGGCCCCAACCTGGGAATCCCCCAGCATGGCTGGAGGATAGTCACGCTGCAGGCTTCTCCTGGGGCTTGGGCAGCTGGGCCCTGGCCGCAGGCTGTCCTCTTGTCTTTCCACGGGACCCACGAAAGGAAGAGGAAGAACCTCTTCCCCTGCCGCGAAAGGACTGCTGTGGGCGAAAGGAATTGAACGATGGCCCCGTGTACTGCCGTCTCGCCGGTGGAGGAGCAGATGGCAGAAAAGCCGACTTACCTCCCGTGGCCTGGGAGATCCACTTATCCAGCTCAGGGCCGAACAGCATGTCTCCAGTAAACGGTAAGGCTTCTACAGCCTTCTTCGACTCCATGTCCGCTTGCCAAGACCGCAACCACAAGGCTCTCCTGGCGGCGATAGAGTTAGCCGACACCCTGGTAGCAACCGTCGTGATATCCTTGGACGCGTCCGTAAGGAAATCAGCCGATTCTCGGATATGCTCTGCCAGAACCCTTAAATCCTGGCGGGGAACCCCCTCTTCCAGGCCCTGGATTAACTGTTCCGCCCATTTAGAAACAGCCTTACTTAGCCAGGCTGAAACCACTGCTGGACGCAGCTGCGTCCCAGACGCCACATAGATAGCCTTGAGTGTATTCTCCAGCTTCCTATCTGCAGGGTCCTTTAAGGTGGTAGCCCCCGGGACCGGCAGGGCAGTCTTCTTGGATAGGCGCGAGAATGAAGCATCCACAGGCGGAGGCGTCACCCACTGCGCAAGTGCAGACGGCTGAAAAGGATATAATGAAAGAAACTTCTTCGGAACCTGGAACCTTTTATCCGGGTTCAACCATGCGGAATTCAGCTGCTCCTGCTTTGGAAAAGGAAAGACAACCAGCTGTTTAGGACGTACCTCAAAGAGCTCTAAATCCTGGGACACAGGCTCAGGCTCCTCCGGGAAGTTAAGGACCCGCTTCACAGCAACTATCAGAGCCTCCACCCCAGCCGGGGCTGGTTCTGGATCCGTTGCCTGCGGAACCCCCTGGTCCTCATCCAAATCCGGGTCCAGGTCGTCAGCCAAATACCCCGGATCATCTCCCGACTCGTCAGAGTCCTGGCATTGTAACAACGGCCGTTTTGGACGCCTTTGCTGAATGGCAGGGGCAGACATCGAGGAAACAAACGAATCCATGGATCTAGTTAAAGAAGAGACCCACGCTGGCTGAGCCACCCTGGACTCCGCCAGTTCAGAGGACAATTGAGACATAGCGCCCACCAATGAGGAAGCCCATGCAGGGGGCGCGCTAGAAGACTCATGCTGAGGGCCAGCTATACCCCGGCATGCCTCACATTTAGTAGCCTTGCCCTCCGCAGATGTCTGAGAGAATTTTGCACCACAGGAGATGCAGCAAAAAGCCTTTTGAGAGGCTTTTGTGGAAGCCTTGCCAGTCATTTTGTAACAAATGAACCCACACACACACACACAGAGATAACACAGAGGAGGTGTAGGGGCAAAGGGACTGTGGGCACCAGAGGGAAGCACTGCCTCCTTGTAAGCAAACCACCCTCCCCCTTACTCAAAGCTATACAGCTATATCAAGGGGAACCAAGGGTTAACAGTCCCACTGCTGTGTGCACCTAAGGGAAAAAGGTGACAAGCAGAAACAGCGCTTTAGAATAAAGCTGTAAACAGCAGTATTCAGCACAGCATAAAGCATTACAGCCTACAGCATATTCCACTGCCCCAAAGCCCCCCTCACCCGCGGCATTGATTTTTAAAAATGGCGCCCACCGCATGCGGTACCGCGCCTGAGCTGCTTCTGGCAGCGCTATTCAGCGTGTCTCCCCACGGCCGCCTCCCGCCCAGAGAGGGTTAAAACCCCCAGCACTCGGCGGTAGCAGCGCTACAGGTCCACACGCGCGCACTGACTAAGCCCACACAGAACGCCCCGCTGAAGGGGTACTTACAATTAGGAGTCTTCACCGCCGGAACGCAGGACAGACAGGCAGGCAGGCAGTTCGTGTCTGACGGTCCCTTTGGAGGGGGACCGCAGGAACACAGGAGTCTGGCAGGTGTCTTTGACGAGACCCTGACAGAGCGCTGGACTAGCCAGCGGCGCCAAAGCTCCCTTGCAGGGAGAATAAAAGTATCTCAAAGCTGCAGCAGCAGAAACTTTGAGAAAAGGCTAGAAAAACAACACTAAAGGAGATGCTAGAACGGAGACAAACTCCTGCGTGGCCAGCTCCCAGTGCACAATTTTTCTAACTGGGGATTGTGGGTACTAGAGGGGAGGAGCCAGCTGTTTAAAGTTACAGTGTGCCAGTTCCCAGCCATCCACCTCTATTACCCCAGCGTGAACGCCAGTGTCCCCTGCTGGATGATAGAGAAATGTGCCCTCCCCGTGGTCAGCACCCTGCCCTGAAAAAATTCTAGAGTGAACACTATTGACGGGAAGCCTTGTTTCCTTCTTGGGCCATAGTCCCTGAAAATGATGGTTCACCATGACTGCCCTCATACTTTGAGACTGGCATCTGTAGTGATCACTATCCAGTACAGGTAGATCTTGTCTTTACCCTGATTTTTGTACAGAGTTTAGAAAAACTGTTGCCATTTCTGTACTGATTCTGGAGGGATAAATTTACTAAGATAGGAGTTCTATTGAAAATGGGATGTTGCCCATAGCAACCAATCAGATTCTACTTCTATTTACTTAGCACCTTCTAGAAGATAAGTGATACAATCTGATTGGTTGCTATGAACACCATTCATCTAAAATAGAACTCACATCTTAGTAAATTTGCTCCTGAGACTCAAAAACCATTTGCCAACTGGGAGTCACCCTGGACATTTCACAATTAATAACCTTGCTAGTGCCCTTAAAAATCTGTGTGAAGCGCAACTTCTCAGTCTGCTTTGAACAGTAAATAATCTTAATTGGGAATCATCTTTGTTCCCTTAATAGACCCATCATGACTGCCATGACCTTTGCAAATACATGAGAAGCTGTTGTTAGACCAAAAGCCAAGGCCCAGAGCTGGAAATGCCTTTTTCTGATGGCAAATCCTATTAGACGGATGGCTCTCACAAATAGGTATACAAAAAAGGCACTATGTTTTTACATTAAAAAATGTCATTTATCTCCATTTCGCTTATAACAGACCGCATTTATTTTTTGGAAAATTTGTTGTAAAGAATATTCTCAGTGTTGGACTTATGATACTGACAACATCATTTCTATTATGATGTTTATTACCTACTTATATTCAATCAGATGTCTCTCTCAAAAGGTCAACCCACTTTTTCATAGTCATTGCTAGGTCTAAAGGTGGCCATACACACGCAGATTTATCTGCAGATCTGTCTGGTTGGAACAAGAACATGGTTATGGATGAGAGCAAATGACAGTTGACCATTTGCTTGGAAATGCTGGAAAACTGACAAACTGTCACTCATCCATAACCATGTTTTTGTTCCAACCAGCCAGATCTGAAGATAAATCTTACTAGTGTATGGGCACCTTAAGAGTTGTACTTGCAGTCACATAAATTGACTTTTGCCCACCGTTACATTTACGGTCTGAATGGTATTTAAGCCCTTCCTATTCTGGATGGAGTGTACTAGAAAAAGAAAGAAACTGTGCTTTGAGGAAAGAACATGAATATGTCACACAGCGTGCTGGAGTTAATATTTTATGTAACAATAATTTTTAAAATACATTATACATACAGAAATAAAAAAAAATGTATAAAAATAAATGATATGAAGTTAAAAATGGACAATCAAAATTGATTGTGCAATTTAAAAACAATATCTCATCGCTTATTAGCTGGGATAGGCACCCCTGAAACTTCCTCTTAATTGTGATCCTGTTCCATATATGTGGACTATGTACACCAAAGTGTCTGGACAGTTATTTTTGAACCACTCACGATTCCGGGGAAAGTCCTGCGCTGAATTGCAGATGAAGATAGTAGCCCTCTGGAGTGGTGGCGGTGGCTTAATGTCCTGTTGGTGGGCCAAAAGCTGTTGCTGGCGATGGGTACCAAAGTCCTGGTTCAGGAATCCAAGTTTGTAATCCACAGGTTGGAGGATTGGTGATGGGGGGTTTGTGCCTGTAGAGGGGTGTCCGTGGCTGACGTGTTTCGCTGGGGGACTCCCAGCTTTTTCCCCACGGGTGATTGACAACCCCTTTTTTGCAGCTTCTGCTTTAGATGAAAGAGGAGCCCAAGGGTAGTGCCCGTATAGCTGTCCTAGGGACAGTGTACCCCTCTTTTTTCTATTCTGGATGGAGCATCCAGAATAGGAAGAGCTGCAGAACTGCTACAGGAACAACAAACATGCAATTAAGACACCTACTCTTGGTGACTTTCCCTTTGTGCAATATTATTATCTGGGATAGGGTAAATTAGAGGAAAAAAACAAACAAAGAATAGTAGCGCTAACGACCAATCGTATTTTTAACCCTTAATCCAGCTGCTAACTTTAGTGGGATCACCAATCCTTACAACAGAAAACAACAAAAAAGCAAAAGAAAGCGCTTGGAATCAGGAAATATAAAGCCAATCTCCATTGAAATTAATTAATTAAGAACATACAAAAACAATAATAATGACAGAAATAAAATTTAATGATAAATTGTAGAGGTACCGGCCGATACCAGACATAAACAGTTACAATAAATATAAGCAATAAAAAATGTATATGGAGTCAGGATTAACCTAAATAATAATTAAAAATATAATAAAATGACCATGTATTGCAGAGGGGGATCAACGTCCTCTTTGGATGTAAGATTTAATAAATCCACTTTCTCCAGCCTCAAGCCAAAAGTAGGTTATGCAGTCCAATAGTGTGGAAGAAAGGCATACAGGGTCAATCCAATGCTAGTGTTTTTGATTAGACACTATGATACATGTACCACACTCCCATTTAGGATCAGCTTACAGTTTGGTGGTAGGGTTGTGAACTGACGCGTTTCCCCGCTTACGTGTCTCAGCGGCTTTTTCAAAGATCAAGTGTAAATTAGAGGAAGCCTGCGTGGCATCTGAATTTTATTTCTGGGATTGACCCAAGGCTCTATTATTAATAAGTGCAAAGAGGAAGGGAAAATAACAGATATTTTTTAATTCCAAAAATAAATCATAAGAAACATTTTTCTGATAATCCTCCTATCACGTAGTTTAAGGACCTGCCAGACTGATGTAACCATATCATCTATACCCTGAACACCATAACTATCATCCTTAATTGAAACGGTATATTCTAGATTAAAATCCTCATTACAACCTTTTCCTTCTAAAGGCAATATTAGATTCAGAAAAACCAGACACATTCTGAACACAATCACTTATTCGACTTGACCGATAAAGGCAATAATTCTATTGATAAACCTAAAGCCATGCTTTCCATAGACTTGGCACAGGATGGAACCTCTATGGCACCAACTGTCCCAGGTCCTTCTGCTCCTGATGAAGACGTGTCAACACGTCGAAACGCATTGAGCCCCACCATCTACCTGGCTCCAATCGAGAGCCCCACTCTCACTTTGCTCCAGCCTAACATCTCGGTGAACTTTCATTCCGGACCAGCCTCCTCCACACTTGTGCTTCCACAGATCTTCACCTCCACCTGCAGTGACCGTGGGCAGCGTTTTCCAAACCTTCTCACCCACCATCCTGCCCAAACTCTCGGAGGTCAATTGGATCCACATGCTGGGCAATATACTGGAACTGCTATTATATTCTTCGCCATTATACGAAGTCTTCACATCTGACCATCACCGTCGGTAATTATACCCAAACATCTTGGTATTCATGACCTGCCTTTTCTTTTCTACCTGGAGCAAGCATGCAATGACTGTTTTTATCACCCACCTGGATTTTTATTAGCCTTTTTCCCCCATTTTTCTTTCTTTTTTTATAGAGAATTCTCTAATTAACTATTTTATGCAAAAAATGTATTTGTTATATATTTATCACTTGTAATTGGTTATTAATCAGTCTAACCCAAGCGCAGTATACCCCCTTCTTTTTCTGTACTTAGTAGGGAGCCTTACACACTACCATATACAGCAGCTATAACTGTATTTGTGGTTCGCAGCTTCTTTCTTTTACCAGGTCTTTCTGGAGACTGATTGGCTAACGGATAGACAATAGACAGCTATAGGCAGTGCAAAAGAGGCAGCTTTATCAACTAGCTCAGCCGGATCCTCTGCAACCTGGAGTTCTCAGAACACCTGGCAGCATCTCCCAGCCAGCATGGTGCTGGGAACGTCTCCACCACCACCTGCTTGACACTGTATGGAACCCCCTTCCATCCTCTGCATCTTTCTCTTTGAGTGCCTACAGTCTCCCATCAAATGCAGGCCAACTGCTATACTGCATGTCCATTAACTGCACGCCAGTCACCAAACCTCTTCCTCAGGTAAGAAGAGGGTACGGACCAAAACAGAGAACCAGAATAGGAAAAAATATATATAGATATATTCAGTATGTGCGTCTTATCATAGTAAAACACATACATATACACTACAACATACTGTAACTAAGTGCTGAACCTACTCCTTCCAGGACTTAATAAAAATGGAGGGAGGATTTGAAGGGGAGGAGTTTATATACTTCATTAACTCATTATGTGCGGACTCCTCAATCTCTCACTAATCCCATGGTGTCTCCCAGAAGGACAAACAACAATTCTGTTTTCACTACTTTCTACATGAATAGACCCCTTTATAACTTAGATTTTGGCCTACAATTTGTGCAGGTAATGCTAATTAATCTAAACATGTAACACCATTTGTTATATATTCATCATATACAGGTCTTTTCATTGCCACACAGGAAAAATATCTCATACAGCTTTACTCCCAGCCCCAGACCCTGGACATATTGCACAGATGCTACAGAGCAGGCATCACACATCAGTGTTTCTTCCGAACCTACAATCATGTATTCCACACATGCCTTTCAAATGCTTCAGTGATGCTATGAGCAAATGCAGTCATAAGTTTTGCACAATAGGACATTCATTACAGAGGTAACAACATCATCAAGTTTCCATGAAAGCAATTAACTAGGTGAATGTACCAGAAGCTTTTTGAAGTTGTTAGTGTTTTCAAGAGGCAGTACGGATGGTGTAATGGTTGCATTACTGCCTCACAGCACTGAGGTCATGGGTTTGATCCCCACCATGGCTCTAACTGTGCGGAGTTTGTATATTCTCCCCGTACTTGCGTAGGTTTCCCCCGGGTACTCTGGTTTCCTCCCACAATCCAAAAATATAATGGTAGGTTAATTGGCTCCCAACAAAATGAACACTAGAATGTGTGTGTGCGTGTACATGTGTTAGGGAACATAGATTGTAAGCTCCACTGGGGCAAGGACTGATGTGAATGTTCAACTATACTCTGTAAAGCACTGCGGAATATGTATGCACTATATAAGAAACTGTTAATAAATAAATAAGAGACAAAGCATCAATTTTGTATGCTGCCTGGAATTTGGTTTGGAAGCACATTTTTAACCCAGATATCAAACTATTTTGTTTAGTAGGTGCTTTTTAATATAACAAAGCATATTCCCCTTTAGAATGTAAGCTCTCACGAGCAGGGCCCTCTCTCCTCATGTGCCTTTCTTAGAATATATGAACCACTGCCACCCTGATGATTGCTTCAGTGTCCTGTCCCCTGATGCAACTATCCATATTAACCATGTACTTGTCCTAAACTGTCTTGTGCTGTAATTCGTTATGTGTTTTTGCCCATAACTATGCTTTGTAAAGATCTGCGGAATATGTATGCGCTATATAAGAAACTGTTAATAAATAAAATTATATTTTCACACTGTATTTATTCGCTTTAAACAAGACAAGGGAAGGGAACTTGGAAATCAGCACATGGCAATGGTATTGCTTACTTTCTAAAATGTATTTGGGCGAGAGTAATATAAATACCATACATGTGAGTCGCTTTATATAAATTAAATAAAAGGAACTCTTTTGCTTTTATCACACATGCAACAAACTTTCTCTTGTGAAATATATTCCTTGTAGGATACTCCATTTCTCTTTGCCATCCTTGAGAACAGTGTTGTATTACCGCATTTGGTGCCTGATACACATACGGAGTGGGGCGGACTTTGGCTCACAGCTGTCCAGGATACACTGTAATAGTCACCCCACTCAGCTGTCAGCTGTCAGGAGGGTACACAATACAATGTATTATTCATCTACAACCCATGGGCGATTTCAATTTACCTCATTTCAATTTCAAACTCACAAATACAGTTTGTGTTGTGCTTTGCTTTATTAAATCGAAGTCTTGAGTATGGAGCCATGAATTTCTTATTTTATTAATTTTGTAAACTGTGGATTTGGTGTAATCTTAAAGTGTAGATAACAAGAGAATTAAACAGGCTACTACGAACGTATTCAATCAATTTGCTTTCCGCATACATTTCTGATCATGAAAAATAAACAAAAAATTTTTTTTTCTTGCACGATGATCCTTTACATACTATTCACATTCATAAAGAATTATACCTGCTCCCGGTCCCTTATACTACGTCAACAATATACGAAAGGTCTAATAGTTGTTATTTTATGAATTATTTACATTATATATTCATGTATTTTGTACATGAGAATACTTGATATCATGTTGTATGCTAAAATAAAATTACATTGCGGTTTGTGCACAGACTTTGGAGTCTGCATTGCAAAATGCTGAATTTTTCATCCATGTTGCTTATTTAAATAAACAATATTTATCATTTGTAATGGAATGACAAGTCACGCAATGTTTTTATCCGCAGAAGTCAATGACACTTATAAAAAAGCCAAAATTATAGGAGTTCAGAGGGTTAAAATGCATTTCACTCATAATGCAGTATGACTAGCAATGGAAATAGGATACATGGTGAGGTGTGGGATTCAATTAGCTGCAGAAGTTATAGAAGGGTTTTAGCTCCATTGGTTAAATAGCCAGAGCTATTCAATGACTGCCCATTGTAAGCCTGCGATTAGCCCCATGGGTGCACTTGACGCAAATATATGCTCGTACTCTCCTGAGGTGCATACAGAAAACCACATTAAGTATTGCTTCCTGGGCAAGCCGTTATATTACTGTAGTCAGTAATTGCATACAATAAATAAATAACTCCAGGCACTTAAGAAGGGAACATAAAACGTCATGACTAATTGAATAGGCCCTATATATGGTATATGGAAGTAACCTTATTAGTGGGCAACTTCTTTTCAGCAGCTTTCAAATTGGCTCATAGATTAGAGACATAATAGTACAAGCAAAGCAAGATTTAAATCTAATCAGTGCCTAAAGGGATGTAATGTGTATAAATATGCTTCTGCTGCGACATCATAAGATTAGGAGGATTTCTGTCACAGATATTTATGGTAGTGGTTTTCAAAAATGTTGATATTGTGACAAACAGCAATAGGTTTTCATGATATACAGTGTTAAAACTACAGAAAGAAACTCGCATTCATGCATATATAAGTGCATCATATATTAGTTTCAAGTTATGTGCATTGCTACACATGTGGACCTGCAGCACAGTCCTTTATTCAAATATGGGAGCCACACTTACTGCTACCCCAAACATCACCAGCTGGGACTCACTGGCAGTTGGTGTACTGTAGCTCCCCTATTTGAATTCATAGTGAATCACTGTCTTATGGAAAACCGTCCTATTCGGACTGTCAGAATACTAGCAACAGCACAACATTCTGGGGTGTGATGCTCATTTTGTCAGTTAAGTTCCCAGAGATTCAATGCTCAGTCTACTATACTGCTTGAAAACAAGCAAATATACCAATAAAGTGTTTTTCACCCTCTAAAGTGCCAGGATCAAATGAACAATAAGTTATAGCTCCCAGTTTAAGTGCCCACAAGCTAACACTGGCCGTGGTAAGATTGCATAGGCACTAGTTAAAGATTTCTGCTGACACCACAGAACTCAGGAGTAAGCAAGCAAAGACCTGCATTAAGTGCACCCTCTGGGATAAACACGGGCGGTAAAATAACATCTCTGGTACTTAACCTGGGATATAAACCCCACAGTAAGTGCCATGGCTAAATGAATTATGGTGTTAAACGTAAATTGGCCACTAATTTAAAAAGTGGGGAGAAATGGCTTATCTGAAAAAAAAAAAAAAAAAAAAAAACATAACATGAATGGGCCGAAACACTTTGGAATGTAACCCCTTCAAAGTTTCTTTGACATAATTACTGCCAAAATCAGTGGTGCTTATAATGGGGGAGTGTGGAAATCTAGTCAGCATTTTGGGAAAATGACTCAAGTTCATCTTCATTCATTGAGTACAGATGCGAGATATTGAACTATATCCTTGCATTCTGAGCATAGGTTTATCATGTCCTTGTATCATGGACAGTCTGTTTCAACAGTCTAAGTAAATTGATAGTGATGCTACTTTATGGCCAATTTTTTGGCCACAAATTATTTCAATATACATCCAATATCAATAAATATAACATTTTATACCCTTAATATACATCTAATATTCATTTCATATTTTCCTGAGAAATACATTTCAGCTTGTGTCGATATACATTATTACTGTCATACCATACAAAGGACAATCTAATTTGTGTGTCATGTTCAGGATACTTACGATAACAAGCCAAGCAATTATACATAATGCCAGTCAAAATAAAAGTCCATATTTGCCTAAATAAAGCCTTAAGGTTGAATTTTATTTCTTTGAAGGAAATCTTCTTTTTAGCTATTTAATTCAGCACTGAAAAAAACCCTTTCCAAGCTTAAGCCATTTTAAGAACCTCCTTTGTATCAAAAGCTGATTGACATACTGAATACATCAAGCTGGATAGTCTGTGTTATCAAGGGAAAGAACAGGTCTAACAACGTTATCCCTGGTGCAAAACTGGAATTACAATTTAAATGAAATTTCTGATTTAATGCAATCAACCCATTTTATGTTAGCTTTGTGAAAGGGTTAAACAAACTGTAAAAAAAAGACAATACCACATGCTAAAACTTTTATAAGCCTTATGCTGGGTACACACCAGAACAATTTGGCTTCAATTTCCCCATTTCAATACAATCTTGACTGATTGTATATAAATTTGGCATGTTTTAGATCAGATTCTGATCTGATGCGCATCACCACTGGTTGTTTGGTCGTTTTGCAGATCCTACCTGCTGCAGTCAGGATTAGAAAATGACCCCTTCAACTGGGTAAAGCTCAGAATCAGATCTGATGTAGATCTTGAGCAGATCGTGTGACCATCGTATGGTCATCTCACGATCTGCTCACAACCATGTGGTGTGTACCTATCATAATACAATGCTTCTCTGATTCCTTCTAAGACCCAACTTCATAAATGGGTTGTAGCTTGAGAAGATTAGGAGAGACATGCACAATAACTCTCAGTGTAAAGAGGCTTGTTTGCAAACCAAACGTCACACTTTACAGGGACGGGAAATTATTTTGGAGAATTATCTTCTGTCTAAAGTAGGTTTGATCACACCCTCCAGAGGGTCTGAGCAGAAATTTTTAGAAAGTTAGGCTGGGGCTGGCAGCAGGTGTCATAACATGATAGGTAGCACAGTGCAAGAACACTACAGTACAGGCCAGCATAGGGTTGGTCTCGCAAACAATTGAATTAGCTCCCAGACACTTAAGATGAAAGCCAATGCTTTAAAACCAAATTAATCACCCCCCAAATAGAGAGGATATTTTTAAAAATAGAGCAAAACTTACCAAAATGCACTGCAAAAATCCCCTGCACATAAGCTACAATATATAAAGAAATTATATTGAAGAATACCAGGGAGAAAAACAGCTATTCTAGCATGTATTTAAAGTTTACACAGAGCAATTCAGTTAAAAGCAAGATGGCTCCTGCAAGATGTTTTCACGGCACGATTCTCAACTGCAATACAGTTCCAAATGTGCACTACCTGCCCAGGTGAAATGGTAGGAATAATCTTTATTGTAATAAAACATTTTCAAAATGTTTTGCAGATCTTCTGGTACACCCATCCTAACAAATAATAATGCACTTGGAGAGATTTAAATACATGTCTGTTTTCAGGAGATTTTCCCTAAAATCTAAATTATGGGATAAATTATCTGGGCATGTACAGTAGTGTATTGGTGGGACGTGTTTTTGAACTTGATGATGAGCGTTAAAAAAGTTTTTTTCCAACATTTTACAAACACTGTATAAAAACACCTAAAATTAAATTGGCTACTTTTTAAAGTAGCCCAAAATACTGTAAAGACATTCCACCATTAATAAAAATAAAATAAAATAAATCAACAATTTGACACTTGAACCTCCAGTGATTTGCTTTTGGCCTCTAACAGTGTTCTTCAACTTCATGCTACCTTAGTTGACACTTTTAAAGGTTTTCTGGATGGTTTTCTGAGAATTATTTTTGATATTGCAACCAGGCCTAAATTAATTTCAGATTTCATTTAAATATATTGGAGTCTAACATCTACCCTCCTTAGAAGACTATATTTAAAGACCACATATTTTTTAGTACATCCAGGTATTACACAATAGTTCTACTAAGCATCATATGGACTTTTAGGGGAGAATTCTATTGGTGCTCTGTCTGGGTGCGTGGAGCTGCGGGGAGACAACTTTTACTTTTTAGCCCCATGTGCTGCCCAGCAAAAATGTGCGAAAAAAGTGACTAATTTCTGGGGCGTTCAATGGGTATTTTTCTTGGGCAGCACCCACCGCTTAGATTTAGCTGTGCAATGCTGCAAGTCATACCACAGTGAGATATGTTTGTAAAATTGCATTCATCCATTATCTATAATTAAAATCCATCAGCCTTCTTTCAATTAAAAAAGCTTGGCCTAACTAGTCTAACACTACGTATCTCCTATGACGTACATGCCTTCTGCCAGAATCCAAAGCCCGGAGACAGACTAGTAGCAAAATACTTGCTCCATGCTGCAAGTCATAGCTCATAATCTCCTCTGTCTGTCATCTTTCAGCTTGAAGAAGTCCACAGTGGTGGACAAAACAACACTGAATGCATCCCCTGACTGACCAACAGAAAAAAATAAATATATATATATATATCTAGAAAAAAAAAATATATATATATATATATATATTTGACGCGGCACTCCAGACCAGTTTTCAAACTTGGATAAATTTATTGTGCTCAGCGCATCAGGCTGACTTGGATAGTGGGGGTGTGCAATGATGGAATAGCATGCGATTCCGCGAGGGGCGGCGGTGCGCGTCCTCCGACCTTTTCATACCCCACTATCCACGTCGGCGTGGAGTTGATTTTAGATAGTGTGTCAAGCACAGCGAGCCACCGAGCCCCGCGGAATACATGTAAAGTAATCCGCGTCCGCTCGCCACGCTTCGGGCTCGCTGCGCTCGCCACACTATCTAAAATCAACTCCATGCCGACATGGATAGTGGGGGTATGAAAAGGTCAGATGACGCGTACCGACGCCCCTCGCGGGCTCACTGCACTCGCCACGCTTCTGGTTGGCGTTGATAGTGGGGGTGGCGTTGACCATGGGGGTGCATTTAACATGATAAGCACCCTTCAGTGAGCTTGTACAATTAAAAATAGAATTGCATCGCATCACATGCCACTTGCTGGCATGCGATGCTATGCAATATTTAATTGTACAATCAGGGGCATTTTCCCGAATATCGCATCGCATACCATGGCATATGTTATGCCATGGTATGCGATGGGCACCGTGCTAGGAAACAAGTACCTGGGGGTGTGCAAGGATGGAAAAGCATGCAAATCGGCAGGAAATGGCCGAAAATCTGCAAAAAAAAAAAAAAAAAATCGGCCGAAAATCGGCCGCTAAATCGTATAGTGGATCAAATCGTCTGCAAATCGGTCAATAAATCGTATGCGATTTACATTAAATCGGGCGCCCAGATAATACACAAGTACCAAAATAACAGCAGATGTAAAATGTTGCAACTGGTAGACCGAACAATGGCATAAAGTTACATGCTAGGCCAGGTGTACAAAATACATTGGAGGGCACAGAGGTGAGCCCGGCAATACATGAGGTCCAAGTCAAACAGCGGGAGCAGATATGACGGACAAGTGGGCAGTAGGGGGATAAAAATACATTTTAAAGCTGCGATCCCAAGAATCTGCTGCTCTGCTCTCGTCCCTGCGCAGCTGAACTGGGGGCAACTGCCAACAAACGGATAGAGAGAGCTATTTTTTAAATTACTATTAAAGGTTACTGTCAGTGCAGCATACACCTGTTTATTCATAGTCCAGGAACCCCTTGCTCATTTTTTCATTCATGTTACAGTAATTCATAACCTCTCAGTTCTACTCTCCAAAATCTAGTTGTTACCATTGACTTGTGATCATATCTAAATATCATCTCTAAATATAAGATCTCTTAGGCCACTTTTATTAAAACAGTATTTGGGAAGCATATAGGAGAGGGGACCATAAAAAGCAAGACAATAGGCCATTCCCGCTTTAAAATAACAGTGTTGCACATGAATATATGTACATATTCAGGATTAAGAGGAAATGCTGGCAACATTTAATCATACTGTACTTATAACATTTTCATTTGTTGCATTCAAAATATGTTCCTCCTGGAGGAAACTTTACTTCATCCTGATTCCAGAAATGAAGATAACTGACGTTCTATTGCCTACACAAGACCACCACACTATACATGGTTTCTCTCTTTAGAGTGAAAATGTGGAAACCATATTACATTTCAAGCAAGAATTTACACAGCATGAAAATAGTATCCCAGTAAAAAACATTGTCAATGTATATTTAACAAGAATAACAAAAACAACCTGTAAAGCTGGGTACACACATACAAATGTATCTGTCCAATCTGTCTCGTGGGAACAAAAATCTTGCAATATATAGGAGAATGTGATTAATAAGCCATTCGCTTCCAAACACTGAAAAATGGTCAGAAATGATTGTTCGGATACATTTGGAAATGGATTTAACCAATTTTCCTGAATGACCTTGTTTTCCAGTGTTTGGAAGCAAATGTTCAATTCTCGTATGCTCCAATACATTGCCAGATTTTTCTTCCCATCAGATTGGACACCTAAGAAGTGGTCCAGTTCCTACCCACTTTATTAGCTCACATGTTGTACAATATCATGGCCTGATTGCTGCTCTGCTAAGTAATGTCACAAACATATATAGGATTAGAATGGTTTAAAACATCTCCCACTATGCAGAGAAATTTATTAAAGTATGCTTTCCGGCAGTTCAAAGGGTATTTTTGAAGATGATTAATATGCCTAGACATTCATTATTCATTGGCATACCTGGATTAATAGAAATTGAACTAGATGCCTTCCAAATATAAAATGATTTGCAGGGAGTTTCTATTAACCTAGAATTGCTTTTAACCCTTAAACCTAGAATCATTTAAACATAATGTCTATATTTACAGTATTTTAAATTCAAATCAAAACTATGCCAGTGAAAATCAATCAACAGAAGTCCCAAGCTGGAAAAAGATCGGATATTGTTTGACTGAACTTACCATGCCTATATATTTTAATAAGGCAAGAAAAATAAAATAGAAAATGACAGGTTTATAAATATTATTCTGTATTTATATAAATAAAAAAGATACAAAGCACACGATAAGCCAAATATGCTCAGACCAGCAAATGAAGCAGATATGACTGAAGTTCACAGTCCCTTTAAATAAAGTTGTTCACAACTTTTAAAGTATCAAAACAGAAATACTAGTTTTGTAACTTATGAAAAGCAGCTTTCAGTAAGTTGTTTGAATTTAGCAATAAAAGCTTATAACAAATGGAACTAAAGAAATAGCCATCTGTATTTATATAAACTTTTTTTTAAATAAAATAAAATAATGTTAAATAGTGACAAACAAAATGAAATCACCTATCACTAATAAAAAGTATCTGAACTGTATCTTACCTTCGGGGAAGGAATCTCAAGAATGAGAACTAATTGAACAGTCTAAAACTATTGCCCCCATCTACAGAGTACTGATAGTATTAGCAGTTCTTAGGCACTGCATTCAAAGCAAGAGTGCAACTGGGTGTCTCAGGGGGTGGATAGGAATTAGTGTTCCCAGACGCAACCTGGATTTTAACTAAGGACCAAAGAGAGAGAGAGAGAGAGAGAGAGAGAGAGAGAGAGAGAGAGAGAGAGAGAGAGAGAAAAAAAAAAAGACATCTGGTAATCACAGAATTTGCTTCAGAAAGTCAAATTGGGACTGGGAAGGGAGAAAGGGGAGACCTTAAATAGTAAATTCTGAGTGAACCTCAGAACATAGTTTAACTATTATAAAGAAATAGAACTTTTGGTGCATCAAAAATCATAGCTAAGGCTCCTCATCATCTATTAAGATGATAGCAGACTGGTGTTTATGTAACAAAATGTAGACATTTCTCCTATTTTTTACCTTAAACAGTACCTATTACTTAATTGTTATGGTGTGTACTCACGGTACAATCCAGCATGAGATTTTGACTATATAGTCAAAATGGCATTGGGATTGCATGCAGATCGCACAGGTTTTTTACCTTGTGCTCCCGATGCGCGCTCCCGGGACAGCACAAATTGAAACCCAAATAGACAGGGCAGCAATGACTACAGTATATAGTGGAAATCTGAAGCAGAAAGCATGAATTGTATGTAAATAGCACGTGAGTTAGCAAAGATTGCATAGCAAGTTGAATAGCAAAGGAATCTGTACACACTAGAAGGGTACTTCAAATTTTTGTTTTCTTCAACTTTTTCAATGAAAATAAGTTACCTATATTAACAGCAATGTCACAACAAGGTTCTGAACAACACACCTGCCATGTCAAAGGAGGGTCTCATTCCCCGTAATATGTATAACTTCCCAGTAGATGTCTAACTCAATGCAACATAGTTAAAAGATGAATTTAGAAGGAAGTAAACAGCTGCAACATGCAGAAAAAGCATCATCCTTATTTATATATAAAGACAATGGCTTCCTATGTAATTTGGATATGATCACAAGTCTATTTGAAAGAAGCACACACACACACATTATATATAGGGTGCAGGTTGTTCGTTATATATATATATATATATATATATATATATATATATATATATATATATATATATATATATATATATATATATATATATATATATATATATATATATATATATATATATATATATATGGTACTCTTTACCTAGAACGGCGCCCGCGATTAGAATCGCGGGCGTCGGGGGTAAAAAATCGCGGGCATCGCGGGAACATCAAAATCGTGTACCCGCGATGACCGCGATTTTCCCATAGGGAACAATGTTAAAAAGCCTGATTGACCGCGATTTTACTTTAAAATGCCTCAATGCCCGCGATTTTCACATAGGAATCAATGTTAAATGGGCTACAGAGCCCAAATAGGCAGAATTAACCCTTAAATGTCACCCCAATTTTTGTACGCCACCCCACGATCCACGCCAACCCGAAGCGTGGCGAGCGCAGCGAGCTCGCGAGGGGCGGCGGTACGCGTCCTCCGACCTTTTCATGCCCTACTATCCACGTCGGCGTGGAGTTGAGAATAGAATAGTGAGGCGAGCGCAGCGAGCCACCGAGCCCGAAGCTTCGGGTTGGCGTGGATCGTGGGGTGGCGTACAAAAATTGGGGGGACATTTAAGGGTTAATTGTGCCTATTTGGGCTCTGTAGCCCATTTAACATTGATTCCTATGGGAAAATCGCGGGCATTGAGGCATTGAATGCAAAATCGCGGTCAATCAGGCTTTTTAACATTGTTCCCTATGGGAAAATCGCGGTGATCGCGGGCATCGCGTCGCGGCCGTTTATGTACTGCCCGCGATGCCGCGATCACCGCGATGGGCGCCGTTCTAGGTAAAGAGTACCATATATATATATATATATATAGATAGATAGATAGATAGATAGATAGTAGTCCACAACACAAATGTATTCAAACATCAAGGGAGAGTCGACGTTTCGGTACACTTGGGGATCTTTTTCAAGACCACCTTGAGAAGCAGGAGCATACACTTCGTTGCCATCCATGTGCTTACATACTGCCGGGTATAATATGTGTTTAATATAATGAAAGTATGTGTGTTCATTCAGTTTAAGCTCAAAGTATTGGCAAAAATCTAGGTAGGTCTATGGTGGGTATTCAAACCGGGATTCCAACTGTCGGAACGACCGGACAATCGGAATCCTGGCCGTTTTCGCTGAGTAGAGGGTCAGAAATTCGACAATCCATGGTCATTTCCGACAAAACAGTTCCGACATTAAAGTCAGATCTGACAGCTTTCAATTCTGTCTATAATAGCAGCATTGCTGTGGTTAAGCACAAAGGCGGATGCCGATATTTCTCCTGTCAGGAAATAATCGGCACAGATTGAATAACCCCCTATATCAGAGTTGTCAGTCGTACATTGATGAAATGGGTACTTTGACGATTCCAAGAGAGCAAGGATTGCTTACCTAAGTTTGCTTCACATCAGTATCAAGCCTAATGATAGAGCTTACTTGTAATTGATGTAGAGATGTCCTCTGATGAAACAGTATTTCTCTTTCATTATTTAAAAGGGTTGGGATCGTTTAGTTGACCAGAACTAGGTCGAGAAGCATTGGGTTGACACCACTAGGTCGACACGGGTCAGGTCGACCGTCAAATGGTCGACATGGGGTTTTTCACTGCCAGCAACCAAATGAATTCCTACCCACAATGCAGACTGAAAAGTGCACTGTCCAGCCCTTATTATGCAATATGCAATTACATATGACAAAGCCACCAAATAAACTAAACATGTGCCATGTTTTCCAATGCAGCCTAAAGAACAATGGAAAAGAAGAGATCAAGGTTACCACAGTGGGGATCCCGACTACCGGCGCTAATACAGATGTCTGTTTGATTATTTGTTTGAGTGCCTCCTTTCTAGTTGGATCATAATATATACACTGCCAGCCATCTGAATCTTACATTTTTTTTTTTTAGGAAGTTTCAGCTTGAAATTACTATTTTCCACCCTTGATTAATACAAAGTAAAAATATACAATAGTCAGTTTATTTTCATAACTGACGATATCGTCATAAATTTGCAACAAGTTTTTAGTATCAAATTAAATTTTTCGTGAATGACATGAGGAAACATAACGAAATTCCCATTGCAACAAGAAGAGCAGTAGTGGCATTATATAATGAAAGCACCTCGTATCGAGAAATTGCCAAAAAAGTGAAAGTTTTGTTAAAAAGTGTTCAACGTCAATACAAAGATTCAGAGACACTGGCAGTTATAGTGATCATCCTCAGACCGGATGTCCGAAAGTAACTTATAGTGGTTATCAGTAAACAGAATAGACTGTTAACAGCATCAGAAATCCGCACTGACGTCAACAGAACCCGTAAAAAGTCTATCACTAATGACTGTGAAAAGAAGATTGAGAACTGCTGGACTTAAAGAGTGCATTGCATTAAAAAAAAAAATCTTTGCTACATCCAATTAATAAAAGCAAACGACTTCAATGTCCCACAATTCCCAGGTTGGGGTGCAGTGGCCTGTGACCACACACTCTAGTAAATACAAATACAGTGGATTCAGCATAATAAACTAACTCACATTAATATACAAATAATCAAATAAATTGTTATATTGATTATTTGTATATTAATGTGAGTTAGTTTATTATGCTGAATCCACTGTATTTGTATTTACTAGAGTGTGTGGTCACAGGCCACTGCACCCCAACCTGGGAATTGTGGGTGCTGTTTGCACCCCATTCGTAGGAATGGCGAGTGCGGTGGTACATCTGTATCTCTATATGTGTGGGTTAATTTTAATTAACCTTTCTGTGATCATAGCTTTTTCATGCACCCCGGATAAGCTCATTTATCTGAAACCTGTGACAGCTGCCCCTTTAATACTAATTTAATACTAATTCAGGTGTTGTGTTAGGTGATTGTCTCACCTTTAAAAGCTAGAAGGTACTTGGCAGGTGAGCTTTAACCCAAGAAAAAACACATGTTCCTTTTAGCTATGATGTGTCAGCAGTTGCCAGGTTCTTAAGAGAACAGTTGTTAGTGTAGGACTTGCAGTGAAATGGGGTCCCTTGGCGATGGGCTGCAAGCTTAAATGCACTGATCCAATCATGAACTAAAACCCTATTATTTATTTCTTTGATTATTTGTATATTAAGGCGAGTTACTTTATTGTGCTGAGCAGTATTTGTATTTGTATTTATTAGAGCATGTGGTCATAGACCACTGTACCTCAACCTGAGAACTGTGGGTGCTGTATAAACAAACAAGGTAACTACTCAGTTGGTACAGAATAAATGAACATATGCTAATGAAAACTTAAAAACACAATGGAAATGCATGTACAATGATAAATACCCAAGCATATCAAAAGGACTTTTAAATCATTTTCAATTACACAAACCTTCACTGGAAAACCGTGTACATCCTTCAAGGTTTAGCTGAATATTGGCATCACCATCTTCTCTTGTTTTTCCCAGCAACATCCAGTTTTCCACATCACTTTGGTCACTATCTGATGTTGAAAGCTCTTCATCCCCAACATGAACATCCTCTTCCTCAGAACTTCCCCTAACCACAACAACTTCTTGGACAACGCCACCTTTGTAACTTTTACTAGAGTTTAGAGATTTAGACTTTGGGACTCTGGACACTTTTTTTTTAGCTGTAGATGTTTTGGGAGTGGACTGGTTCTCCGGTTGATCTGCTATTTTCAGTACTTTCCCTTTCATCTTGGAATAATACACACTATCGTCATCCAAACTGTCAGATAGTATAATAACTGCAGACGAGTCGGAAGCCTTTATGTCATCGCTGTCAGAAATGGCAATCACTCTAGTCTTCTGTCTGGAGTTGTTGTAGTTCAAATTGCATATCCCATCTGAAGCACTACCATCTGTCTCCTGACCATTTTCCTCTAATTTTTCTAGGTCAGCTTCACTGAGATTCTGGGAATAGTGCACCTGGCTATACAGGTAACATTCCACTTCACTGTCAATGCTCTCGTCACTGGAAGACTCCTCACGGTACAACTCATCTTCATATGCAGCCACATCCATCTCATCATTAAACATAGTGAGGTAACTTCTGCTGCAAGGGAAGCCAAATATGAGTATAATCGAACAACAGATGAATGCAGCATATCAAAAAGGGTTCCATGATTAGAATGCGCTACTGGCAGTAAATAAAAACACCTACAAAGTACCTCTCTATGTTAAACAAAGTCAACAAAATACTTTTTATGCAAAAAATTAGTTCTACTGTTTCAGAATTCGGATTATTGGAATGTTGGAAAAATTAGGAAAATTGGCCATCTATTTGCTACTGTAACTGTCAAATAGGTGTACAGCCAAGCATCTCAGTGATACACTATGGCACATTGGGACTAACTGAAATGAATCTGGAGTGTGAAATTGCTGCCAATGCTTAAGCCAGTGGTTTCCAACCCTGGTCCTCAAGTACCCCCAACAGTGCATGTTTTCCAGGTCACCCAGCAGGTGCGCTCATTATTCAGGCACCTTTGAAAAAATCCACAGGTGGAGCTAATTATAGCACTTGTGATTCTGTGTGGAGACCTGCAAAACATGAACTGTTGGGGGTCCTTGAGGACCAGGGTTGGGAACCTCTGGCTTAGACAAGAGTTATCTTTAAAACAGAGGCGCCGTGCTCAACATACAGACCGTTCCACAACGCTAGCAGGGCCCTAATTTAAAAGCTGGTAGGAATCCAGGACACATACTGCAGAGTAATGATCATGTTAACAATCAGAATTTAGATTTATATTCAGTATTAGCCCAAACAGATAGGTAAGATTTTGGCATCAGTTGGTGCTCAGCTGAACATGTATTATTAATGATATCAACACGGCTCCAGCAGCCCACCTGCAGCCCTGCTGTGTTTCTGCCCGGCGTCCCCCTCAGTGCGTAACTTGGTGAGAGGGCGCCTGCTAAGTGTAAGTGGGGCAGACGGCTATTTAAATCCGCTCCCCTGCCCTCCACTCACTAATTCCTGCCAGCTGATGCTGCAGACTGCAGGAGGGTGTCTTCCTCCTTCAGTGATATCGTCGCAACCTTCCACAGCCATCCACCTGTTCTATATGTGTGGTCCCAATGCCGTGCTCGGCCATCTGTACTACAGTCCGGGGGCACAGCACAGTCTGTAGCCTGCTTGGCAGATGGTGGCGGAATCACACATATAGTACAGACGGACTGCGCAACACAAGTAGTTGTGAATGTTCCCAGCACGTGGGGTGGTGCCTAAGCCCTCCTGCCGCCGCTAAGGTACTGCTGCAGCTGCCTGTTGGTGAGCTGCCCCTTCGCTGATAGCGAGTCCCCTTGCACCCTCTGTGAATGTGTGTATAATATAGAGCTAGCTGCTTTTATATATCTAGAAATATCTATCTCTCTAGGGCAGGCCTGGCCAACCTGTGGCTCTCCAGATGTTGTCAAACTACAAAACCCATCATGCCCTGCCACAGTTTTGCTATAAGGGAGACTTAAAACTGTGGCAAGGCATGCTTGGATTTGTAGTTTGAAAACATCTGGAGAGCCACAGGTTGGCCTGTCGAGAGAGAGAGAGAGAGTGAGTTAGAGTTTCCTGTACACCAAATTACTGCCTTGCCCCGGGCATCAGAAATCCTAGTTTTGGCCCTGCATCCACCTCATTGTGGCAGTTGGTGAGAGGGCTATTTTAAATCCTCTCTCCCCTGCCCTATAGCTCTGTACACCTGGCAGACCATGTTAACCCCATTGGCAACGAGCGTGTTAACCCCATTACCAACGAGCACGTAGGTAAGCAGAACTTATGTGGCATAATAGGGTCGGGTCGGGATGGTCGCATGCATATGGAGCTCCGGATCCCATCCCCGGACGCCCGGAGAGGGGGTGAAAGGGCACATCCATCGAGAAAGTAGTCAGAGGAGGGATGAGAATGGAGGTGAGGATAGTCAAAGGAGGAAGGATGCAGTCGGCCCTCACCACGGCGTTCCCCGACGCAGCAGCTCCCTGGACTGGAGGTGCTGCGTTGTGGGAAGCAATTTAGCAGGACTCTAGCCCTCCCGCCTCCCTGCTCAAATATCACTGTCTCAACTTGTATCTACTACTGGAACTTGTGAGTAACAGACTTAGGGCCTTATTCTAGTTCACTCTGACAAAATCCTTGTTAAATGGACAAAACTAAGTGCACTGCAGGGGGGGGGGGCAGATGTAACTTGTGCAGAGAGAATTAGATTTGGGTGAGTTATTTTGTTTCTGTGCAGAGTAAATACTGGCTGCTTTATTTTTACACCGCAATATAGATCTCACTTTGAAGTAAAACCCCACCCAAATCTAATTCTCTCTGCACAAGTAACATCTGCCCCACCTGCAGTGCACATGGTTTTTTTCATCTAAGAAGTATTTTGTCAGAAAGAGTGAACTAGAATAAGGCCCTTAATCACTGGAGATAACCAATTTGCTACAGTCATTAACGGAACCTTGGGCTACCTGTCTATCTTGTTCTGGACACTCTTAAAAACACATAGAAGATAATTATCTAATTTTTTATACAGTGGCCACTAAGTATTGAATATATAGTATTTTTTTACTTGTGAGACAAATATAAAACCATTTTTTACAATAAAAAACTGTTTATTATTATAATTGTTTCCAGTATTAAGTCATACCTTCATGCACCTTAATAACTAAGCGCAGCTTTGGTATTATAATCTTTTTCAGTTTGAAGTTTTAGACCCATGTGAGTGGATCTGCCACTAATTAGCACTACAAGTCTGCTGCTAGTGGTATATTAAAATCAACATAAATTGAGTTTTAACACAAACATTAATTAATTAAACAAAAATTTAACTAGCGCCGATCTTTGGGGGCAACCTCAAAAAAATTGGATTTGACATTGCATTACGATGTTTGGTATAACTGTGTAATGGACATTACTGAGTGTGGTTTATGTAAGGGGCATTAGGTTGTGTGTAAATTTTTAGTGCCCACTGTCCCTATTAGTATATCTGGCTCCTAGATTTTAAAGAAATTTGTTGCGCTCTGTTATACAGAGTTCAGTTTGGAGTACCTAGCAATGTTGTAGTTAAGGGCCACATGCACCAAGCTTCAAAAAATAATTAAGGGGAGAGTGATAAACAACCAGCTACCAACTGCCATTTTCAAACCCAGCATCCAACATGGCAGTTAGCAGGGGCAGAGTATTTATTAACGCCAGATGCCTGTTATGCCTTATAACACCTAGAGAACGAGTTCATCAAACCTTCTAAGGAGGATCACAACCATTGACGGTATAAACCAGGCATGTCCAAACGATGGCCCTCCAGCTGTTGTGAAACTACGTCCCATCATGTCTTGCCACAGTTTTGAGATTAGTGAATGCTAAAACTATGGCACGGCATGCTGGGATGTGTAGTTTCACAACAGCTGGTGGGCCACAGTTTGGACATGCCTAGTATAAGGTGTGCGTTTCTTCCCACTCCTCCCACCAATGTTGTAATTCAAGATGCAGCAACCCTATGGTTCTGCACATGTGCAGGAATCATCCTACTGATGATTTAAGCCAGTGGTTCCCAACTTCCCAACTCTGGTCCTCAGGTACCCCCAACAGTGCACGTTTTCCAGGTCTCCACACAGAACCAAGTGACATAGGGGCAGATGTATCATTAAGCGTTTTACGTTTGTGAAATAACGAGTCCCGCTTCTCCTGCATAACGAGGAGAAGCGGGCACTCATTATGGGGAGATGTATTAACATCCCCCAAGCCGATAAGGAGAGCCGTTATGCCCAGCGTTAACGGCTCTCCTTATCGGCTCCCTCGCCGCCCCGCACATGCGCACTCCCCGTCGCCCCCCCTGCCCGGCTTACTGGGCATGCGCGAGATCTCGCAAAAACCGCGAGATCTCCAGCGCAGCCCAAGCCAGACGCAGGGCTAGCGTTGTCCCCATAGTGGGGGATAGGACAACGCTAGCCCTGAGCTGGCGAAGCGGCCGGGGCGAATTAACGCCTTGAAGGCTGTTAATACATCACCCCGGCCGTTAATCCCTGGGGGGGATTGCAGGGACAGCTCCGCCGAGCGTAACTCGGCGGGCTGTCACTAGCGCACGTTAGGTGCGCTAGTAATACATTAGGGACAGACGTAATCCCCCCCAGTTAACCAGCGTTAAGTGCATTTTTGCACTTAACGCTGGTTAATACATCTGCCCCATAATTAGCTCCACCTGTGGATCTTTTGAAATGTGTCTGAATAATGAGTGCACCTGCTGGGTGACCTGGAAAACGTGCACTGTTGGGGTTATTTGAGGACCAGGGTTGGGAACCACTGGTTTAAGCCATTGATGACATCACTATCCTTGTTGAACCGCCCCAAAGTAATTTATAGTAGGTGGCACATTATTCCTTATGAAGCACAAGTTTTCCTAAAGTGGTTACACTAGAACTCACTAGCTATACAGCTGTATTAACAAATCGTTTTGTATTAGCAGTATATACGTGCATTAGGGATAAAACACCACTGTGCATGGTAACAGAAGACATACAGTAAGCGGTGTAGCTATTTAATAAGCATATGGATGACACCGTGCGCGTCATTGGCAATACTGGAGTGGAAGTAACATAAAAATATACTAATACTATTACTACTGCTGTTATGGTAGTGTCCCCGCATTGCCCCGCTCACAGCAGCACACAGGGCAACCGGGGTCTGTGTATAGCACAGCGCAGCAGCTACTTGTTATTACCTGACAGCTGATAGCACCGGCTCCACATGGGCAGCAGCATTGGGGTAACCACAGGAAGTTCCCGCAGGAAGCAGAGCAGAATCCTGATGCACGTGGGGACGGTGTAACTGCCAGGAGGTTCCCCCGGAAACAGCACAATGGTTCCGCTATGTATGTGTGGTATGCAGCTGCTGCATGCATATTGAGGGGGAGAGACACCACAGACCCGCGCTGCATATCCCGATATACTGTATATTATTTTTTACTTACACATATGGTATACAGCAGTCATATAGAACCTTTACACATATATCTGTGGTTCGTACCGCATCTTTTTTGACACTGAAAGTATCACGAATTTTTAATAATACCCAATGTCATCTAATCTATGTATACCATGAATTCTCATAGTGGTGTCGGTCGTCACCATAAACTGATAACTGTTTCAAAACCCAACAGATAAGGTTGTTGGACCATGTGTGAATGCGGCATATTACTATTTAAGAGTGTTAGTTTAATATTAAACTTTTGAATGCCAAGTGAAATTAACAAAATAGGTGTAAAATTTGCTAAGAAAACAATTGTATTAATCACAATATAGAAACGCTAGCTTCAGATGGGGACTATGTAAAAACCGGACCGGACTAGACTCCGGACCGCCGGACAGGACATCAAAATCTGCAGTCCGGAGCTTATAGGGTCCGGTTCGGGGGGTGTCCTGTTCGGGGGTGTCTTGTCCGGGGGGTCCCTGTGATAGCTATCATCAGGGACATGGGGAAGGGGAGATTACAGCCTCCCCCTGTGGTCCGGATCGTCCGGTTTTTGCTACATGCCCGGACCATACAGGGAGACTTTATTCTACCCCTCCTCCTCTACCTGGTGACAGGTGTCACAGGCAGAACCCCCAGACAGGACACCCCCCGGACCGGACGCTACAAGCTCCAAAATGCAGAGTTTGATGTCTGGTCCGGCGGTCCGGGGGTTTTGTCCTGGTCCGGTTTTTACCCATACCCCTTCAGATGCATGTAGAGTGATGTAGGGATGGCCAGCGTCAACAGCCATTGATGCTATGTCTTTAAATGTCAGAGGTTTGATCCTTCCTGCCAATAGTGGCATAGGTGCCACGGGGATTCACCTCTGCATTTTAGTGCCCTGGCTCAGTGTTTCTAAACTCTGCCATTATAGTCCATGTTTTTTTGGATATCCATGTTGATTCCTGATGTTTCAATCACATTGACAGAGGTTTTAAATCTACCTGTGCTCAAGCATGGATATTCTTAAAACCTGGGGTACTCTTTACCTAGCACGGCGGCCATCGCGGGCATTGAATGCACTAAAAAAATCGGGTGCGACGCGATGCCCGCAATTTCCCATAGGGAACAATGTTAAATGTCTCAATTGACCCGATTTTTCTGTTCAATGCCTCAATTGACCCGATTTTTCCATAGGAAACAATGTTAAATGGCCCACAGAGGCCAAATAGGCACCCAAAAGTGTGAAATGGCCCCCCAAATTGTTAACGCCACCCCACGATCAACGTGAACCCGAAGTGTGGCGAGCGCAGCGGTACGCGTCCTACGACCTTTTCATACCCCCACTATCTGTAACGTGCGTGGGTGGATGTGAGGTAGGTGGTGGGCTGAGCCCTCAGCCGGGACCGCTGTTTAGAACGGCCACGGCAAAGCCCTACGCTAACTCTGTTGGCCGTCCCGGACCAGTGACCGCGGGCTGCAAGGTGCTAGGCTTCGCCTGTAGCCGCCGCGTTCGAAAGAGTCAGTTAAGCCGACTCTAACCCCGATGCAGCCAGGTGTTATGTAGGGACAAACCCACGGCGACCGTCAGGGACTCGGACCAAGAGGAGGAACTGGCTAATAGGGCCTAGCTGGAAAGAACACCCTATCTCGCGGCACCAGACCAAGGACGGGGGGGTGTGACCGAGTCACAGACACCAAAGCAAAACATGACGGGGTATACCAAAGACACCCCTACAATAAATGATACAAATACCGATACCCCAAAAACGGGCGAGTACCCCCTAGCCTGCGCCTTTCCTAACTTCGGAGAGGCCAGGCATAAACCAGGAAAGAACAACTAAAGAATAAGAGCTGCTTGCCCACAAATAAAAGAATAAAGAACCAGGCTCCACTGGAGCACTTACACAACCAGATCGGAAACACCAGCGGCAATGGATGGAGAAGTGCACGTCTGGAGGATCTCGGCGGGACCAGAGGACACAGCTGCTGACCACGGAACAACCGCAGGACCGGCGGTATGATGGGGCCGAGCTAGTGGCACGGAAGGCGGCACAGGATAAGTGCAGGGTGGTGTAAAGAGCAGGGACCGGGACACCAGAGAGTAACTGACTCTCCAAAGAAACAATATCACCGGCGGGGCTGAATTGGGCCAGCCCCCTTAAAAGGGTGCTGCTGGCCAATCAGCCTCCGCCGTGAGATCCGACCCTGACCCTCTTTTATTTAATCCCAGCTGTCTGGGCGCGCGCCACCCGGCGTCCCCTGGTTGCCTGGCAACCGCCGGGTGACGCGGCCAGACTTTCATAACAGTCCCCCGGCTGGGCGGAAGTGACGCGCCGCAGCCGGGCGGACGTCGCGTCCTTCCCCCGGGACTCGCCGGGCGGAAGTGCCTGGACCGCCCTTCTAAGGGCGCCGGGACGCTGCTGCGGCGGCACCGCAGCAGCGCGCTTGTCAGCGCTGCTGACAGTACCCCCCCCCCTTGAGGAGAGGTTTTGAAACCTCTACCCCCAGGTTTATGGGGAAACTCCAGAAAAAATCTTCTTTTCAGGTTTTGGGCATGGACATCCCTATCGGGGACCCAAGACCTTTCTTCTGGCCCAAACCCTTTCCAATGGACCAAAAAGTGAAGGGTACCACGGACAAATTTGGAGTCCATAATTTTTTCAATCAAGAACTCCTGCTGTCCCTGAACATCCACTGAAGGAACCCCTCTGATGATCTTCCGGGGAAATTTATGAGAAAAGAAGACAGGCTTTAAAAGAGACGCATGGAAGGTATTCACAATCTTGAGGGACTTAGGCAGCAATAAGCGAAAAGCGACCGGATTAACCCTCTTGATGATTTTATATGGACCAATAAACTTGGGCCCAAGTCTTGCCGAAGGTTGGTGCAATTTGATGTTTCGGGTTGAAACCCAGACCCAGTCACCAACTTTAAATGGGCAAGGGCGTCTAAATCGATCCGCCAACACCTTCTCTTTCCATGCTGTCTCCTTAAGAGCATCCTGAATCTTTTTCCACGAGGTCTTGAAGTGAAAGACCCGAGATGGAACCGAAGACGGAGCCTGAGCAAAAGAATTGGCCTGAGGGTGGAAACCATATACTGCGAAGAAGGGCGACACCTTAGAGGCAGAATGTACTGCATTATTATATGCAAATTCTGCCATGGGGAGATGCTCCACCCAATCATTCTGCAACTTAGAAATAAAACAACGCAGATACTGTTTCAAGGACTGGTTGAGCCGTTCGGTCTGTCCGTTGGACTGAGGGTGGAAAGCGGACGTCAGGCTCAGTTTGATTTTAAGAGTTGCACAAAAAACCCTCCAAAACTGTGCTACAAACTGCGGACCCCTGTCTGAAACAATGTCAGTGGGCAATCCATGCAGCCTGAAAATATGCCTCAGAAACAATGAAGCCAACTCCCTGGCCGACGGCACCTGCTTAAGGGCTACAAAATGTGCCATTTTAGAAAACCTGTCAATGACAACCCAAATGGTTTGACAGTTGGCAGATATTGGTAAGCCTACCACAAAATCCATGGCAATGTGGGACCATGGCCTTGCCGGAATGGACAATGGCATGAGCTCACCAAAAGGCCTAGACCGAGGCACTTTATGTTTGGCACAAATAAAACATGATCGCACAAAGTCCCTGACATCCTTGGACATTCCTGGCCACCATACAACTCGGGCCAATAAGTCCTTGGTCTTATGAATCCCGGGATGCCCTGCAGTCCTGCTATCATGAAAGTCTGTGAGTACTCTTCGCCTGAGAGCCTCAGGGACAAATAACCGACCTCTAGGAGTCTGAGCAGGGGCCTGTTCTTGGGCCTGACGAATGAGCCCTTCTAGCGTCAACCTGAGGCCGGCCCGTATGCAGGAGGCAGGGAGAATGGGGACCACCGAGTCTTCTGTGGAATGTTGTGGAACAAAACACCGTGACAGGGCGTCCGCTCGAACATTCTTCGGACCGGGTCTATAGGAAATGGTGAAATTGAAGCGAGTAAAGAATAACGCCCAGCGGGCATGCCGGGCATTAAGTCTCTTGGCTGCTTCAATATACTGCAGATTCTTGTGGTCTGTTAATACCACTACTTGATGATTAGCACCTTCTAGCCAATGCCTCCATTCCTCGAAGGCCCACTTGATGGCTAACAATTCTCTGTCCCCAACATCATAATTGGTCTCTGCTGCAGAGAATTTCTTAGACATATAGGCGCAAGGGTGCAGAATCTGCGTTTTGGGGTTGGTTTGTGAGAGCACTGCTCCTGCACCCATTTCCGAGGCATCTACCTCCACCACAAAGGGACGCTCAGGGTCCGGGTGCTTGAGAATAGGAGCGGACACGAAGGCTTGTTTGAGGGTTTGAAAAGCCTGTTTGGCTTGTAAGGACCAATTCCCTGGATCCGAACCCTTCTTGGTAAGAGCAACCAGAGGAGCTGCAATAGAGGAGAAAGAAAAAATGAAGCGTCGATAGTAATTGGCAAATCCAAGAAATCTTTGGATTGCCTTAAGATTGGTTGGTTGTACCCAATCCACTATCGCCTGGAGCTTCTTAGGATCCATGCTAAAACCCTCAGCTGAGATGATATATCCCAAAAATGCGATTTCGGGAACTTCAAACTCACATTTTTCGAGTTTGGCGAATAAATTATTCTCCCGCAACCGTTGGAGAACCTGCCTCACCTGGGCTCTGTGTGAATCTAGATCCTTGGAATAAATCAGAATGTCATCCAAGTAAACGACTACAAAACTTCCCAAAAAATCTCGTAAGACATCATTGATAAAGTCTTGAAATACGGCAGGGGCATTGGACAGCCCAAAGGGCATCACTAAATACTCGTATTGCCCAGAGTGTGTGCTAAATGCCGTCTTCCACTCGTCCCCTGCTTTTATTCTAATGAGGTTATACGCCCCTCTGAGGTCAATTTTGGAGAAGACCGTGGCGGACCTCAATTGGTCGAATAAAACTGAAATGAGGGGAAGGGGATACGCATTTTTTATGGTGATTTTGTTTAAGGCCCGAAAGTCGATACAAGGACGTAGGGACCCATCCTTCTTGGCCACGAAGAAGAATCCAGCGCTAAGAGGAGATTTAGACGGGCGGATAAACCCCTTTTCTAAACTTTCTTTTATGTATTCATTCATGGCCTTGGTCTCCGGGATAGACAAAGAATAAAGTCTCCCCTTAGGTAAGGAAGCGTCGGGTATAAGCTGAATGGCACAATCATAGGAACGATGGGGCGGAAGCTTATCCGCTTTACCCTTGGAAAAAACATCCGCGAAATCTACGTATGCTGGCGGTATAGCTGAGAGTGACACAGAGGCCTGAAGAAAGGAGGGATTTATGCAGGAATCAAAACAAGAGGAACTCCACCGCACAATGTCCCCTGTTTTCCAATCAACCTGCGGGCTATGGAGGACCAACCAAGGATGACCCAGAACCAGCGGGACAGCTGGACACTTGACCAGAAAGAAAGAAATCTCCTCCTTATGAAGTACCCCAATAGAAAGCCGTACTTTGGGAGTACAAAAAGAAATTTCCCCATTGGGCAGAGGACTCCCATCCAGTCCTCTCATGGTGATCCTATGACTTAATGGGATGGCGGAGATACCGAGACTCTCGGCTAACGCAGAATCTAGAAAATTACCGGCAGCACCACTGTCAACGAAAGCTGAGCAATTAAAACAGCTCTCTCCATAGACGAGGGTCGCAGGGACCAATAAGGAGTTATTTGAGGAAAACAGCTTCAGGCCCAAGTGAGTCTCCTCTTCTCTCACTTGGCCTGATCTTTTACCGCTCTATTGGGGCAGGCGCGATATTGATGACCTCTACGCCCGCAGTAGAGGCATAACCCAGCGCTGATCCTGCGCGCTCTCTCTTCGGGAGTGATCCGAATGGACCCCAATTGCATGGGTTCCTCGGCATCTTCCGAGGACTCTGAGACATATGGGATGGGATGAGAGAGTGACGCTCTCTCAGCTCCGCGTTCGCGGAGTCGGCGGTCTATCTTAATAGACAACTCCATGAGCTTATCTAGCGAACCAGGAACTGGGTACTGAATCAAGCTGTCTTTTATAGTGTCGGATAACCCACACCGAAACTGACTGCGCAGAGCGGGGTCATTCCAGCCACAGTCGTTCGCCCAGCGGCGGAACTCTGTACAGTACACCTCCACTGGACTCTTTCCCTGTTTTAATGCTCGTAAGTGAGACTCTGCAGACGCCTCCCGATCTGGGTCATCATAAAGTAAACCCAAGGACTTGAAAAAATTGTCCACAGAGGCCAGGACAGGGCTATCAGAAGGTAAGCCAAAAGCCCACGTCTGTGGATCTACCTGTAACCAGGAGATTACCAGACTCACCCTTTGGGCCTCCGAACCGGTGGACCTTGGTCGGAGTCGAAAATACAACTTACAACTTTCTCTAAAATTGAAAAACTCCTTCCTATTACCAGAAAACCGGTCAGGCATATTCATCTTGGGTTCAGGAATTGGCCCCGGAGATGGACGAGGTGCTCTCTCTTGATTAGAAACCCGGAGTGACAATTCCTGCACCATTTGTGTTAGACCCGCAACCTGGGCGTCTAACGGGGGGGAGGTAGGATTCATAATGAGAGCTCTGCTCACCCAGAACCACCCACGGACAAAACAGGTATATTATATAAATGAAATCTATATAATCTGTTTTTTGGGCCGGTGATAATGTAACGTGCGTGGGTGGATGTGAGGTAGGTGGTGGGCTGAGCCCTCAGCCGGGACCGCTGTTTAGAACGGCCACGGCAAAGCCCTACGCTAACTCTGTTGGCCGTCCCGGACCAGTGACCGCGGGCTGCAAGGTGCTAGGCTTCGCCTGTAGCCGCCGCGTTCGAAAGAGTCAGTTAAGCCGACTCTAACCCCGATGCAGCCAGGTGTTATGTAGGGACAAACCCACGGCGACCGTCAGGGACTCGGACCAAGAGGAGGAACTGGCTAATAGGGCCTAGCTGGAAAGAACACCCTATCTCGCGGCACCAGACCAAGGACGGGGGGGTGTGACCGAGTCACAGACACCAAAGCAAAACGTGACGGGGTATACCAAAGACACCCCTACAATAAATGATACAAATACCGATACCCCAAAAACGGGCGAGTACCCCCTAGCCTGCGCCTTTCCTAACTTCGGAGAGGCCAGGCATAAACCAGGAAAGAACAACTAAAGAATAAGAGCTGCTTGCCCACAAATAAAAGAATAAAGAACCAGGCTCCACTGGAGCACTTACACAACCAGATCGGAAACACCAGCGGCAATGGATGGAGAAGTGCACGTCTGGAGGATCTCGGCGGGACCAGAGGACACAGCTGCTGACCACGGAACAACCGCAGGACCGGCGGTATGATGGGGCCGAGCTAGTGGCATGGAAGGCGGCACAGGATAAGTGCAGGGTGGTGTAAAGAGCAGGGACCGGGACACCAGAGAGTAACTGACTCTCCAAAGAAACAATATCACCGGCGGGGCTGAATTGGGCCAGCCCCCTTAAAAGGGTGCTGCTGGCCAATCAGCCTCCGCCGTGAGATCCGACCCTGACCCTCTTTTATTTAATCCCAGCTGTCTGGGCGCGCGCCACCCGGCGTCCCCTGGTTGCCTGGCAACCGCCGGGTGACGCGGCCAGACTTTCATAACAGTCCCCCGGCTGGGCGGAAGTGACGCGCCGCAGCCGGGCGGACGTCGCGTCCTTCCCCCGGGACTCGCCGGGCGGAAGTGCCTGGACCGCCCTTCTAAGGGCGCCGGGACGCTGCTGCGGCGGCACCGCAGCAGCGCGCTTGTCAGCGCTGCTGACACTATCCACGTCGGCGTGGAGTTGAGAATAGAAAGTGTGGCGAGCGCAGCGAGCCTCCGAGCCCGAAGCGTGGCGAGCGGACGCGGATACCTGTGAAGCCCGCGAAGGGACGCGTTTACCTGTGAAGTTATCCGCGTCCCCTCGCCACGCTTCGGGCTCGGTGGCTCGCTGCGCTCGCCACACTATTCTATTCTCAACTCCACGCCGACGTGGATAGTGGGGGTATGAAAAGGTCGTAGGACACGTACCGCCGCCCTTCGTGGGCTCGCTGTGCTCACCACGCTTCGGGTTCACGTTGATCGTGGGGTGGCGTTAACAATTGTGGGGGCCATTTCACACTTTAGGGTGCCTATTTGGCCTCTGTGGGCCATTTAACATTGATTCCTATGGAAAAATCGGGTCAATTGAGGCATTGAACAGTAAAATCGGGTCAATTGAGAAATTTAACATTGATCCCTATGGGAAATCGCGGGCATCGCGTCGGTCGCACCCGATTTTTAGTGCATTCAATGCCCGCGATTTTTTTTTTTTTTTGTAAAACGGTTTTTATTTTACATATTATAATACAAACATAACATTTACACAGTGTAAATGAGCATGTATAACAGATGGTATGTTTACTTTAACATTTCCTACGCATCTATGACATTTAGATATCTTCACATCAACTTTTATTCCAATTTCTATTCCTAGC